>NC_045793.1:27779196-28094362 GCF_009873245.2 Balaenoptera musculus | reverse complement strand
CAAAGTCCCTTAAAAAGCTGAGAATCTGTGATTCCAAGAATATCTGAGTCATTATTTTACAGTCACATTAATTGTGTATTATAATCTGCATCAAGCCCTCACTTCTCCAGGTCTGTGCTCAAATGTCACCGTATTAAAACAGAGATCTTTCCTACATGAAATATTACCCTCACAATCTTCTTTCTTCCCGTTTACCCTGATTTATTTCTGTTCATTGAGCTTCTGTCTGATATGTTCTGTATTTACTTGTTTATTTACATATTGTCTGTCTCCCCCAACAAGACTATAAACTCCATGAAGGAAGGGACTTTGTTGGTTTTCTTCAGTGCTCTAACTCCAGCTCTTAAATTAGAATCTGACACAGAGTGTCAGATGTTCAATAAGTTGTTGAATAAAAATAATACTAAAATATTACAGAAAAGTTACAAACAAGAGAGAAAGAATAAAACAAAATTTCATTTTTTTGTACATAATTGCATATCTCTAAATTTGTATACTGGTCAACATAGCATATGTGCCTAATACATAATTGTTGAAGAAATGAACCTGTACTATTATTTTAATGTATTTTTTCATCTTTTTTTTTGAAAGAACACATAGGTTTTTACATAGTTGTAATCATCATTTTTTAACCTAAAATGTCATTATTCAGCTGAATAACTCATCTTATTCACCAGATTTGGATATAATAATTTGATGTCATTTCCAAAAATCAAACCCATTTTCACATTAAAAAGATGTGTTACCACAAAGGCTACACAAAGGTATATGCTAGAAGCCACAAAAAAAAAACAATGAACTCATCATTTCTAATATCATAATCATCTCTCTCACTAGTATCATTTAAAAGAGTCATAGTTATTTTGGGAGGCAGACTGCCACAATGAGTTAAGGTCATAAATAGTTAGCCAAAACATTCTTGCAAAAAAAAAAAGTTGGAGGACTTACACTTCCTGGTTTCAATACATACTACAAAGCTATAGTAATTATGCCTAGGTGGTATTGTCATAAGAAAATAGACTTACAGATCTATAGAACATAATTGACTGACCAGAAATAAACCCCTACATTTGAGGCCAATTAATTTTCCACAAAGGCACCAGTGCAATTCAATAGGAGAAGGCATAGTCCTCCAAAAAAAAAAACAAAAAAACTAAGACAATTGGACATCTGTATACAGAAAGATGAATTTAGACCATCACCTTACACATATGCAAATATTAAGTCAAAATGAGTAATAGACTTAAATATAAAAATCAAAAACTATAAAACTTAGAGGAAAACATAAGAGTAAGTCTCTCAGACCTTGTGTTAGGAAAAGATTCCTTAGTTATAATACCAAAGGCTCAAGCAATAGAAGAAGAAATTGAGAAACTAGACTTCATCAAAATTAAAAACATTCACTTTTCAAAAGACACCAGCAGGCAATTCACAGAATGGGAGACAAAATCTGCAAATCATATATCTGATAAAGTCCAGAAATATACAAAGAACGCTTATAACTCAGTAATAAGAAGATAACCCAATTTAAAACTGAGCATAAGATTTGAATGAATATTTTACCAAAGTAGATATAAGATGGCCAATAAACACATGAAATGCTGCTCAGTATCATTAGTTATTTGAAGAATGAAATTTAAAACTATAATGAGATACCATTTCACAGGCACTAAAATAGCTATAATCAGAAAGAAGAGCAATGACAAATTAGAATGTGGAGAAACCGGAACTCTCATCATTGCTGGAGGGAAAGTAAATTGGTGCAGCCGTTTTGGAAAATAATTAGTTTCATGAAAAGTTAAACGTAAATTTACCGTATAACTCAGCAGCTCCACTACTGCATACCTACCCAAGAGAAATGAAAACACATGGCTACACAAAGACTTTCACATTAAGTGTTCATAGCAACATTATTTATAACTACCAAACCTGGAAACAACCCAAATATTCACCGACTGCTGAATGAATAAACAAAATAACATATATTATACTTGTGTTGATAAATGTATATTTCTATGCATATACATTTTAACAGATGTTTATATATCTGCATGCTAAAATGATATATTTATGAAGCTTTGTAAACGATGTATATATTTCATCACATTCATAAGAATATGGGCACATATATAATTTCAAATTAGCATCTCTTCAGTTTTCAACCCAGATGCAAATCTAGTTGCAAATTCTAGCTCCACCACTTCTTAGCTCTGTGGTCATGGGCTAGTTACTTAACCTCTCTGAATCTGTACTAGTAAAATATGGGTAATAGTGTACACCTTCCAGAACTGTGGGATTAAATGAGATAAAATGTATAAAATGCTTAGCACTAGGCTGGCACGGGGTCAGTTCTTAACAAATCACACCCAGTATTATAATTTGTCTTTTTGGAGTTTTAGTTGCAAATCCAGTTGCTTACTAATATTCAGGGGTGAGGAGAAGGAAACCATTTTGTGCAGAGGAGAGAGCTACTTCTCCCCTTCTAGGTGTCTGACTTTTTCATTTAATTTCTCAGAGCCTCAGTTGCCAAAATCTGTAAAGGAGGATAATGTAAGTCATCTCACAGGACTTATGTTTAGGAAAATTACATTGAAGTGCTTTGCAAACTTCAAAATGCAAGGTAAATAGGAAAGTGCTCTATTATTATAGCCTTCTGTTCCCATCAATGCCACCCGCAATATGTTTTTAGGAGAAACAGAATAACTACTCTAGGGGGATGTGCAGTCATTTCTCCTCCTGGGAGATTGTAAGGAAAGAATCTTTTCATGACCATGGTGGTGGCAGCCAGTCATTTTCAAAATAAATTTTACCCCCTTGTTGTTTGAATACAAAGCAAGAACTGGGCTACTCCCTATCTGAGACACTGTCTGCCTGTCCTCATGAGCTATCAGGCTCAGCTAAATATGTCCCTGGCCAGTATGTGAATAATCCCCACTGGTTCCGAGACCTCCATCCACCACCGATGTGACATTCTTTGTGTTCAAATGTCTAGCTGACGTCTGATGCTTAAAACAGCCTATGTCTTCACCCCTCTCTGCATTGTCACAGCCTGTACCACCACTCTTAAAAGGCTATCGCAGGCACTCCCAGCACCAGTTGCTAACCAGCCTACCTACTTGCTTCCCCTGCGTACTGCCGGCTGCCTTGAATGCCTCGTGCACCGAGCTCCTTGTGGGTCTGACAGAGCAGGGACCATGTCTACCTTCGGCTACAGGAGAGGACTTAGCAAATATGAATCCATCGATGAGGATGAACTCCTGGCCTCCCTGTCAGCCGAGGAGCTGAAGGAGCTAGAGAGGGAGCTGGAAGATATTGAACCTGATCACAGCCTTCCCGTGGGGATGAGGCAAAAGAGCCTGACCGAGAAAACGCCCACGGGGACATTCAGCAGAGAGGCACTGATGGCCTATTGGGAAAAGGAGTCCCAGAAACTCTTGGAGAAGGAGAGGCTGGGGGAGTGTGGAAAGGTAGGCTCTCAGATTTTTTTTTCTTTAGCTGCTCCCACGGCCCTACCCCGAACCCAGGAAGCTGTTTTTTCTAACTTTTCAGCCCTCCTCACTCTTCTTTTCTTATAACCCACTTGTAGCTGCTATTGAAAATCTTCTCAGGCTGAAATAGTCATCTAACTTTATGGCCACCCAATGGATTATATGTAAAATTCTTAGTTGGGGGTCCTATGATTGACAAGGATGGGATCTTCAAGAAGAAAATAATGCACAAGCAAAGCATGGGTTTAAATATTTTGCCAAACGTAAGTCTAATTTGAGTTATAAGTTGGGGATGTGGCATAATAGAAATGCAGATGTATTTATATATGTGTATAGATATGTGTGTGTGTGTATATATATAGTGGTTAACTACATTTATTTTCTTCTATAAAGACAAAAGTGTGTACTCTGGTTGCTTGGACTGTGATGGTGACTCTAGTAAAAATAATTCTTTTTTTCCAACAGCAGGAAGTGTGGGGTGGTGAGAAGTATATGGGGCTGAGGGTCAGGGGACCTTACTTCTACTCCCTGCTCTGTGCCTAACTTGTAAGATCTTAAACAGACAGTCACTTCTGCAGGGTTCTCTTTCCCATCTGTCGACGGAGGACACTGGATCCAGTGTTTCTTTTGTGAATCAAACACCCTTTTGAGATTTTGCTAAGTTATGGACCTTCTTAAGAAAATGAACGTGTGCGTGTGTAAACATACACAAATTTTACATAGAATTTCAAAATGATGACACACATCCTGAAACCCACCTAAGGACCCAGGTTAAGCATGCCTGCGTAGATGATCTCTAAGATTCTGTTCTATTTTATAATGGTGATTCTAAGGCCAGGAAATGTGCTTATATTAGAGGTCAGACCTATTAAGCTCTTGTTCTCTGACCTGTAAGCAGTTACCTTGAATTTGCCAAATGAATCATTCACAGAAGGAAGTTCAAAAGACTAAGCCCTCGGAAAATATTATAGTAATGACAATAAGAATGTCAAAATAACAAATTCCTGAATTTGTGGAAGAATACTGGTCAGGAGCGACAGTTTAATACCTCTGTGCTCCACTGGAATCATCTCAAATCAAAATGGCCCAAAGCCAATGGCGAGACTTCCATGGTACTAATCTAGGCGCTGTTAGATGATCTTGATGATAGGGTGTGTTGGCCACATTTTTAGCAAGATATGTGTGAGCTTTGTCCATGTCAATCATCGCAGGAAGGGCCACTGGGATCAGGCCAGGATCTGCCAAGGCCACGGTGGCTGCCTGCATTGAGGGGCTGAAGGAGTGGGGTGGTGGTGAGAAGGAAGGATACACATGATGGGCCAGGATTTGGGTTGGTCAGTTCCTCCACAACCATGATTTTCAGAGGTCTTTTTTTTTTTTTCTGATGTGGAAATGTGTGTCCAAAATCTGATCAAATATAAGAAGTATGACATTTTCTTAAGAGTTCTTAAAGATTTTCCTTAATAAGAAGATTAAAATTGCCTCATAATGTCCAGGACAGATAGCCATTGGAGCAATAACCCAGCAGAGGCATTTAATGTCATAATGTCTTGAGATCAGTGGGAAACAAAGGGCAAAGCCTGTTGTCAGCTGTTGATGGAACCCACTAGCTCCTGCCAAAGGTTTTGCTGATCCCTGATCCCTGCCAATAGCTTATCAGCTCAATTAGAGAGGCTGTATGTTGATGAACTTCGATTCCTTTCTCAGCTAGTTAACTTTTCTCCCGCTACCCTTTCCCTGTTGGCTAGTTATCTCTGGAGTCACAAGGAGTGCTGAGCAGAAGCTTGCCAGTGGAGGGTGTCAATCCATTTCCACTCCAGGAAAAAGCTCAAAGCAGCTGACTGGTGGCTGCTGGGGGAGGGGGACGGCAGCGTAAGTGAAGAGCAGCCCAGTATGGACCATGAGAAGGAGACGATTATCAGGCTACTACTGGCTCTGTAAATGCTTATGAAAATCATGTTCAACCCCTAGGGAATGACAGCCTCTGCCCAGCTGGACGCACACAAACTTATCCTGCATTAAACAGCTCCAAGGGGCCTTGTCAATCCAAAGATCTAGCTCCCCTAGCTTGAGTGTCTGCCGGGCTTCAGGCATAGGTGCCAATGAGTACATTCATTTTACTTCACTGAATTCTTACCTTCTGGACATGAGAACTGAGACTAGGAGAGGTTAAGAAGCTCATTTGAGATTAACAGCTTCTGGCTGAAATTCAAACCAAGTTCTGTTGGCACAAAGACTGTGATTCTCAGAATGTGGGTAATAACAGCATCACCTGGGATCTTCTTAGAACTACTAATTCTAGGACTCCCCCAGACCTGCTGAATGAGCAACTCTGGGAATGGGGCCCAGCACGGTGTGGCCTCACAAGCCCTCTGGGTGATTATGACACACACTGGTTTGAGAGCCACTCAACTCTACTGCAGTTTCTTTGAGACTCCCCTCCACAGAGCTTTAGTGATTTGTCTAAAATCAACCCACTCTTTATGGGTAGAACCAGAACCAGAACGGAACCAAGACTCCTTGTTCATGTAATGGTGCCAGGGAGGTAATGAGGAGAAATGGTTAGACACCTTCTTCTTTTTGCCTAATTTATGCCCTAAGGGTACCAACATCACCCCCCAGCACCTCATGCCCCGCCCCTCCACCTTCCCCCCCCTATTCCTGCAAGGATCTGGGTTAACTACAGAACAGTGGCAGATAGGTGATCTGGAACAGTGCAGTCAGTACAAATGCCAGAATAATTTTGAAAGTAGGCAATGATTGTTTTTACATCCTCCTTCCTCCCTCTCTAGACACCTTTCTCCCTTCCACTGTTCTTCTCTTAGATGTCCCCCACCTAGGGTGACTAACCATCTCAGATTGTCCGGGACTATCTAGATTTTAGAACTAAAAACTCTGCTTCTTGGGATACCCTTCAGTCCTGGGCAAACCAGGACAGTCGGTCACCTTCCCCCGACCCCAGCCCCATCAGTACTTTTCTCCTAGGCCTTGTCCCGACTCTCAGGGACTGTTAACCAATGTCAATTTAGAGCCATTCCGTTAACAAATTTTATTGAGTCCCTACTACGTGCTGAGCACTGTGCAAGGTGAACAAAACAGACATCATCCTTGCCCTCACCCCACAAACAGTCTGTTGAGAAAAATGACAAATCATTAAATAGGTACTTTATTGGAGGAAGTACAACACTGTGGGAACACATCACAAGGATAATTTGAGGAGGTGTCAAAGACATTTCTGGAGGAAATGTCATTTAGATGTTACAGGACAACTCATTGCTGGATAACAGTTTCTCATATGACTTCTCCAGATACATTTAAGGGGAAAACATCTCTTGCAGATAAAGTCTAAAGTTCTTTTTAAAAACTAGAGGGTACAATTTAATGGTGGTATGACAGGCAGTATACCTTGAATTTTGTGACAGGTCCCTCTCCTCCAAATACTGAAACAGCTAAAAACATATACTTACAACACACACACACACACACACACACACACACACACACACACACACAGTATCACTCTCCCTCCCTTAAGACTGGAGGAGCCAACCCAGGAGTGGCTGACCCCTTCCCCAGGCCATCACTTGGTGCCTGCCACTCCAAACAAGTGGATAACTGGAGGCTATTTTGTGGTAGCAACTGGGCAAGCAAACCTGGAGACCAGCACAGTGTTTTCCAAAGCTCATTCCATATGCCTCAGGCTGGGGTCAAAAACATTTCCAGTACGGAGGGAAGAATCAAGGCTTTGGGGACAGGAAAGCATCTCAGGGCTTTAGAGAAAATAAAGGACTAAAAAGATAGCATTAGAGAAAATCGGACTGTGTCAGCAAGTTCGAGATTTTTATTTTATCGGAAAAGGTAGCAAGAAAAAGTAAGATGGGGTCACCTGAGCTTCTCAGTACAAAGAGTCTTGTAAACAGGAAAGACAAAGATGGAATGAAATTGTGTTTGCCTGAAAGTCTCTCATAATTGATACCTGGTAACTAATTTAAGACCATCAGGCTGAGGCAGTGGCTTGCTTCAAGATTTTCTACTGTTCTCTGCTGTTCCACATTACGGTTGGAATCTAGTTGGTGCCAAGGGCCATTATCTTTCCCGCCTCGTGTCTCCTGCAGTCCTGTCTCATTTAACCCTGTGATAACATGAGATTTCAAGCTGATTTGCTGAAAAGGGTGACCTGATTGAGTTTCTGCAGAGAGCTGGGTTTTGACCTGCTGCTGCCCTGAACGGCAGCCCTGCCCCCTTGGCTTCCTTCCCCAGAGGAAGGACAGAGATCGCCTCAGCTTTCAGGTGCTGCGGGGTCTCTGAGACCCTGTGCCAGGCTCTACCCCAGAGGGACATGCCCCGCTTCTGTCTACACTGAGACAGGACAGGGCAGGGGGCTCTGGGCTCCTGTCACATAGGCTATAGGAGGCAAATTGGGGGAAGAATTTTTGAGCATTAAGAAAGGGAACCCACGAACCTGTTGTATATTTTTGTTGTCACTTGTATGTTTGGGATGGAGAAATAAGGAAGGACAGAGGGGTGATTCCCTAAGGGATAGTCGAATTTGCTAAACTGTAATAGACTAGGAGTCAAGTAGTTCAGAAGAGGTAGTTAAGGGAACAAACATTTTATCAAGGGCTTTCCAGAGCAGAAGTTCCGACGTATCTGTTCAAACTGGTAAAATGCTAGCAAACTTTTATTCAATAAACTGCATTCTGGATATTTATTTTGCAGAAAACAAAAGAAACGTTTGTAGAAAAAGCTGTTGGGCTATGCAAGGAAATATTAACCTTGGTCACCCAAACTAGAGAGATCAGAAGGTGGAGATGAACTTTTTTTCTTATATACTTCCGTATTACTTGCTGTGTGTTACTTTTTTTTTTTTTCTTTTTAAATTTATTTATTTATTTTATTTATGGCTGTGTTGGGTCTTCGTTCCTGTGCGAGGGCTTTCTCTAGTTGTGGCAAGCGGGGGCCACTCTTCATCGCGGTGCGCGGGCCTCTCACTATCGCGGCCTCTCTTGTTGCGGAGCACCGGCTCCAGACGCGCAGGCTCAGTAATTGTGGCTCACGGGCCTAGTTGCTCCGCGGCATGTGGGATCCTCCCAGACCAGGGCTCGAACCCGTGTCCCCTGCATTAGCAGGCAGATTCTCAGCCACTGCGCCACCAGGGAAGCCCACTGTGTGTTACTTTTTAAAAAATTGATTGAGATGTAATTGACATATCACATTGTATGAGTTTTAGATGGACAACATGATGATTTGATCCATGTATGTATTGCAAAACCACGTGTTACTTTCGTAAATTTTAAAAATGTGCTTAGAAATGACGAACTTAATGATGATACCATGCTCTTTAGGTTGCAGAAGAAGACAAGGAGGAGAGTGAGGAAGAGCTTATCTTTACCGAAAGTAACAGTGAGGTTTCTGAGGAGGTGTATACGGAAGAGGAGGCCGAGGCCGAGGAGGCCGAGGAGGAGGACGACGAGGAGGAAGAGGACAGCGAAGGAGAGGAAAGAACGATTGAAAACGAGAAAGGGATGAATGGATCTGTACATTACGGTAGTGTCAGTTCCGACAGCTCGAGGCCAGAGACGTTTAAAAGTCAAATTGAAAACATCCATCTGACCAACGGCCACAGCGGAAGGAACACAGAGTCCCCAGCTGCCATCCACCCCTGTGGAAACCCGACGGTGATCGAGGATGCCCTGGAAAAGGTGAAAAGCAATGACCCCGACACCACGGAAGTCAATCTGAACAATATCGAGAACATCACGTCGCAGACCCTCACCCGCTTCGCGGAGGCCCTCAAGGCCAACACGGTGGTGAAGACCTTCAGTCTGGCCAACACGCGCGCCGACGACAGCGTGGCCACTGCCATCGCGGAAATGCTCCGAGTCAACCGTCACATCACCAGCATCAACATCGAGTCCAACTTCATCACGGGCAGGGGCATCTTGGCCATCATGAGGGCTCTGCAGCACAACCCCGTGCTCGCCGAGCTGCGCTTCCACAACCAAAGGCACATCATGGGCAGCCAGGTGGAGATGGAGATCGTCAAGCTGCTGAGGGACAACACCACGCTGCTGAGGCTGGGTTACCATTTCGAGCTCCCAGGACCAAGAATGAGCATGACCAGCCTCTTGACCAGAAACATGGATAAACAGCGGCAGAAGCGGATGCAGGAGCAAAAACAGCAGGAGGGGTACGAGGCAGGAGCCAACCTTAGGACCAAAGTCTGGAGAAGAGGAACGCCCGGCTCTTCACCTCTCGCATCCCCCAGGCCCTCTCCCCGGTCATCCCCCAAGCTCCCCAAGAAAGTCCAAATTGTGAGGAGCCGTCCTCCATCTCCGGTGGCCCCGTCCCCTCCTCCGCCGCCGCCGCCGCCCCCTCTTCCTCCCGAAAGGCTGCCCCCCCCTCCTCCTCCGCCTCCGCCCCCTCCGCTCCCAGAGAAGAAGCTCATCACGCGGAACATCGCAGAAGTCATCAAACAGCAGGAGAGCGCCCAGCGGGCCTTACAAAATGGACAGAAAAAGAAAAAAGGGAAAAAGGCTAAGAAACAGCCAAACAGTATCCTAAAGGAAAGTAGAAATTCCCTGAGGTCAGTGCAGGAGAAGAAAATGGAAGACAGTTCCCAACCTTCTACCCCACAGAGATCAGTTCACGAGAATCTCATGGAAGCTATTCGGGGAAGCAGCATGAGACAGCTAAAGCGCGTAAGTAACCCAAGGGCAGACCCTGGGGCGCAGACCTAGGACAGGCCGCACAAGGGTACCAAAGTCGCCTCTCAAATACTTAATCACTATTTTAAATGTTTTAGTATGCCAGCAGGCTACCAAATTTGGAGCAGGTCACCAGATAGCACATTTCCATTTGAGAGATGCGCCACCTTCATGGCATCTCAGTCTTTTAAGGGCCAGGCTCATCTTAAGATACTTCAATCTAAAAAAATCCCGATTTCCTTAATAAGAAAGTCAGGGCGTATCATCTACATTCCAGAAAAGATTCATCACTTGTCAAAAATTTTACCACAGAGTTGCAAGTGATTTAAAACCTACCTTATAATATAAAATTTGAGTACCACCCAGCAATAATCTGTATCTGAGTTCTTCCTGGAGAATACTACTAAAGACATACTCTACAGATATTTTTTTCACTTTATCATTTGTACCGTTTTTATTGAAAGAAAATCCCCTATTTTTGTAGGTGGAGGTTCCAGAAGCTCTGCGATAAAAACCCGATCTTTAGAAGAGGATGCAGAATTATTCAGTGGCATTAGATAAAATGCATTGTGAGATGTTTCTAAAATACCTTCTTCAATTTGAAATGTTCTCTGACTTTAAAAGTAGCCTCACCCATTAATTCCAAAGAGAATTTTAAGAAACTATCTGCATGTTTCTTCTGTAAATATGAAAATAAACTTCTTTTTTATGTCATGAGATTTGTATTGGCAAGAAGCAGTTTATTTAAACATGCTCTGGCTGTGTTGGTAATTCTGAGCTGTAATGAGTTAATGAAATGTGCTGTTATTTTTGTAATCCCAATAAATCTGGATTGAAGTTTTTCGGGTTTTTTTTAAACAAACTAATTTTTTTTTGTAAATTGATATTCACATCTGTCAGGTATGTGACCTTGCTAAATATTAAAAATATTACATTCTCAGCCCCCCCCCAAAAGGTTTGGGTCGTTAGCATTTGCCTTTGTTTTCTCATGTCTAAGAAAATCTGATCAGAGCTCTCTCTAAAGGTCTGGAATCAAGAACCTTCTTAAAAGTCTTTTTGGTAGTGAGATAAAAGCTTGGGAAAAGGCCCCAAACTGACCATTATCATCTTAGATGCATGGATATTGGACCCAGGATGGCAGCTGACACTCCCATATTTCCATAAGGCTGATAGGTACCCAGAAGTCATTCAGTCATTTATAATTAAAACCAACTATTTCTGGAAGAAGAACAAAAAAGAAAACAGTTGAAAGTTAGAAATCTCTTGGTAGAGAGGAAGTAAGTGCTAAGGGAACGTCTGGAAGATAGGCCCCCCCCAACCCCGAATTCAGAGCTATCTTGAGGCTGATGCTAAAGATTTCACCGTTCAAGTCTCCTTTAAGCTCTCCCTGGATGAGCTTTAGTTTAATGGGTCTCAGCCTTTTTGTGCTCTGAATACATAGCAGTGGTGTCAGAGTCCACAACACACATCCAGGGACAAGGGTACATGTATTTGCAATCATTCTACCCCACCTCCCTCTCACTCAAGAAAGATCTGCATTCACATAGGAGAAAGACCTATCAGAGATTCCCTTCATTCCACCCTAGTGCTCCTCTCCAGTTTATGAAAGCTATAAATCTCCTCTAAAGTCCTTTGTATTATCTATGATTAGCAATGTTTCCTTTGTGTCCTACAGAGTATGACAGTGGTCCTGGCGAGCTCCCTGGGCCACCCGTTTAATAACTGTTTCCTGACTTTGTGTAGGGAGTGACTGACATTTTCAGAACTAAGTTGTGTACTTTTCACAGCAACATTAAAAGGTGCTCTCCCCGGTTAGTCCATGAGGAAAGCCAGGCTCAGAGGGGCTGGGGTTGCCTGGGAGCCTGTGTGTTTCAGAAGCCTGTGCTCCTTCTGCATCGCTGCCCGTCTCTGCTTGCATCCGGGCTCAAACGCCCCACCCCACGAAGGCTCCCTGTTCTTAGAATAACAGTGGGGATTTCAGTTTCCCTTAGTAGTGACTTCACTATTTCACCCCTTCTCACTAGTGTTTACAATCATGTTCTTTATTGTTGCACAAAGAAATAAAAGCTAAAATGTAGGTTTCTGAAAGGTGTGTATGGGTGTGTGTGTGGGGTGTGTGTGTGTGTGTGTGTGTGTGTGTGTAGTGAATTTAGGACAGAAAGCCAAGACTGACCTTCCTTTCCCCTGGCCTTTGTGTGTGCATGAGGACGGGGCTCTTCTAAATGCAAACAGCTTTCAGCTCCATCATGATGAGGCAGAGGGGCAAATGGTTGCTGATAAAAGGGTCCTTTGATAAAACCATGTGTGAATCCCAGAAAAAGAGGGTGTGTAGAACCAGGAGGGAGAGGCTAGTTCCTGGGCTGCTGGGAGCTGCTAGGGCTGTGGAAACCTGCCAGGCCTTCTCACCAGAAGTGATTGGGAGACAAATATTCTCTCCTTCATGTTTTAAAAGACTGCTTTGCTGGAAATTTTTGGGCTTCGGGAGAGAGCAGCGTGCACTTACGAGGCACTTCACAAAATGTAAATAAAGATATCCTCACAGTCAACCCACAAAACAAAATATTACAAAGCCCCTAATAAGACAAGTGTGATATGGTCAGGCACTAAGTTGGCACATTTTTCATTCAGGAAAATCATTTCTAGAATGTGATTTCAGAATACAGCACTGTAAACAGGCAAGTTGTCATGACTCCTCAGCACAGAACAGGGATCCTGAGTTCATCCTTCCTGCAAACTCACGGAGCTGGTACGAAGACCGGTTAGTTCATCCTCTCTAAAGAGCGTCCAGCTCACTGGGAGAGAGGCTGTCCAAGACCAGATGAAGTGTTTAGACCATGATTTATATCTGCACACTAATCTCTTAAAGTACGCCTCATCCTGATTGAAACAGGGCCAGGACGCCGAGTCTCACCCTGCTTCTTGAGCCCTGCTGCCACAGGTATGCAATAACTCAGTGATTTCATACCTGCCCTGATGTATGTAGTTGCTCCAAGTGAGTGAGAGGGAAGAGGTAATAACAGATGGCAGTGGCCGTATTGAGAGGCACCGAAGACTGGGGTAAATCGATACATTCTTGAAAAGACCTCTTAACTACTTCATTTCCAGACAAGTTCACACTGTCTTTTCTTTGTTTCTCTGAGGTTTGGAAGGTGGGGTTTTGTCTCCATCAGTCGTCAAATAGCGGATGTAAAAGACAAAGAACTGAGGTAAGAATCACAAAACTCAGAAATATGGTGCCAATACGGACACACCCAACTTCCACAACTATTTTCTGAGTGCCTACCATGTTCCAGATACTTCTGGATGCTGAGGATACACAGTGAACGAAGGAGATAAGACGCCTGTCCTCCTGTCACTTACAGTCTAGGAGAGGGAGCTGACACCATTCTTTCGTGCATCGTGTGTCTGTGTATCAGGTGCCCCCCGTGGATGAGGCACTCTCCTCGATGCTGGGGAGACCAAGTTGAATGAGAAAGTGTCCTCCAGTGCCCAGCAATGAGGATCCTCATTCCTTCCAGAATACGCAGTAAGAACTGAGCTAGAGGCTGGTGTAGGGTCCTACATGAGCACTGAGGAAGCCTAATCAGCTCAAGCTGGGCTTAGCATACTTTTTCTGTAAAGAGCCAGAGATATTTAAAACAGCATATAAAATATTTAAATATTTTAGATTTTGTGGGCCATTTGGTGTTTGTCACAGCTCTTCAGCTCTGCCGTCGTAGGGTGAAAACAGCCACAGACAATATGTAAGTGAATGAGTGTGCTGGTGTGCTAATACAACTTTATTTATGAACACTAAAATTCAAATTCCATATAATTTTCATGTGTTGTTCATTTTCTTCTTTGATTTTTTTTCAGCTATTAAAACATGTCAAAACTCTCCTTAGTCTGCAGACTGGACAAAACAAATGTTGAATGCATTTGACTTGTGAGCCACAGTTTACCACAGACCCTGGACCAAAAGCAGATAAGGGGTCAAGAGAAGCTTCTCAGGGAAGGTGACACTTGTTTTGGATTTTTAAAGAGAAGATGCCAGGCTAAAAAAGGAATCAAATGGTAGGGGTGATGAATGAAGAGAGACATCTGAGTTTGAGAAAACAGGGTATTATAGAAAATGGTAGAAAATCATAGGGTTAATGTAATTCTATAAAAACAAGAATGTGACAGGTTTAATATTTTAGTTTTTTTTTCTAGTATTGATAACTTTGGTGGATTAAGAATAGTACTAGTATGTAGTTTCAGTATGGTCTTTTCTTTTTGCAAAAAAAGTATGTGATCATTAAGAAAAACTAGAATATACAGATAAGGTAAAAAACATAAAGAATCCCCAAAATCTCACCCACACAGAACTACTGATAACCCTTTAGTGTATATCCTTTTAGATCCTTCTTAATGCATATTTAAACACACATATAACTTTTTTTCCACAAAAAGGGGGAAATAACACACATACCATTACATAGCCTACCATATTTTATTTAAGCAATTTTAATAACTTGGATATTCAGGTTATTTTGATTAGACCGCTGATGTTGGAATTTAGTTTGTTCCAACTTATCTTTTTGAGTTATTCTAACTTTTTAACTTTCCCAAAAAGCCCTTAGAAGAAATGATTGACTGAAAAATCACAGCTAAGAAGCCATCTCCCAGTTAGACAAGAGTTGCGAGTACATCATCATTGTGGTATACCGAAACTGGAAATTAGGTTTCAACCAAATTGTCATGTTTACCAGTTTTCTCTCAGTCAAATTATACGCCTATCTGAACCACAGAGGCATGTGTCGGTAAGACACATTTCAAAAAGTCCATTCAATTTTCTATGTCTGAATAAAAAGCCTGGGAGGGGCTGAGAGTCACAAAAGTCTGTCCTGAGCAACTCAGTGTCAGCTAAGGAATGTGGATTCATTATGAGAGTCATGGTGAGCACAGAGGATTTCAAGCGGAGGAGTGACATGGTGTTTATACAGCTTTACAAAAATATGGCTTGCGTAACTGAGAGAGGGATGGGCTCAGTGAGGCCCAGGCTGGCGACAGGAAGACCAGTTAGGAGACCATTGCAGTGATCTAGAAACAAAGTAATGCAGACGAACTGACCGCTGTGTAGGTATGAAGAGGTCAGAACAGATAGAGCAGAGACTGAGAAAGCGCACGCTCCACAGAATTTAGTTACTGGTTAGACGTAGGGAGGAGGAGGCAACAAAAGAGAGAAGTCTAGGTTGATACGATCCTGGCTGGGCCATCTGGGTGGGTAGTGGTGCCACAAAACGGGACAATGGCATAAGGCAGGAGCAGGGTTGGAGGAAGAAGATGAGCTCAGTTTTGAACAGTATCGTGTCTGAGGTGCCTGTCCATTTGAAAGTAGGGGTCTAGATTCATGGGGTGGGATTTGGGCTGGAAGTAAGGATTTGGGGGTTGTGTATGAGTAGCATTTCAAGATGGGGGTTTGGACGAGGTCACTCAGGGAGACCATGGAGAAGGGCAGAGGCTGAGTATGTCCAGAGAGAAACCAGAGGAATGTCAGGTGGCAAAGCAGAGAGTTGCGCTAAGGAAGGGCCAGTCGGCAGCATAAGATGCCTCAGTGAGTTCTGGAGGTTGACAGGGTTCACTTGAGCCAGTGATCTTGGTGGGAGCAAGTCCATGGGAGCTGTGGAGATGGAAACTAGACTGTAGGGGTAGAGTGGGGCGACTCTACCACTGCAATGAAGAATGTAGCGAGATGCTTCAAGTAATGGGCATGTTGCTCTCTTGCAGAGTCAACCGGTCCACAAATCTCAAAATTAAAAAGGCACATCTTCCCGGTATGTCATTATATTATATTACATTATATTACATTACATTACATTACATTACATTATATTATATTATATTATATTTTCACATACACAAATATACACATACATTATCATTTTTACTCGATCTGAGAAAAAAATGTTATATATATTTCTCTGTAAATACATTTATATATTATATACATGCTTTTCCTCATGTCAAATAAAAATGACATATATGTGCATATACATGTATATATACAGTCTAGATAAAGTTAACTGGAAACCTCAGTCCACCTCTGTGACAGTCCAAAGTCTTCTGCAAGATTTCTGAGAATTTCTGGGACGAATTGGCTGGGGGCCGGAGGTTTATCTGCCCATCGTTGTCTCTGGCTCCACGCACCAAGCATGCATCTAGCAAACCTATGGTTTAACGGCCCTATTTCAAACCACATGGAAATGGACCTGTGGCAATCAGCCCTCTTTCTTGGTTTCCACAGGTTCAACATTACGTGAAAATTTGGGAAATAAAGGTAAGGTTGACATTACAGCAACACAAATGACTTCATATCAAACATGAGATGTTATAACAATAACAGAGGGGCTGATTCTCCATCAGAGATTTTTTTTCCCCACTGGCTATTTTATCCCACATAATAGTCTGTATTTTCTTGTTAGTTTATTACACTTTCCTCTTCTCTCATGATTCACCTTCATTGCTATCCTCCTAAATCACTCCTGGGAATTCCAGATTCTCTTCATTTTGTTTTGCACAGCAAATTCAACTCTTTCCAACCCCTGGCGAAGGGCAGCTCCAGTCTACCTTTGCATATCCAAACTGGTCAGAGTGGTGCAGATCAAAAGGTGCTTTTATTTAACAGAAGCCTCCCTGAGGTTATGCCTGTGAATAGAATTTCTCCCCTTGAAAATGGCATATCCTCTCCTTGATCACCACAAAAACCTTTGGTGGGTCACTCACAATCTGTTATCCGGACTGTTGCTTCTGAACTGGTTTCTTCCTAACTGGTTCCTAACCAGTTGCTTCCTAACTGGTTTCTCTGTCTCCATTCTCCCTCACCCCACATTGGTCCTCCACGTGCTAGAGTGAGATTTTTCCAAGATGCAATTCTGTTGACATCAGTCACCTGCTTGAAATTCTTCCGTGGTAACCCATATTCTGCAGAATAAGCTTCAAATCCCTTGGCCTGGCAAACATGGCCCTGCTGATCTTTCGGCCTCATCTGTCCTCACGTGCCCTGTGCTTAAGCCATACTAGCATCGCGCAGTTCACTGAACCAGTGATGCTGCCTCTTGACACACACCTTTCACATACCATCCTACCTGCCTGGAATTCCCCTCCCACACTTTACCTCAGGGGAGCACCTACTCATTCTTCAGGAGACCTTGAAAGATGAGTAGCTGATTGAACCAAGGAGATGGGGAACAGGGCACCTTTCAAAGGAGACTCTATTCTCTTCCACACTCTCCCTGGGTGACCTCAACCAAACTCCTATCTTTAAATTCCACTCCTACCACGTGATGCCCAAATCCTTACTTCCAGCACAAATACCACCCATGTGATTCTAAACCCATACGTTCAAAAGAACAGGCGCCACAGACACAACATATTTAAGGCTGAACTCATCTTTTTCCTCCAACACCTGCTCCTGTTATATTCTGTATTCCACTATCTCGCAATACATTTTACCTTGCATTATATACTATCTGTGTAGATGTCTTAATCTTCCTACTATCCTACTGGATTCTATATCCTGGAGATCCAGGACTTTATCAGCAAGCACTCAATGCATATATCTGAATAGATGGAGATGATTAGCTGCTCAGCAACAATGAAGAGACAAATGACAGTATCTTCTCTCCACCCCTCCCAGGGTGGCCAAAGGGTGATGCGGGACCAAAAACGATCATGGTTGAGAGACCAAGTTTAGAGGCGAGATTGGTCCCAGGGTCTGTGACAGGGCAGGACCTACGCGTGGAGGCTAAGGGGCTCCAAGGAGCGCATCACTAGGGAGCAGCCAATGGTAGGCACTCCCTCTGTGCGCATTGCAGGGCCAGAGCTCTAAGAATATCTGCATCCACTCTTGCTGGCCCTCCTCTCTCAAAGCCTCACTCCACCCCTTCTCCCATGTGATCTGGGGCCATGGTCAGGATGTAGTCATGAGCGGCTGTGCAAGCTACAGTCGGGAGAGTGTTCGGGTAAGCCGAGGACTGACAACTGGCAAGTGGAAGTCCTGTTCTCTACGTCCTGAGGTCAAATTAGTATAATCCTTAAACCCCTAAATCTTGAATTCATTAGACAAATTTGCACTCTGAAGCAGAAGTCTTTACTCTGATATACTATCTATTTGTACATTGGCTATTTTGCACTAATTTTCAGACGACTAATCACTTGTTCCATATTGAAACTTTGTGTAATTTGCCATCTAGTCTTTATGACAAGTTCAGCAGGTTCTTAGCAGCACGACTTTTGTGGGGTTATAGATTTAGAAGTTTTAAAAAGTAAGCATGTATCTGAAGTCTAGCCATCTCCTCTGATTGAAATACTGTTGTCACAGCTGGTACTGTTTAGTACCCACAGCTAAATTCTCTGTCTTCCTGAATGAAATCTCAGCTGATCCATCTGAGTAATCATCATTACATAAACACAAAAACAAATGATCTAAAGTCAGTCTCAAGTCACGATTTGAAATTTGCCCTCAACTGTTGCCTCATAGTTGCAGACTATGCAGGAGACCAGCAGAAAGCTGAAAATATCACAGTCAGAAGGAGCAAGACCGTACTCACCAACGTGCTGATTTATTTTTCTCTAAATGCTGCCAGGAAGTTTTGGTGATTCTTCTCCGCGACACTCATAAGAAGGTTAACAAGAATCTTGATCTGTCAGCACTTGTTGGGATGGTAACTAGGCTTTTACCCCAGAAGCTGTCATTAATAAATTTGTTTTTAAAGAAATGCAAATTATTTTTAACAGAGGCAAAAAAAAAAAAAAAAAAAAAGGCAAAACAAATCCAGCTTCTTCTCCACACGTGATATCCACAAGTTAAAAGTCACCATTGGGGTGATAAAAAATATGAAATCAATGAAAAATGCTTAAGGAAAGAGACACACTGACAGAGATTACTTGAAATTCAGAGAGAATATTCTGAGGTAATTCCAAATAAATTCTTGTGTAATCATTTATTGAGCATTTGGGATTACTCAAACATGCCAGTTACCTAATCTAATATTTAAATGGAAAAAGTATTTTAATGGTGATGGAAGGAGGAATGGGGATTGGGGATGAGCAAACAAAAAAATTATGAAAGATTCTATTTACTGAATACTGCAGAAATCTGAGGCTGTACCAATCTCAAAACTTGCCTTGGCTTGCTTTAGTGGCTGTTGGTTTGGCTGCATGATTTTAACATATTTTCCTTCCTGCTTTTTTTTTTTTTTTTTGGAAAACAGAGAATGACAGCATTTCCCTTTGGGTCTTTACATGTGCAAAAGCAGAACAATCCCAAGCCTTCTACATTTGATGTAAAGATATTGGAGTAATATTTTGATTTTTTATCCAGATCATTGCTGGTGTCTTGACACACCTGAGAGGCCGGGAATTATAGTGGTCGAGGGTACATCCTTTGTATTAAGACAGACCTAAGTCTGATGCTCAGCTCTGCCATTTACTACTTAACTTGGTGTAAATTGTTTGTTTCATTTGCCTTGGCTGAAAAATTGGGATAATAACTTCCTCATGTAAAACATTTCATGTAATACCCAACATTTAATAAGTGGTCCAATAAATAGTGGTTAGTATTATGATGGGTCCTTTTAAACATGACTTTTCTCAAAGGAAAAACATCTCAGTTATGAAGGGTCTGGGAGTGGAATAAGCACAGCCAAGGGGCTTCTGGAAGCCCCTTTAAATGGCATCATCATTATCATCAAAAAGTGGCTTGGTCTGAACTGGCTGATTGCCCACATCACAGTACCCCCTGCAGAAAGGAGACGGGGCCAGGAGATGCCTCCCTGTGCAAGTTAGAGAGCAGTCTACACTGGGAATTGCACGCTAAGTGGGCAGGTGTTGACTGTGCCCTCTGGGGACAGTGTTTATCAGAAAAACACTTGTATGGGCAGGTAATGTACACCCTGTACAAAGCAGAACCAATATCTGGAGGTGTTCTTTTTTTTTTTCCTTTTTGGCTGCGCCGCGCGACATGCAGGACCCTAGTCCCGCGCCCCCTGCAGTGGAAGCACGGAGTCTTAACCACTGGACTGCCAGGGAAGTCCCTATTTGAAGGTGTTCTTGACATTACTTATACAAGAAATCCATTGAATTTTCACTGTGCTCCCCAAATCCCAATATCAACTCACAAGTCTCAAGAACCCACACATGCAAAACCAAATCCTCTTCTGTGCATTTTATACCCCCTAGCTCTCTCGGTTACCAATTACTGTTAACTTCTGTCCTGGGGGAGAGATGTAGGAGGGGATGACAGGAACCAAAAAACAACAACCAAAAACATTGTACTGGATAATTTCTAGGAGAGGTAAGCAGAATGGAGGTTATTGCTTTAATAGTCAGAGATCAAGAGTAAAGCTGGAGGATGATTTAAGGGGACAATGCTTTCAAGAGAAGCAGTAACTGAAGACTGGGAAGCAGCCCCCATAATTTTCTGAAACCTGTTGTTTCTTCCAGTTCCCTATTCAACATTGTGTAGTAGTTTCTATCTCTGGGGGAGATGCTGTGAAAAAAACGCCATTGGGAATTCAGGTATGGAAACCAAACCACTTGGGGAAAAGTTTTCTGTATTTTGAACTTTACATGGCATTATTTTTGTTCCTCCAGAAGACTTGTCAGAACAGATCTCTTGAGTCAATTAATACCGTCGTCAAGGTGCACATTTATTCAGGCCAGTTATTCCAGAAGAAATAGATGACAGTCTAAATGTTGCCTGGGCCTGCATTTCACTGAATAGTGTGTAGGGTATCGAGATTTGTGCATGTCCAAAATTCCACGTCTAATGGTTGGTCGTTTTCCCCAATTATAAGAGAACAAACAGCCATGGAGAGACGCTGACATAGCGTTGACAAAGCTTGAGATGTATTTCCTATATTACATCAGTGATTCAAACTCTTGCCATATTTAGAGATAAATGTTATGGCAATCAGATGTTAATACTCCTACGTAAAACAGCCTGGAGTCACCAAATCTTTTTTTTTTTTTCCATATCTTTAAACTAGCCTAAGTTTTCACCACTAAGCTCATTGCCAATCTTGTGGGTAACGCTTACCAATAGAAATCTTTTCCCTATCTTTTTCTGTTTTCCCCACATTTTCTCATTAGATGCTGAGTGCAGTCGTGTGAACTTCCTAAGAATCATGACGTATGGCTAAAATGCTATTTCTCAATCTAAATGGAGTCAGCTGAGAAACAGTTCACTAATTCCTCCTACTTATACCTGGGCAAGTTAGTAATTTCCACAGGCCAGGATGGTTCCATAAATACATTTTCTATACATCAAAATACATAAATGTTCCTGTTCATACACACTAACACAAAGAAAATTTCTTAAATAATGTTAAGTGGCTCCCCCAGTGACCTGATAGAGGAACCCACACAAGTGTATCTCCAACATCTAGTGTCAAATTTTTTCCAGCCCTCCTTTCTTCTTCACCGTGTGCCTTTTTGCCATTCTTTCATAATCAGTCATGAGCACACCTTCTATTCCTGATTGTGTGAAGGTAATTGAGTAAACTACAAAAACCTGCTAGGGCGCTGGCAGGCGGGGTTGAGAGGGGAGCCTGATTTCTCAATGTGTCTTAGAATTATGTGGTCACATGAATTTCCTCCGTTACCCTGATGTAGATATATTAATACATGGAATGAGAGATTTGTTTTATTCTGAAGCCTACTTCCAACTTACAGTAACAATAATCATTTAAAATAGTTTGGTTTAGGATAGGGCATTAGGATAACACTTGCGTTCAAGTGCATTCACCTAGTAGCTCTGAAAATACGATGTCTGGGAATTTGTGACAACTTGGGAACATGATCTAGGAGAACATTTCCTTATGTTTCTGTTCCTTCTTGCTTGATTCACCGGTTCCTATTAATATTTAAGAAACTCGTGTATTTGAAGGCTTTGGGGGCAAGATTCTCCAAAAATGTTAACAGTTTTTACAACGCCCATCCCCATCCTCAGTTTTGTGGAAAATCTTATCAACATAAAGACACAGCAATGGTTTTCATGTGTTGAAAGATACTCCAAAGTTTTATTATAATGTCGGACAGTTCATATGTGGGGTCACTACTGCAATTATAATTTACCATATATCATGAACTGAGACCAAGGTATGAAAACAGTGCTACATCTGTTAACCAGCCATGCAGTGGAAAGAATACAACCACATTTTTTTCCTACAAGTATCCTATCTTTTCCAACAACCACCAAATCCCACGTGAGGAGTAAGCTTTACAGAATTACAACTGAACTCAAATGCATAATGTTTCTCCCTATCCATCTTCTCCCACGCAGGCTATTGGAATAGCCAACGTAATGATGATTGGTTTAATATCTAGCTAGCTGGGAAATGAAGAAACATACATGAAAAATATACAGCGGTCCCTCAGTATACACAGAGGATGAACCCCATGGATACCAAAATCCAAGGCTGCTCGAGTCCCTTATATAAAGTGGCAGTCCAGTGGTTAAGACTCTGCGGTCTCTCTGCCGAGGGCCTGGGTTCGATTGCTGGTTGGGGAACTAAAATCCCGCAAGCTGCATGGTGAGGCAAAAAATTTAAAATAAAAATAAATAAATAAATAAAATAATAAAATAAAAGTAAAAAGTAAAGTATAATAAAATAAAATAAAATGGAGTAGTACAGGGAATAGAGTTGGCCCTTTGTCTTTAGAGGATGCGACCCCTGCGGGAACAGAGAGCTGACTGTAGTGTCCCCATCAAACCAGTTTCTCTGTTGTTCTGCGTTCTGGAAAACAAAGTGATGAAAATGGAAAGTAAAAAGAAGGATGCTGAAAGGGCTCAGGTTGTGTGTAGAATTTCTCTTTGTTCGTGGTCTAACTGGCATAAACCTTATGAGGTTGTCCCAGACATGTTGGTTGTAAAACCGTGGGGCGCTGGTACAGATCTAAAGCATTCATCGGGCTCAGAATCTACTTGAACTTTCTAAACATCTTGAGGCATCAGGTCCCTATAAACATGTTCCATAGGGGCCAGAGGCATTCATGCATGAACAAAGCAAGACCACTTACAGAAGAGAATCCATTTACAGGTGGCTTGGAAAATGGCTGCAATTCTAGGACTATGCTTATTAAGTTAGACTCTAATAATAATTTTTTTTTAAGTTGATTTTATTTTTTTAAAGGTTTTTCTGATATGGACCATTTTTAAAGTCCTTATTGAATTTGTTACAATATTGCTTCTGGTTTTATGTTTTGGTTTCTTTGGCCATGAGGCATGTGGGATCTTAGCTCCCCGACCAGGGATAGAACCTGCACCCCACTGCCTTGGAAGGCGAAGTCTTAACCACTGGACCGCCAGGGAAGCCTCAACTCTCATAATCACTTAACTATTAATGTTAACTACATCACAACCTGCAGCAAATATCCATAGCAAAGTTCATAGAAGTCTTAAAAAAAAGAACAATTTAAAAAATTTCCATTTGAATGGGCTAGTATGGATTGAGCTTTAGCTGAATATGCAACTAAGATGTTGGCCTTTCTACATTTACATCCTTGCTCAATAAACAAGCAAAACCCAAATATGCTAAATATTTCATCAGCTTCTCCCTAACTAGTTATCACCCTTCAAAATGGAGATTTGAATATACTTCTTAATTTTACTTGCTGAGTGTTTTCCCAATCCCAATCTTAAAACAAAAATCTGGTTGCAGACACAAATTCTCCTTTCTATTCTCTGCCTCCTTAGAGTCCCACTCTAGTTAAAAAAAAAAAAAAAAAGAAAGAAAAGAAAAAGGAAAGATTGTTTCTTTTTAGGCCCAGAAACTGATTTAAGAACCAGAATTGTCTTACAGACAACTACAGAATTGAGATGTTATGAACAGCTTTGATGATTTGTTTCCCTACAGTTAACTGGACATAATGCCTTTTCCTTTCACTTAATTTCTTTCAACACCACAAATACTAAATATGTTTTATTTTCCTGCCTCTTTTACAATAAAGGTGAAGTACATGCAACCAAATTAGAATCTCCCGTCTCACTAATAAGAAAACCAGGAAACTGGATTTAAAGTGTTCAGTTTGTCCTTGTACTCCTTGGAAGAACTCCCGGTCTTTAAATTGACAGTACAACTGTTGGTTGGAAATTATACAGAAAGATTAATACATTCTCAAAGTAATTTTCTGTGAGGCCGTTGACTGTAAGGGTTTACAAAATACGTATGTTTATATAAAGGCAATGCTCATTTACATCTATAAGAAACGAATGAAAATAATTTGGATGTAGAATAAAAAGCTCAATTTCATTTCTACCCAGTACTAAATGACAGGAGTGTCCTGTGATGACTGAATGCCTGGACAATGTAGGGTGACCACCATCACTGAGCCAGAATACTATCACATGCTTTAGAGTCAGAGGCTGGCTCCTCAAAGTAAGCCAGCTTTCCCGGGCACATGACAACAGGATGCTGGAGGCTTCTATCAACACCCAGCTGACATGTGAGAAAGGGTGAAATTTGTAGCCATAGATCTTTCAGAAACAAAGTAAATCTGCAATTTATCCACAACTTAAGAAAAATAGAGAAAACAAGGATAGAACAGTATTATGGTAATAAATGGAAAAGAGCAACTGACCTAGTAGTCAGATCTGGCTTCTAGTATCTGGCTTTCTAATGGGCTTCAGGCAAGCCCCTCAACTACCCTGGATACCCTCTCACCCAGGAAAAGAGAACAGGCTCGATATAACTGGATTGTCTTCAACTGTCTTTCAATTGTGAAGTTAAGTATTTTAGATTTCAGGAGGAGGGGAAGCTGACTGAACTGTTATATTTTACAATACCCATCACATATTTAATTTTAATAAACAGTTGCTTAAATAAGGTGATATTGATGCTTAAAAATTCTTAGACTTTAGGCCTTGATGAAAATCCTCACACATCTAGCAATAACTAAGATAAAACTGAATTTAGGTCAGGACATGCCAACCAATTCAAGGCAGAAAATGCCAACATGACACTTGGAACTTCAAGCTCTGTAACGCAATTTGATACTGCTAAAACTGTACTTCTTCTTAAATAAAAAATTTTTTTAAATCCTTAAATTTTTTTGGTTGTTAAAAAATTAAGGGGCTACTTCGAATTTACTAGAAATTCCCCAATACACAAACATCTAAGCCAGAAACCACCTATAAGCTACTGTTATATTTTACTCAAAATAATTGTGTTATTCATATCTTGACTTGTCAATCGTGATGGTGGTACACATGACCAGTTTAGATTTACACTGGACTTGTGTAAAAAGTAATACTATATGTGTATCAATAGTTAGTATGGCCATTGGTGTATATTAAAAAGTTTTTTTAAGCTATGGTTGATTTATCTAGATTCTGTTATAAAGCCAAAATTTGCAATGGGTTCCCTCACGGCAAGGGAGGATACCATGTACCACATATAGAAGTAAAGGCAGTCTTAGTAGTTACTGCAAAGTAAGTTCCCCATCATATTCATAACAGCCAAGTTATTACACCTTTTTCCAGTGGCTTCACTAAAAGCAAAGTTAAAAGAAAACAATCTATGAATAAAAGAAGAAGCGATTACAAAGAGTATGCTGTGTTTTGGAGGTATGATGTGACAATGTCAATAAGATAGGTGTGCAAAATAAAATGTCTCAACTTTTCCATAAATAATTTTCTATTGTACTATAAATAGGCCTTATCTCTACAGTTGTCCTTTAAGAACTCCATTTCTAAAGCAGAGTAAGTTGTTTCAGGAATTTCTTCACTGATTAGATTAATATAATGCGACAAGAGCAATTCTGAGGCACTTCCCTCTTTAAAAAAATTTTTAAGAAACAAAATTTTTAATAGGACATATCATTATGGAAATGTTTAAATTTGACTAACGCTCTTCGAAAGCATTTTGTAGCATCCTACATGCTGGATTCCGTAACTCAGTTTAATCTTCAGACACCCACTTGTGCCAGGGCCAGTAGAACAGAAAATTCTATTTATCAAAAACTGAATTTCCTATTTAAAAGGAAGCACCATCTTTGATACCATTTATTAAAAGCTATTTAAGTCCCACATGAACTTTATATTTGGCTTCTACTGCAACTACCAGTAAACTCCACTATCACTCTGATTTAGGAAACTGCAACGTTTTCGGTGTGCGAGAGTTCTGGTTTGACCTTGCAATGTGAATGCTCTGTGTACCACAGCAGTGGCTCCCAGGGGAACAGCTGAGCAGCCGTCACGTTTCCCAGAACAGGGTGTAACATTCTTTTGCTCACCATGTTTATTTAACGGCACACTCCAACTCTCAGGGCATGCAGTCGGCTAAAAATTTCAACCCTTATCGTTCACTGCTATGAACCCCCGTTACTATACTCTACAGTTTAAGATTTTTTACCCATTTTAATCTCTTGACAATACACAAATAAGAAACACACTATTTTATACTATTTGGGTCAAATTAATTTTATTATGCTCCATGATGAATTGCCACCAGTGCAACATCCTATTCACTATACATTTCAAAAAAATATTTCACATACTAAACAAAATTTCGGTTGATAAATGGAAGTGAATGATTGAGAGTCTTTATGAATCTCATACATACAGCATGTGGCTAAGCTGAAACTGTCTATCACGTAGCATTCAGATATAAAAAGCCTCATGCTAGTCTGTTAAAGGCGAAGGCTGTCAGACAACCATTTAGCTGGAGCACACGTGGGAGGCTCTCAGGCGGTGCACGGGTGTAGTGCTGTCCACGACGCAAGGCGGTGGGGGACTGAAACATGCAACCTTTACGTCTAAAGAGGATTTAGTCTTCGCGGCTGGACGGAGCTCCAAAGCTGCGGTGTTTCAACCAATAACGACTCAGACTTTGTGCAACAACAACAAACAACAACAACAAAGTCTTTTACTTTTCCTTTAAGAAGAAAGAATAAACTTGATTATCACTGGCAAATTTTATACCCACCTGACGTGTTTCAAATTGTGTTTCCAATTCAAAGAATCGATATCCTCTGCTCAGAGCAGCTCCTGATACATCTTTATCATAACAAAGTCAGCGGGGAAACCCTGAATTCCTTGCCCCAAAGTTAACAGAGATCTTAAATTGGCATTACTTTAAAGATATTTCTAAGATATTTTAAAAATTCTGTATAATGTCTAAAACAAAAGAAAGGAACACGTTTATTATTTTTTTAAAATAATTACAACGTTCTATTTACCATTTGCACAAATTTCTAATTTTACTGGTTAGTAGTTGTCCAGCCTCAACCACACCAGACCCACAGAGCTCAAGCCACAATAAAAATGAGAGTAAGCAGAAAAAGGTTTCCAGCAGCAGAGGGCACTGTTTTTGCAAGTAACAAAAAAGTCTAGACTCTTTCCCACGTTCTTAAATTATTCCTGCAAGGTAGGTAACATTCTTTGAATAACTTAACTGTTTTACTGCACCACTGACTGCTTTCAGCAACAAAACCTTTTAAATTATTTCTCATGATAACTAGATGCATGATCACTAGAGATTATGTGATAACGGGTTAAAATTCAAGCCACATCTTGCAGGTCCAGCCTGTCAAGATCATGCCAACACTAGATTTTGGTTGGTACAATTATAGACAGCTTAATTTTTAGTTGGATGTTGTGACTATAGTAATGAAATACATTTGGAACTACATTCTGCGTATGACTCAATGTGAGAAAAATAGGTGTCTGTATGTAAATCAGATAATTTTTCTACCTAAAATTTAAAGTAGGTAGGTATGATAATTAATGCTATAAATATGAAACAACCACCTTTAGGCAGACTAATGTATTGTAGAGAGGCATTGTATCATTTAGCATACATAACAAATGTGCAGGTTGTAAAGTTTTATTTGTTTTTTTTTTTTTTAATCTGTCATTCAGTTTTGTATTTCAAGAAATTTGACATTGGGACCACCAATCTTTTAAGAAAAATGTAACCCTTCACCTGACATTTGACAAAAATCTTGAGAAATTATCAAACTTTAAAAAAAACAGCATAATAGTTTCATCATTACAGTGTATACCTTTGCCAAATAGGTAAGATTTTTATATCTGGTATTTCTGAATACCTCAATCCATACAGACTGCAAAATAAAAATACTTAATTCCACACCACTTTTATGATGTTCTGATCTTTACAGTATATTTAACCAAATATTGAGGTAACCACAATGTATAGCCTCCTTCAGTTCATGTAGAACGAAATTATCTCTAAGATCCCCAGACCTCAACAACTTTTGTTTCAGAATAGTACCAAAAATATTTTTAAAATTTTTGCCTAAAAGAGCCTGCCACATTTGCTATAGCACAAAAATAACCTCAGTCAAGCATAGGTATGCAAGGGCTCCTTATGGTTCCAGCCTCCAAATACCACATCTGTACAGTAACAGGCAATACTGCTCTAAGAGGTGTGTTACTCATTTTCCCAACTAGCATCTCTGTAGTGATTTTACATAGCGCATATTGCTAAAATTTGAGAAACTGCATCAGTGTAGTGATGTCTAGAGAACTGTGCAATGTATCAGCTTCAACATTCATGTGGCATGTGTTCAAAATGAAGGGGCTAAATTAACTAAAGTTTGCATCACTTAAAAAAGAATGTAGTGCTATACTAGATTTTAATAAGAAAATTTAGGTACAGAAAAAGTAGGGTATGAAAATAGTGTTTTCCTTCTGGCATTATAACTAAATTACATTAAGGTTTTTGTCAGTCTCACATATAATATTTAAACTCCCTTGTTGATGGAATGGGAAATATTCACAAATTAAGTGAGCATCCTGGTGTAAACGTGCACACAGTAACAGGGAGTAGCTTTGTAGAGGATTATGACAAACCCTTACAGATTAAATGAGGTATTGCACAGATTAATAAAAAAAGCAAAAAAGGCAACAAAAATATACAGCAAATTGGTAGAACATTTACATGATAATTTTACAGAATCCATAGACAGAAAGCAGTGTTTAGTATTTCACCTTAAAAATATATATATAATATATAGATCAGTCTTCCCATTCATCATCATCCTCAAAATCTTCTTCATCATCTTCATCCTCATCTTCATCTAGAAGAGAATCATTAATACAAACAATTAAAACATATGTATAAATAAAATGACGTTTCATAATTCTTAGGGGACTTCTCTAATTATTCAGCTTCTAAAACACAAACCTGGAGGAATCTAGTTACTAAGATGGTTTAAAATGAATCAATAAAATACATCTAAAGAGTATTTGATAGTGAGCTGAAGATTAGAACGTGACTAAGACGACTTGGGTTCTAGTCCCTAAGTATCTACGTAACCAGTTTCAACCTGTGTTTCTTTACGTGTAAAATCACATTTGAGTTGATCCCTCTGAATTTTAGGGTCACATATTGCAAATCCAACAAAGGCCCCTTCAATGACTGTCTTTAAAGAAAAGTTGTAAAAAATATAACCAGCACATTGTTTGTCTACCAATTTCAATTATAATTCCAGTGACAGGCGGGAACCGCATCAGCACTAAAGCCATAAAGGAAACGGAGTCGGCAGTCCCAATACCTAACCTCCTTTTCTACCCCCTATTCTCCCTTGAACCCACTGACACTGCTCTTTCCGGGTCACCAAGGACCTACAGTTGCTAAAGCTAAAGCTCAATTCTCTGTTCTCATTCTCCTGACCCGTCATACCCACCTGACCCAGATGATCACTCCATCCTCCTTCAAACATTTCTTCACCTGACTTCTAAGATACCACACTCTCCAGTGCTCCGAACTCATTAGACTTTCTCTTCTCCATTTATACCCACTTTGATGATCTCATCCAGTTCCGTAACTTTAAATACCATGTATATCTTAATGACATGCAAATTTATATTAACCGTTCACATCTCTCCTCTGAATTCCAGACTCATAACCAAATGTCTACTCAATATCTACTTTTAATTTTTTAATAAGTATCTCAAATTTAATATGTACAGAACCAAATTCCTAGTCTTTCCTTTCAAACTTGCCACTCCTAAATCTTTCCCACTCTGTTAATGAAAATTTCACTCTTTCAGCTGCTCAGTTCAAAAACCTCAGAGTTATCCATCACTCCTTTTTTTCCCAAACCTCACTTCCAATCCATCAGCAAACCCAATGACTTCTACATTCAAAGTATAACTGGTATCCAACCACTTCTCAGGTGCTACCAACCTGATTGAAACCTGCATCATCTCTAGCTTGGATCACTGCCACTCCTCTGCTAAGAACCTTCCAGTGGCTTCCCATCACATTCATGGCTTCCAAAGCCTTACTCCTGGCCCCCTGCCACCTCTCATACTACATTCCTTATTCCTCTTTCTCTTGCTATCTTGTTCCAGCCCTACTGACCTTGGTTGGTGTTGTTCCTCAACCTCAGGAACTTTGTACTGGCTGTTACACACTTTCCTGTTTTCTACATGGTTTACTCCCTGAACTCCGTCTGGTCTTTTCTCAAATGACATCTTAGGTAGGCCTCATTATCCTCTTTCAAAATGAACTTCCCTCTCACGGCCTGTTAGTCCTTATATCTCTCCCTTTTCTGCTTAATTTCTGTCCTTAGCACGTATCACCATTTAATATACATATTTTCTAATTTGTTTTATTTATTGTCTCTCTCTTTCTCACTAGAATGCATGCTCCATGAAGGCAGGGATTTTTGTTGTTTTTTTATTTTATTATTATTCCACAATAAATATTTGTGGACTGAATTAACCTATCCTATCTTTGTAACACGGTATGGAAATAAAAATGCCTAGTTAAGAAAAACAAATCTTGCTAAAAGATCTTAGATACCCACAGCCTTAAGGAGAAAGAAGGAGAAGGAAAATAACATTTATTGAACACCTACTATGTGCTAGGCAATCTGCTCGTTAGTTGCATATTAGTTTACTTACTGTTCATATCAGTCATCTGATTTATGAATTCTCTCCATGTAACAAATTGGAGAATTGAGGTCCACCACAGGGAGTAAGTAACAGATTTAATAAGAACAAAGATCTGCTTCTAGTACATCATGCTCTCCAGTAAACCTCAACCATCACATCAGCAAAACCCATATTCTTTCTCTCTTTTAAAAGTGACATTCATTTACGTGGTGGTGTGCATATGTTTAATAACCTCAAATAAGTACTAGTTTATTCTAGGAAAAAACAAAAAAGAGGAAACAAAAAACTTTAGGATTCTTTACTAAACTCTAGAAACAGTATAAATTATCTCATTTCTCAGCCCCAACTCTTGCAAATCAGGGAAACCTAAATTTCTTATGTCACAAGAATGTCACAGGGATGAGATTCAGGACTCCAGCCTTGTTTACAAGTCGTTTGCCAGGCATTCTATTAGTATTTCTGGTTTAGGAAACAAAATCGTCATTTTGCTAAAGTTGTTCTTCCAATTTATGGTTATGACAGTGGTGTCTTGACATCCATTAAGCTTCAAATAGACTAGTCACAGTTGCAACAACTTAAAATATATCCTAGAACCTACATCAATAAGTTATTCAATAGCAGGGAAAAATCTAGCAAAGACTGTGTCACAGAATAAAAAGAGAAACAGAACTTCAAATATTCAAATTTATTAAATATACATATACACATGCAAATATACCTGAAGAATGAATGGCTTTGCTCCTTTTCTGCATCACTTCCATTAATGCACCTACAATTCCTGAAGTGGGTGCAGGTGTCGGTGGTGTAGACTCTTGGCCATCAGATACCTTGGAAAGGAAAATCAGCAAAATTTAGTAACACATCCTTAGCAAAAAATCTCTGTCTCCAGAAAATCTTTCTCTCTTAGAATCACTTTATTATTTTAAAACAAAACAAGCAAACAATCAAGCCTAGAATAGGATTAACAAAATTAAGAAGAAAAAAAACTGCTACCTTAAAAGAATTCTCCAAGATACATTTCCCCTCCTTAATGTATAAGCCATTAATACATTTCCAAATTTAATACAACAGTCAAACTTTTTCCTAAATAATACTTGCCCTTACAGCTGGGTTACTTCTGTTCATTCTAGTACACAAAGCCTTGGCTGATGAGAAACTTTAAAACGATTATCAAAGGACATCATTTTACAAAACTAAGGTAGTATTTAGATTCCTAGAGTTATTAGAGGAGAAGAACATTTTAGGATATCTAAGAGCAATTAAAGAGACTTACGGTTTCCTAGAAAAACTCAGCTTTACAACTTTAAATATTATACTTAATATAAAGTTATAATATAAATATGTATAATATATAATATATATACTAGAATTCAAAATGAACCTTCCTTCTCATATCATGTAACTTCTCGTTAAGGAGATCAGATGCGTAGCTTTTAAAATGTACCTCACAAGGCAACTAACTATCCCTAACTAAAGTACTTTACCTAATATAAACTACATTTGGGGGAAAAAATCAGTATCAAAGGGTCTCATTAAAATCTAATTTCTATATAAAATAATCCCTGATTCCAACACTCATTAAAAAAGGGACTACAGGAAGTTTGTAGAGATTCAGGGAAAAAAAATACAATTAAGAAGCTATTGCTGTATGTGCACTTTGACTAAAATGAGCAGTCGTTTATACAAAACAGTCATATTGTTAATTTTGTCCCTGGACTTATATTATCCACAGAATGGTATGATATTGGTATAATTAAAAGTGAAATAGCACCGCTATACTAAATAATTACATACACACACACAGTTGACCCTTGAACAACACGAGTTTGAACTGCATGGGTCCACTTATATGCAGATTATTTTCAACAAATATATTGGAAAACTTTTTAAAGATTTGCTACATTTGAAAAAACTTACATATGAATCACACTGCCTAGAAATATGGAAAAAATTAAGAAAAAGTTAGATATGTCATGAATGCATAAAACATATATAGATACACATCTATTTTATCACTTACTACCATAAAATATACACAAATCTATTACAAAACGATAGAATTTATTAAAGCTTATACACAGACTGTACACGGCACCATTCCCTGTTGAGAGAAATGTAAACAAACATAAAGATGCAGTTTTAAATCATAACTGCATAAGATTAACTGTAGTGCACATTGTACTACTGTAATAACTTTGTACCCACCTCCTACTGCTGTTTCAGTACGCTCAAGTGTTGTGAGTATACGCTTAAAACTCCCTGTGATGTTATTAGTGTGAGCAGTTTGTCCCTCCAATAAATCGCGTATCACAGTAAAAAGTGATCTCTCGCAGTTCTCATGTATCTTTCATTGTATTTAGTGCAATACTGCAAACCTTGACCAAAACCACGGGACCCATACGAAGTACCACTAGTAACACTGGAAGTGCTCCCAAGAAGCGGAGAAAAGTCATGACATTACAAGAAAAAGTTGAATTGTGTGATATATATTGTAGATTGAGGTCTGCAGCTGCAGCTGCCCACTGTTTCAAGATAAATGAATCCAGCATTAAGGACCATAATAAAAAAAAGAACAAGAAATTCATGAAACCATCGCTGCAGCTACACCATCAGGTGCAAAAACCTTGCACTTTTTGTGAAATAACTATATCTCATATTGAAAATGCAGCTTCCATGTGGATGCAGGATTGCTATAAGAAAGGTGTACCTATAGACTCTAATGATTTGAGAAAAAGTGAAGTCATTATATGACAACTTAAATGAAAAGGAAGGTGAAGGACCTAAAGCTGGAAAATTTAATGCCAGCAAAGGACGGTTTGGTAATTTTAGAAAGGCGGTTTGATAATTTTGGCTTTAAAAATGTGAAGATAACAGGAAAAGCAGCTTCTGCCGACCAAGAGGCAGCAGAGGAGTTTCCAGATGCTATTAAGAAAATAATAGAGGAGAAAGGATATCTGCCTGAATAGGTTTTAAATGTAGATGAAAGTGTCCTATAAGTGCCCTGGAAGAAAAATGCCACAAAGGACATTTATAAGTAAGGAAGAGAAGCAAGCACCGGGATTGAGAAGCAATAGGTTAACTCTGCTGTTCTGTGCAAATGCAGTCAGGTTTACGATCAGGACTGCCCTGATCTATAAATTTGCTAACTCTTGTTGAAGGGAAAAGATAAACACCAGCTGCCAGTCTTTTGGTTAGATGACAAAAAGGCCTGGACAAGGAGAACCCTTTTTCTAAATTGGTTTCATCAATGCTTTGTCCCTCAAGTTAGGAGCTGCCTTGCCAGTTAAGGGACCACCTTATAAAGTTCTTTTGATATTGGAGAGTGCCCAGGCCACCCAGAACCCCATGACTTCAACACCACAGTGGTCTACTTGCCCCCAACACAACATGTCTAATTCAGCCTCTAGATCAGGGGGTCATAAAGACCTTTAAGGCTCATTACACATGGTACTCTATGTAAAGAACTGTCAACTACAGAAGACAACTCCAAGAGAGAGAACATCATGAAAGTCTGGAAGGATTACATCACTGAAGATGCCATTGTTCTTACAGAAAAAGCGATGAAAGCCATCAAGCCCGAAACAGTAAATTCCTGCTGGAGAAACTGTATCCAGATGTTCTATATGACTTCATAGGATTTACAGCAGAGCCAAGCAAGGAAATCATGAAAGAGATCATTGATATGGCAAAAAAGGTGGCGGGGCGTGGTGGCAGTGGTGGTGAAGAGTTTCAAGATATGGATCTTGGACAAATAAAAGAGCTAACAGACACCACGTCAGAAAAATTAACAGAAGATGACTTGATAAAGATGAGTGTTTCCAAACCAGTGCCAGAGGATGATGAAGAAAATGTAGAAGAAGCAGTGCCAGGAAAACAAATCGACATTAGACAATCTGGCAGAAAGAAGGGTTCTCGGATTATTCAAGACTGCATTTGACTTCTTTTACAACATGGACCCTTCTATGATATGGGTACTAAAACTAAAACAAAGGAAATTATTGGGTTGGCCAAACAGTTCCTTTGGTTTTCAAGTAAAAGTAAAAGACACATTTTTCATTTTCACCAATCACTTTAGTGAACAACATAGTCACCCATTTGTTCCACTATCTTCTGCCACTTTTCAGGCAACATCATAATTCCATCTTCTAAAAACTTTTTATCTTTTCGAGCAAAGAACTGTCCCAGGTGCCTTTTATAGTCTTCCAGGGAATTGAAATTTTTTTCATTAAAAAAATTCTGTAAAGACCGAAATAAATGGAAATCTGAAGGTGCAATGTCTGGTGAATATGGCGGATGAATCAGAACTTCCCAGCCAAGCTGTAACAGTTTTTGCCTGGTCATCAAAGAAACATGCGGTCTTGCATTATCCTGATGGAAGATGATGCATTTTCTGTTGACTTAATTCCAGATGCTTTTCGTCAAGTGCTGATTTCAGTTGGTCTAATTGGGAGCAGTACTTGTTGGAATTAATTGTTTGGTTTTCCGGAAGGAGCTCATAATAGAGGACTCCCTTCCAATCCCACCATATATACAACATCACCTTCTTTGGACAGAGACTGGCCTTTGGTGTGGTTGGTGGTGGTTCATTTCGCTTGCCCCACAATCTCTTCCGTTCCACATTATTGTACAGTATCCACTTTTCATTGCCCATCAGAATTTGTTTTAAAAACGGAATGTTTTCGTTATGTTTCAGTAGAGAATTGCATGTGGAAATACGGTCAAGAAGGTTCTTTTTGCTTATGTTGAACCCAAACATCAAAGCGATGAACATAAACCAAGCTGGTGCAGATGATTTTCAACGCTTGATTTGGATATTTTGAGTATGTCGGCTATCTCAAGCATGGTATAACACTGATTGTCCTCAATTAATGTCTTGATTCGATCGCTATCAACTTCAATTGGTCTCCCTGACCGTGGAGCGTCATCCATCGTGAAATCTCCAGCATGAAACTTCGCAAACCACTTTTGACACGTTCGATCAGTCACAGCACCTTCTCCATATGCTGCACAAATCCTTTTTTACATTTCGGCTGCGTTTTTACCTTTCTTGAAATAATAAAGCATAATATGCTGAAAATGTTGTTCTTCTTCCATTTTCAATATTAAAATGGCTACACAAAAATTCACCAATTTTTGGTAAGTTTTTTTTTTTTTTAATGCATGCTGATATGACAGCTGTCACAATACAATCTAAAAAAATTGTTTCGAATGAAGTTAAAGACAACTAAAGCGCTACTAGAGCCATCTTACGGGAAAAACCGAACAAACTCTTTGGCCAACCCAATATGATATAGTTCTATAAAATTAGTGTGCCTGCCTCTCCTGCCTCCCTTTACCCCTCCCTCCACCTCTTCCATTGAGGCCACTCCTGAGACAGCAAGAAGGACCAACACCTCCTTTTCCTCCTCCTCCTCTTCAGCCTACTCCACGTGACAACAAGGATTAAGCCCTTTACAATGATCTACTTCCACTTAATGAATAGTAATCATCATGCTGTACAGTTAATAAATTTATCTGTTGTGTATGTGTGTCTCTGTGTGAAAATCTAATAACTATACAGCAAGAACTGTATGAAATATTTTTGTGTCATCATCATCATCACCTAAGTATTCATCATGTAGAACACTGTGTGCAAGAGTTGAGGTGGACAGCTGCTCCTTACATAGGCATAAGGTGAGGGATATTTAATATAAAATTAATACTGTGTTAGTTTTCTTACTGTTTTACAACTTTGCTTTTGAAGAATTACATTACCATACAGTATGCCCCTCTCTCTCGTAACTGGAGAAACTGCATATCTGCCTACCTTCACAGGCGAGTGGTTTTTGAAAAAAAATATAACAATGTTCCCAATACAGTATTATGAATATGACTGTACTAATGTATGCCATAAAAATTTTATAACGATTCATTCGCTAGTATATAGGCTAGCTACTGTGAAGCAATCATATTGAATATGCTAGGCTACCATAAAGCAATCATACGGCTGTCTCTCTGTTATCGCTGCATGAATTGTTATACCTGTAAATAAATATAAATTTCTCACATTCTTTTCATTTTTGATGTCTACTGTTAGTATTACATATAACATCTACAGTGTTTGTATTATATTAATAAGACAATATTGACCAAATTGATGTAGGTACTAACAGATAGATCATTCATCTTGTAAACAGATGAGGTAAACTTACAGTATCGATACATACAGTTCAGTACTGTAAACGTATTTTCTCTTCCTTATGATTTTCTTAATAACATTTCCCTTCTCTAGCTTACTTTGTTGTAAGAATACAGTATATAATACATATACAAAATATGTGTTAAATTAACTGTTTATGTTATTGCTAAGGCTTCCAGTCAACAGTAGGCCATTAGTAATTAAGTTCTGGGGAGGCAAAAGTTATACACAGATTTGACCGCTGAGGGGGCTGGCACCCCTAACTCCCACTGCTGTCCAAGGGCCCACTTATGTACTTGAAGTTCTAAAGTATATGACCCCATTAAAATCTGCTATTCACCTGGGCTGTGGTCATTTTGACAATAATTCTCCCCACCAACAACTATTCAAAGTTCTTCAACTGCTCCTGAGAAACCTGTAGTCTGAACTAAATGGGGAGAGGGAGCAGAGGTGATTGTTCACAGGCTGATCTAAGTATCATCCTGAATACATATTAAGAAAAGATGTAGACACATTTTAAAGAAGTATCTTAAATCTGCGCTAGGTTAACGTTTAAATGCTTTCATTCGATTAGTTGTGTTCCCTAGCCATCATTCTCTTCCTAGCTAAAGCTTCTGAGATTTAGAAAGTTATCATAATTCTCTACACATTGCAAAATAATTTTCAATTAAAATCTCCTTTCGGCTCCATTTACTGCATAGAAAAATCTACCATCCATAACCTGCCTGAAGCCCTGCAGAGCAAATGTTCCTCCTGGAACTGAGAGACCACACATAAAGGCCCAGAGGAAGCATGTGAATGTTAGGCAGGTTAGGCTCTAGGTCAGGGGTCAGAAAAGTACTGCCATGGACCAAATCTAGCCTGTCCCCTGTCTTTGCATAACTTTTTTAAAGCTAAGAATGCTTTTTACACATTTTTAAATGGCTGAAAGAAAACAAAAGAAGAATATCTGTGATATGTGCAAATTATACGAAATTCAAATTTCAGTGTCCATGAATAAAGCTTTATAGAACACAGTCATGCCCATTCACTTACGTGCTGCCTGTGCCTGCTGCTTTCGTGGTGTAATAGCAGAGCTGAGCAGCTGTAACAGATACCATGTGGCCTGCAAGCCTAAAATGTTTACTATCTGGTCCTTTAAAGAAAAAGGTTTGCCAACCTCTGCTCTAGAGATTAAACGATGACCTCAACCAATTCAGAGAATCCAAAATTATCTGTCACTATAGAAATTCTAATTAGAACTCTTTGAATTTTCTGTGGAGTCTGATTCTCTACTAATCTAAATTTCAGACACAGAAACTTTAAAATATGGTTTAGTTTTCATAAAGTTAATGGTTTGACTTTGCCAAAATGATTACAATTGGTTTCAACAGGGCTATGTTTACTTCTGTATAGTTTAATAAAAGATTTTTCTTTAAATTAAAATTTTTTTAAAAGTCTAGAACGACGGATTGCAGACATAGTGCAAGATTCTTTATATGAAGTTCTAGAATAGGCAAACTAAACCTATGGTGATAGAAATCAGGTCAGTGATTCTTTTTGAGAAGGGAGAGGCATGAGGGAACTTTCTGGGGTGATATTTTGATACAGAAGTATGGATCACACAGGTGAAGGCATAAACATGCATTTTAGGGTATGTAAGGGTTAAAAAAACACACACCAAGAGAAAAAGTAAAAACAAAATTTTTTTCAAAGACGTCTTATAATTGCTTTAAAATTCCATTAAGACAGGCAGTCTAACCGAAACGAACAGATTACTTACAGATTTCAGCTGAATGCCCTGCCGTATCTGGTCTAAAAGCGCGTCCCTTCCAGAGCAGGACACCGGTCGACTGTTCTGTTCCACTTTTTTTAGCTGAGCGCCCTCTCTGATTTGATCTAAAAGAGCTGCTTTGCTTCCTGCAGAAGTTGGAACCTGATGGTCACCATCGGAAGGGAGGCCCGGGGGAGGTGGCGGCCCCGGTGGCGGGGGAGGTGGAGGCGGTGGGGGCGGTGCCACCGACCCCGCCACTGACAGAGGTGGAGGAGGTGGCGGCGGCCCTGAAGGTGCCGAGGAGGGAAGGGCTGGAGGAGGAGGAGGGTACATCCTGTTTGGCGGTGGTGGAGGGACTCCGACACCTGGCCTGGACGGAGGCGGCGGTGGCGGCGCAGCCGTGGGAGCTCTTGAAGGGGGCGGAGGAGGAGCCCCTCTTCCCCGGGCAGGAGGGGGAGGAGGGCCCGAGCTATGTGGAGGCGGCGGGGGAGGAGGCGGCCCTCCCCGTGACGGTGGTGGAGGTGGTGGTGCTGAAATGAAAACAGAAAAAAAGAAAAGCATGCTTTTCCCCCCCGCAAACATTATACTGAAAAAGCGGCTCATTTCAACATGTATTTAAAAAAACCAACATGAGGGGAAAAAAAGAGGCCTCATCTTCGTATTTTACTTTACAAAGATATCTGAGCACAGATGATATCTTACAACTCTGTTTGGGACTACTCGGCCCTGGTCTATCTTGAAAAAATATTAGCTAAAATAGTAGAATTTAGTTTTTAGGAATCAGCACCACTTCTCAAGGTAAGGGAATAAACACATTTTTATGTAATAATAATAAAACTATAACAATGATATTAAACATTTTGGGCAATAAGCAACATTTTACATTTTAATAAAAATTAATGGATACCTTCCCTCTTTAAAGAATCAAGTATATTTAGTTGTTTTATAAAATTAATTTACATTCAGAATTAAACAGCTAATGTAGTGTAATCTATTAGAATTTATTCAAGTTAATCTGAGCTAAACTCAAATACAATACTTTTTCTTTGACAATGTAAATCTTTGTCACCTAACTTACATTTGTAATTTATAATGTCCTACATTTTTACATGTATAGAGCATATAATAATATATAATACAAGTTACGTAATAAATATATATTATAGTGATATATAATATATCATGTATATATTGTATATGTTGTACTATATTAATAAAAGATGGTCAGCAATTCTAGTGATGGCATTAAGGGAGGCTGGTTGCTCAGCTGAAATGTTCAACTACTTATTCAGGAGACATTAACAAACTAACTGAGAATTTCTAAACACTGTAAAATTAAAGTTATTAATAAAATATTAACATGATCCTGGTAGTAATGACATATACATTCTTATTTTACTTAAGGGAAAATGTAAGCTAAAATAGAGAAACAAATTCAAAGTATAAAATTTATTACATTTCTAGAGACATGATTTTACCAACAGCATACGGAAACTTACATAATAATAAACTTCATTATTTCTCCATTCATTTAAAGAGTGACTAGAAAAAATAACTATTTTTAGGAATAAAGAAATCCTAAAATCCATAACAGCTATTTGTATTTACTGGTACAAACTAATATATTATTGATGGATATTTCTACAATCTATATAATAAAAATACCTACCTTAATTTCAAATAATAATAGGCTCAGATGCTCAATAATGCAATGAAACCAGAGAAGAAAAAGCCCCCCTCAGTTCAAAGGAAATCAAACATTATCTTCTGATTTTATTTGGGACAATCATGGGAAATATACTCTAAAATATGCTATCAAATATAGTCATAAACATTAGATGAAATATACGGAAAGGCCAAACCTCACGAGGGTACTGTCTCCTGGCACAGAAACTTTTAAAACTGGAAATAATATATAGCTGCAAACAGGGGAGTCATCCTACTTGGATACAGGCCATCACTGAGGGAAGTTCCTATGATTTACACTCAAGGCATACTGGAGATCTGGGTGTTGCAGCTAAGGTTCACCCAATTTTCTCACCAGATCCAAGGCAAGGAGATTTAAACTTGCTAAAACCAAATTCTTTTCCGAACATAATTCGTAGTAACAGGGTAAAACCAAGAGGATATGGCATATGTATATTATGTACACTCCCTGAATAAGATAGTAACATCAAATCCTTCAAGCAGATACAAAGATTTCATTTTAATCAGTTAAGGTTTACATTTCAAAAAACAATGTTGTCTGAACTAGCATTTTTATGATTTAGTTGTTTTTTAATCAAGAGGAAAAGGGCCCACTCTATTCTACTACAAAAGGTATTAGTCCATCATTTCCTGTGGTTTCACCAAGGACTCTGGAACCATAATCTTTTCTACGTACAATGATGTATCTCTTCAATAGAGAGATTTAAAGTTCTTTTGAACTGGGAATAAGCACATTTATTGGAATAATTTGGGATTCAGCTAATACCCATTCAAAGAGACAGTAAATTATTGTTCAGGCAAAGGGAGAGCCTTAATTGATAGTGAATAAATTATCAGCTGCACCAAGTTTGGGTACAGCACAAGTTCAGCATTTCTATTATCTGAAAAGTGAGTGGAAACATCTCTATATTTTCACGAGGAAAACATCTATTACCAACTTTCTATTTTTACAATCTGTATTATGCCTACATAAAAAAAGGAAAGTATGCAAAAGATATGCCATATCCCAAGGTAAAAATGTGAAAGAATTAAAACAGGAGGAGAGGAGAGACGGCACGTTAGTTAGGTTCATATGCACAAAAATGTCTGCTGAGCAGATCACACACCACTGTGAGAAAGTCTGGTGGCCTACAGATTTTCAAAACTGAGTCACACAAACACCAGAATCAGAATGACAATGATAGTTCTTAGATATTTAATAAATACATAAAGTAAAAAGCATGACACAAAAGTTACAACAAATAAAACTGTTCTTACTATCAAAGCTTAGAAGACAGACTGAGGCTTATGGAAAAAACCTCATCTTGATGCTGCACGATAAAGAAAAGTTGATATACTTAACTTCAGATATTATTTCAGATCAAATTAATATTAAGAGTAATTGGTAGATAACTCTAGATATTTATTTAGGGGAATTATAAGCAGAAATTGTAAAATAATATAAATATAACTAATATTTAAAAGAAATGTAGTTTTATAGAATTCAGGAAACTGCTCTCATGCACTCTCATCAAGATTAAAGCAAACCAGGCAAGTATTATTCAACACAAATGTAAATTTATGGGAATACTAACAACTCTCTGAGTAGTCATTTATAACTGTGTGTTTGCTTATGTTTAGTCCTCCCCAATGCCCCAAATTAATGTAAAAATTTAAGTATATTTTATGTAGGTTATTGAAATAATGCCAAGTGTGAAAAGCAATCACTAAAAATAAGTATATTAAGTAATAATAAAAACAGTGGTGCTGTTAAGAGGTAATCCACAGAATTTCAAAAAAATTATCTAAATTACAGATGAAATATGAGCTCTGACTCATATAGAAATAAACTTCCTTTTTTACTTTAGCATCTATGTAACATTAGTTACATAGCCCCAAACATTAGTTTGAAGAGAAGGCAGAAAACCTTACTGGATGTTAGATTTGGAGGCAGGATAAATGAGTTCTAGCTTCTTTGAAAATAAATACATGCATAATTTAGTACACTGGGCCAAATAACATCCCCCATACATACCACTCCATTGTGGTGGACCTAAGAACAGATTATTAGAAATTAATGGACTTCAAACAATTGCAAAGACAGACACACAAAAAGATACATTGGAAATCACAAGGTCTCCTACTTTTTACAAATTTGATTACATGATTTTACAAAATAAGTTTCAAGAGATTTGATTCAAGTTTTACAAAATATATTTTTATGACAACTTCATAAACTTCTCCACCTCTAATTCTTTTTCATACTTCTGAACACACTATATGTTTTGCCTAGAAAACATTTCCTTAATAAAAATCATTAATCTGTCTTTTTATTCTTCCTCTAAAAAAATGTACCTTCTATAAAATCAATCTTGGTTGTCTAAAAGGTTCCACACTGGGAGTTAGATTCTTGAGTATATGAATCTTGAGTATAAGTTCCCAAAGCATGTTTTTTGTAATGTCTGTGAATTTTTTTTGTTTTAGGTAATTTAATTGAGGAAAGACCTTGCCTAATTTGATGTTTTAAAAGCAATTAGAATAAAAAGCAGTAATAATAAAGTTTAAAAAACAAACTCAATCAAGTTAATACAGACAACTCTCAGTTACAGATATTCAGGTGAGAGGGCAGCAGTATGGACTAATAAATGTCAAGAGTATTTATAAACTTATAAATTCAGAGAACTCAGAGAGACCCTGAGAATATTTTGGTATGAGGTGAAGGTGAGTGGTAACAGTGGAGAAAAAGAGAGTCAAGGAACAAACTAGGGGTCCTCAAGACCTTCCATCATCTGTATACTTACTAACTGTAACTACAACTCATTCTGGCAGCATTAAAAAATGATAATGTTGCTGTGCCCCAGATGTTTTTATTAAAAATCCATAGAATTTGGAAATGTAATCTTTTCATGAAATAAGATAAATTAGCATCATACTAGTTTCAGTGGAACTAGCATTGTGTTTCCACAACAGTAATTATGACTATATACTTGTTTACATACCTGTTGTCACACCAGACTGTAAGATTTCTGAGGGCAGAAACCATACCTTTATATCTAAATATCCTGAGTAGAGACCAGTGCTGACATAACAATGTTTACTGAATATATGAATGAGTGAATGAATGAACATCAGCAGTGAAAAAGATACAGGTAAGTCAAATACCTAATTGAAAATGAGTTAAATTCTTCAGAAGAATGCTATGATTAACTGGAGCTTTTGTTTTGCTACACTATCTATCATGAGTATGCAAAAACTAGGAAGAAGAAAAGTAACCCCAAATGAATAAGGTGGCAAAGAGATAACTGTCATATGAGAAAATTCAGAATTAACTGTATTTGCATTTTATTGTGATAATTATTAAGATATGACCAAAAAACAAGGTGATTTAAATAAAATATCAGATCTTAAAAGGTTGCAAGTTGTTTGTGCTCTCAGGTACCGAATGACAAATTTTATACTTCAGCCAAGAAAAAAAATGTATTTCAAAATAAATAGATTTTTCATTATTTATATTCTGAAAATGCTTATTATACATTACAGAATTCATATTTAAATTACTACTTCTGAATTGTAATAAAAACAACATTGATAGTGGTCTCCAAGATTCAGTAAGTGAAATATTATGCAACTATTATTTTTTATTCTAAAACAAATAGCCAGAAGATTTTGTATGAATTTTCATTAATTTAATATAAGACTTTTTAATAATAAGAAAAGCCTTGACAAGTTTTTCAATTATACTGAAATAATGTAAAACACAGTACACTAGGCCAAACTAGTTCTCCATAAATTTGAACATTCTGCTTAAGGAAGGTTCACATGAATGTATGTAGCTGTCATCCATGAAACTGACCTCAAAAGATTCAAAAGAAAAAATAGATCACAATGCCTGAATAGAAATAAAAGTTACCTTGCCTTCGTAGTTCATTTTTAACAGCTTCAACACCTCCTGTTTTTTCAATGAAGTCATATATAACTTTTGATGTTTCTCTGTCTTTAAGTTGTGCCTCTGAGATTCCACACAGATCAAAAAGATTCTTCAATTCTGGATCCAAATTATTCAGCTACAACAGACAAAATAACTGCTAACTATAAAACCTATGTCAAATTTTTTACAATAGCAAGTTGAAATATTATTCTCATATCTATGCCCTTTATGAAATTATTTTCTTTTATGTTTATAAATTTTTAATATAGTTAGATTATTTATATGCTAACTAAACTGTCTTACAAAAAACAGAAAAGATAAGAACAAAGAATACGTTTTATATTTTATTTCATCTCTTTGTTCCCTACCTTTAAAAAGAAGGCATCTCATTTAAATTTTTACTAATCCTTTCATGACTCAGACATCTATAATGCTCACCTACTATTCCACCTTGTCTGAAATAAGATTTAGGTATAATCACAAATAACCACAAAAAAAGTAAATCATTTGAAAATTTGAGGTCAAGGACCTCTTTATGACCCAAGCACCCTGGTACAGTGCCCAACACAAAAAGGCACTCAAAAACATTGTGGTGTTAACACTGTAGTTCTAACAAAAATAACCAAAATAATTTTTGACCCCAATCACAAATAATATTTCTTTCCAAAATAATTTTTCCAAACCCTGATTATCTGCCAAATGTTAAATATGTAACTTAGGTAACCAAGTTTCAACTATTTTGCTCACAATGCTATAAATTAATGAATAATGAAATTGCCAAAAAGAATAGTAGAATAAAAAGATCTAGATAATTTTAACAACTGGATATTCAGAATCTGATTATAGTACTTTCCAGTAATTTGGCATATATTCCCCTCGAATGATCACTTTGCAGAAATAATTTTCTTCTCTTGGCTTTCAAAACATAGAGTTTTTACATTATAGTAGATAAAGCCAAGGAGTTAAAAAAAAACTTTCTCTTTAGAGACAGCCATCAATGATAGAACAATCTATGATTTAAAACCTCAGTGGAATATGAACATAAATACAAGCACATTCCAATAAACACTAGAGTTACCAAAAATGAAAAGAATAAAAGTCTAAAGATGGGCCATGACGTTCCCACATATTTAGAATAATAATGTTTATGGCTTGAAAAGACACTTACATCAAAGCCAGTATTCGGATCCCAACCAACATGTCCAATGTGCCTAAAGCAGTAGATAGAAAAATATAGAAAAATAAAATGCATAAATGGCATTAAAAATCTAATATATATGAAATCCAATCCACTCAGTGAATTTTTGGCCTGAACTAATAGTTCTCATAGACATAACCATATTGAGGGAAAAACTGTACAAGCAGTCAAGGAACCAGGACTCTAGCCCAGGCTCTGCTACTAATTGAGCCTTAACATTTTTGCACAATCTTTCTGAGTATCCATTTCCTTAACTGACAAACTAGCATAAGAACACAAGCATTATATGTATGAGAGGACAGGAGTTTTGTAATGAAGTAATGAAATAATGGGTAAGAGAATGCTTGAAATATGTCAAATAAATACCAAAGGTTTGATGCCTACTATAGACTGAGTGTGTCTTCCGAAAATTCCTATCTTGAGACCTAATCCCCAATGTGATAGTTCTTGGAGATGAGGATTTGGGGAGGTCATGAGAGTGGATTCCTCAGGAATGGGATTGGTGCCCTTAAGAAAGAGGCCCTGGAGAGCTCTCTCGCCCTCTTCCAACATGTGAAGACACAGTGAGAAGATGGCTGTCTATGAACCAAGAAGTGGGACCTCACAAGACACCGAATCTTGCCTTCCTCTTCCTTTCTCACAGCCTCCAGAACTGTGAGAAATAAATTTCTGTTGTTTATAAGCTACCCAGTCTATAGTATTCTGTTAGCAGCCCAAACAGATTAGGACAATGATTTTAGGCAATTTCCAAATATAATTTATAGGGAAAAGTGAGATTTCATTTTCATGTCCAACAATTAGTTGAAAAAACAACTCTAATTTTTCTTTTCTCATGGCTGGAAAAGTAAATAAACTAAGATTAATAAAACGTCTATTGAGCAATAGCCTTTAAAAAACTCCAACAAAATTTATAGCTAAAAAGGTATGCAAGTGATAAATATAAGGGTTCTCCCAAAAAGCAAACCAAACTTTCTAACAATTTAAAAAATCAAGAGCAGAAATGAGCAAATCAAAAGTAAAGATAAGAATAATAAAAGAACTGTCTTACTGGAAATTGCTTGGTGTTCCAATATCTGCCTTAGTTAATCTCTTCTTTTTAGCTTTTCCTTTTTTCTTTTCTTTGGTATGGGAGATGTTGTTGACTTGTGGCCCATAAAATCTATTTGTTGTAATTTCTGGATTTTTTATGTCAACTGTTGCCATGGGTAGATTAGGACCTGCAAATAAAGTCAAAATAATATAAAAGGGATATAATTTAAGATAACAATTATTACAATCATAATTTATAATTTAAATATTTTTTTTCTGCGGTAGGACCACTTCATTACTATAAATTATTTAAATTTTAAACGTGCATGTTAATTTTTTATAAATAATTTCAAAAATTCCTAAATTTCCAAAGTCTACAATAAATTCTTAAACAAATTAGCATAGATACATTATTTCAAAGCAAACTCTTTTTATAACATTAAATCTCATGAAGAATATAAATTTTCAACAAGAATTTAAATTCAATTGATCTGATCCATCAAATTTTGACTATAACAGCCTCACATCCAACACATTACTCATTGGTAAAGTGGCTTATATTACATAGGAAGAGTAAAAGAAGCATCTACTTTGTTTTAAATCTAGTAAAGAAGTCTAGTCTTCTTTATTTCAACTTTATTAGTCTATGACGAAAAAAACTTATACAAATATGACTACCATTTTTTTCCAAAACTGTCATACTTAAGTCTAGTAGTATTCTCCCCATTATTATACATACACTTTGGCTATCAGAAGTACAGAGCTCAAATATTTAAAATAGAAAAATTCTCAAAACATTCCATCCTCCACAAGGATCAACAGTAAAAAGATCTCAGGCATCTTCAGGTATTATTAATAGCATCTTCAGGAATGACACTAAACATAGCACACAAAAATTTGTTTTATAATTCACAAAAGTATTTTGGTCTTAAAAGTATGAGAGTCTGAACGAAATATATTCATCTTAAAAATTCCTTAAAAAATTTAACCAAAGGGCAACACATGTTCCTTAGATATCCCATTTTAACATAGGATTCTCTGACATAACTTCCTATTAGACCAAATTCCTCTGAGATGATTATATTAATGATGACTTTTAAAATACTCTATAAAATATAATCACTACTGTGCAGAGAAACAGTCAACATAGCAGGCCTGAGACTGCTATCTTTAGAAAGCCCTGCTTTGCAAGGTTGGCCCTTAGCTGGCATCTAGGATCTAGGATTTCAAGAGGGTTCCCATTATCCCCTGATAAGATGGGCTCATTGTGTCTCAACTATTTGTGCTAACAGTGTGGTTTATGCTGAATACTTGCTTTCCCTCTGGGAGTCTAGAATCTTGGTATGTCCTAGACAGAAGATGCCCACGTGACTAGCCCTCAATAAACCCTAGGCACTGAGCTTCTCCTTTAGACAACATTTCATGTGTGTTGCAACAATTCATTGCTGGAGACATTAAGCATATCCCCTGTGACCAATGAGAGAATACTCTTGGAAGCTTGTGTGTAGTTTCCCCCAGACTTAACCCCATGTGTCTTTCCCTTTTGTTAATTTTTGTTTTCTATCCTTTCACTGTAATAAATCTTTGCCATGAGTACCACTATGTGCTCAGTCCTGTGAGCCCTAATGAATCACCAACTGGAGGGGTGGTCTGTGGAATCCCCAACACAAGCATAGAATGGCAGACAGAAATCCCAAGACATTACAGGCTAATGTATATTGAGTGATCACTAAATGCCAACTTGACTATAATTCTTCAATTATGCTGAAAACCTCAAATGCATCCTATTCATAAAAGTTGTCTGAAATAAAATATTTACCTATATGGGAAATTATATATAACTAATTTTCTCTCCCTCAACTCTACTATTAAAGACGAAATAGAGTTAAAATAAAATTATAAATGCCATCTGCCACTTTATCAAACAATTTTGAAAGAGGTGCAAAATTCAGCTATTTTCCCTTAATATTCAAAGTCTAATTACGTAAGTATAATATGTAAATGTCTAAAGTTCTATTTATAATTTCACACAAAATTCCATGGGAAGTTGCTCATATTGGCAAGAAATAAAAATTCTTCTTGGAAAAAATGGAAGCTAGTGAACAATACAGATAAAACATTTAAAAGCTGATTCAGTGTCAAGGAATAATCTGAAAATAACTGGATCAAAAGTTAAAGGTTAGTTAAGCAATATAGAAGGCTTATTAAATAGTAGATAAAGAACTGGATTTTCAAATTGGTTCAGATTCAAGATTTCAGAATTCACTGTAGTTTCACAAAATAAGGGACTTATTAAAAATATCCAGAATTTGAGCGTTAGAGGGTTGAATTGGGGTGATACTAATATCTTCATTGACTTAATCTAGTGTTATGTTTTCACTTCTCATTCTTCCCTTTCTGCTTTCTCTCTTCTTACAGTTTATCATTACCAATCATCATCAGCAACACCGTCCAAATTAAGATGTTGCAAATTATTACTCTCTTATCTTTACACTTAATAACATTTAAGAACTTCCTTAAGAGAGATTTAGGTAAGTCAGAGTTAGGCACTCTCTTTATACATGTCATCCTTCCTGAAATAGGTGTCCAAACAGTAATAATGAAGGAACAACCAGATTCACCATTAAAAAATAACAAAAAATTTGGGAATTCCCTGGCGGTGCAGTGGTTAGGACTCTACGCTTCCACTGCAGGGGGCCCGGGTTCGATCCCTGGTCAGGGAACTAAGATCCCTCGAGCCATGTGGAATGCCAAAAAAATGAAAACAAAAATTTTAAAATTATAATCGTTTTTAGGAAAAAAACAAAAATAAAAACCTTTTGATGCTACTTCAGTTTACATAAAAGTAACCAATTATACTATGGATGTTCTAAATGGTATAAAGTTGGTAAGGTTAATAGTTTAATAGTTTAAATTATCCAAACCAGTAAATTCTTTTCTGGGAAACAATGAAGTTAAGGTTCTTATAAGCCTGATTTATAACTCACTAGAGAAAATAACTCAGCCATCTCTGAAGAAAGCTCAAGGATGAAGAGGACAGAAATAAAATATAAGTGATACGCAGAATGAATACCAAAGCTTCCCCTCCTCTCTCTACCCAAAAATCAGGTGTGGCTATATTGTTATGCATCCACCAAGCAGTTCATAAAGCTGTGGCATTAGCTCCTTAGTGTCATTACACCTGAACTTCATTAGTACTGGTTAAAACATTATTTAATTAAGTCTACATAGAAAAATCGATTATAGAGATGTATAGAAAATTGATATTAGCTGGGAAATTGAGAGCTTTTCTAAATCTTTCATTTTACAGATAAAAACTAAGGACAAGAAGAGTCAGGTGACCTGTCTAAAGTCACACAACTAGTGACAAAGGGAAAGGTGGATTCTGATATCTCGGTTCCTACTCCACTACTCTTTCTATTAACTATTATAACTTTGTTCACAAAAGTTAAATGACAAGGTGATTGATAATGCTAACTTTACAAATGCTATATTTTATTTTTTACCAATTTATCAGTTCTCTTAGTCTGCAGTCCAACAGTTCATCATTCAAGAAATACTTATGAATAACTTTCAAAATTTAGAAAAAAGGCCTTTTACACACTTAAGAGATTAGGTATTTGGATATTTCTGTTGACAAGAGTCATTTACTTTACAGTTTGAAGATGTTAGGAAATAAATTTAAAATAATGTTCTAAAGCCCAATTAAATATTTGTTTCAAAAGTGACAGACCAAAAAAGTGATAAGTTGTAATAAGGCACAGAGTCATTTTTTAATAAAGTTTATGAAAGATATGGTAACGGAAATACTCAAATCATTTCTAGTAAAGTTTAATTATTCCATTTCTGAAATTACACTCATCCTAAGAAAATGTACTAAGTAAACAGATAATAAAGGGGACTGTTTCTCTTCTTTTTCAAAAAGCAGCCTAATGACAAATTACCTTCTTCTTAAGGACAACTGTCAGAGAAAAGATTTTTTAATATTCTCACTGAACAGCATTTCTAGTTAATTTTAAAACTAAAAGAACAAACTAAAGTCTTCCCCTTAATTACATAAAAAGCAGAGAGCTCTCACCAAGGTAAAATAGTTGAGAAATAGCGGGCCTAGAGGCCTCTAAATGTCAAGCAGTCATGAAGCTGAGAACAAATCATTGGAAAGCATCTAAGCTAAAAGGTGAGACTGACCAATAAAGAAAAAAAAGAAAAATATATGGATTAGGAGTTAATGAGGAAGACACTGAATTGTATTTCAGGAATATATGTTACTTCTACATAAAGTGTCTTTTTAATAGTTACAATTTGAAAAGGTTTGCTAAACTGATCTTCTAAATGAGGATCTGGGGCAAAGCCCCTGTATGGACACTGCTAGGCAGTTAAGGTGTCCACTGCCACCTAGTGGCAGTGCAGCAAACGCAAAAAAGTAATATGCCACCTGCAAAATAGTGGTCTCCACACCATGAGGAGAGCAAGGCAATCGACTGCACAGCAGGAGAAAATATTAAAACTTCTATTAATAATTATTTTACGTATATTTTAAAAATAAATAAGTATGCAAATATTGTCAAGACATGCTGTATAATTTCGCATTTTAACAATGCCATTTTTAAAAAACTCTCCTTGTATTTAATGAAAAAAAGTTTGGGACCACTGTATCAAAGGGTTAAAACTTTATAAAAAAAAAAAAAAAAAAAGGGTTAAAACTTTAGATCTAAAGATTTAAAACCAAGAACAAACTGAGAGAAAGAAACTGCATTTAATTATGAGTATCTCTCTTACTATGGGTAATAAAATCGTAAGACACCATTGTCACAAAAAGAATATCCAAATTCTATCTATTATGGACTAGGTGCCTTTTCAAAAATATATTTTATATGTATTGAAAAGATTAAATTTAAAAAAAATCATGAACTATTTACATCCTTAACTTTAATTATATTATTTGTACAACATCTACACTTTAAAATCTCAGGCTACTTTCCCCAAAGATGCTACCACTAGGAAGCCTTCTGCACTGGTATTTAATATATGCTCACAGAATGCCAAATAGTTTAATAAATTGAAAAAGACATTAAAATATTGAGCACACAAGGGGAAAAAATTCTAACGCCACATTAAAGGTTCACAGATGAAGGACTTCTGGCTCAGCTGCTTCTGCTTCCTTTGTTTCTGTGACATACTAGCTGCATACCTCAGGGCATGTTACTTACTCTCTCCAGGTCTCAGTTTTTCCTTCAAAATCATCTTGACACAGCACAGTGGTTAAGGGGGCGGGCTCTTGAGTTAGAACACTGGAGACTGAATCTTGCTCCACTTTCCTAGTTTTGTGACCCTGAGCAAGTTACCTATTTGTGCCTGTTTACTCATCTGAAGTAGGGATAATAGCAGCTACTTCATATGGTTTCTGGACAGTGCCTGGCAGGTAGTAAATGATCATTAAATACTAGCTGCTATTATTATCACTGTCACTGTCTTCATCATGATAACTGTACTGATTAAGCACCATGCTAAACACTTGGATTACTTCATTTATCTCCAAGCAGCTATAACGTAAGTATTAAAAATTTCCATTTAAAAGAGAAAGTCAAAGTATACAACACTTGGCACATGATAAGCACTACTGAAAGTATAGTCAGATTTTTTTAAAATTATACTAAAGTGAGTAAACCAAAATTTAATACAGCAATATTTGGTTCATGTTTTTGTATCAGGAAAACAAATTTAAGGACAAAATCAGAAGGCAATATATTGGTTTAAAAGAAAAAATACCCAACAACCACTAACAGTTGTCATATATTAAGGACTCTGTACTATATTAAGTGTTTCCCTGAATAATCATTCTAAATTCTGATGAGAGAATTTGAGATGCCTTTAAAAAGCAGCAGCTATTTTCCCGATTATAACAAAGGCTCCTGAGCAATGGTTCTTTACTATCATAGGGTCAGGGGTCCCATTTCAATCTGATGAAATCCACGGATCCTCTCTCCCCAGAGAAAAGAACATATATACTTATAATATTGGGCACAAAGTTTCAGCGAGGGTTTATGGGGCCCAGGATGAGACTCTATGCCCTAGAGATCTGGGACCTTGGTATTCTGCTTTTATTCTCTGCTATAAATATATATATTTTAAATAAATGAATCCACATTACTTCAAGTATTCATTAGCAAATTAAGGAGAATTATGTACAGCTACTATGTGTTCTAAACACACCAGCACAGTAAGCACAGCTACTATTTGTTTAAACACACCAGAATAGTTAAGTGTTCATTCTGAAAGGGGCTAGTTTTATATTCCCAGTGTGAAATAATCCTTTGAAATAAGAAAAAAAAAAAGACTAACATGAAAGTAGGAAATGAACAAATATGTTAGATAAAATTTACCACTTTTAAGGAAGACATTAAGACCAGGTTGTACAATTTCTAAACTTAAACAACTGTGAAAAAGGAATTAAGATATAAGTAATAGTGATATTCACCCTATATAGTCTTCCCTCATCCTAGAAAAAAGCCAAAGAATAGTACATTTCTAAGTCCCATCTGTTACTTATTTTAAAATAAGAACACAATAAACTACAGTATTTAATCGTAGATATTAAATACTAGGTATTAATGTATGATACATGTTTCCACAAGGATTAAATTATAATCTAAAATCTTTTTCATCAATAATTATCACAGAGCTTACCGTTTGGGGGGTCTCGTCTTTTCTCTGTTAGGAAATAAATTAAAGGAATATTATTAGACATATGCAATACAAAAATCAACATAAAAAAATCAACTCATCTAAACTGTCTTATTCCTACGTCCATATATAAGTGGTTAACAAGTTTCTCTGAGGAACTGACATCTGAGCAGACATTTGAATAAAGCAAGAAAGGGAACAACATATTGAAAGGCCCTCAGGAGGGAATAGCATGAAGGAACACCATAGTACCGGACTGCAGTGAGCCAAAGGAAGAGTGGAAGGAGAGAAGTCAGAAGGAGAACCAGGGAACTGGAGCGTGTAGGGTCCCACAGGTCATGGGTTAAGGAATATAGATTGTGTTCTATATATGATAGGAAGCTCTTATAGGTTTTTGGATAGGGGAAGTGACATGATCCAATCTATGTTTTTAAAAGTTGTGCCTGGTTACTATGTGGGAAAGAGCTACTAGGGGGCATACAGTGACAGCAGGGAGATGAGTGAGAGCTAGGGTAGTCCAGATGACAGACAATGGTAGCTTGGATTAGGGTGGTAGCAACAGAAGTGGTGAGAAACAGATCCAGGACTTGTTTTTGAAGATAGAGAAAATGGGACTCACTGATAGGGTTTACGAAGAACCACTGTGAGCCAGACTGACAAGGCGGAGCCAATGCCTTTTACTGGGATGGGGAAGGCTAGGAGAAGAGTAGGAGCAGGTCTAACCGGGGCTTGGGGAACATGGATCAAGTGTTCTGCTCACACATACTAGGTCTGAAGGCTATTCTGACACCCAACTGGAGCACACAAGTCTGAAAGTCAGGGGCGAGGTCAACAGCATAGATAAAACTTTGGGAGTCAGCAGTATATAGACAGTGTTCAAAGCTATGGGACTGAATGAAAGCATAAAGATAATGAAAATACCTAGAGATGCCTGAGCTATGGGGCAGACCAAAATAATACTTAGAAGCTGTAGCCAATTAAGTAGGAGTAATACCAGGAGAACTTCTATTCACCCTTTGCATTCATACTCTTACATACCAGGTTTGACACAATTTTGGTTTCAAGAAAGCTCAAAACTGGTTGAAGAATTTTCAACAAATATAATTTCCACAGATTTTTCTAATACAAAATTTTCCAAAATTATAAGACAAATACCCATAAATAATAATATAATAAAATATTTAGTTTATAAACAGCCACAATCCTAAAATTAATAGGATTTAATTGAGGGACAAGTTGAAAATCCTGGCAATGGGAAATATAAATGTATTACTCCATCTGGTGGTCTGATGAAGTAATTTTCTGAAACATTTGATGTAAGCACGCCCTATCTAATGTCAATGAATGTCAAATCTCCAATTTCCAAGGTGATGTTACCTCTGCATTCACAGAGGAAATACTTCTTAAATTGGCGGTGACACAAATATGGAAATATGCTGAGATAATGTAAAGTTCAGAGTATAAGTTCTAAAAAGCAATTACTTAGAAACATGACACTATCCTGGCTTGAGAGCCATTCTTATGAAAAAAAGAGGTTTGGTTGAACTAAGAAGAATGTGACTTAATGGTGTGATGTATTTGCTAGAAACATTAGCAGAACAGTGTTTAAGCATATTAGGGGACGTTTTTAGTATCACAGTACTAGTCATACTACTGTTGGATTATTGTGTTCAAATCTGGACATCATATTTGAGCTGGACCATTTTCTCAAATCTGGATCATTTGAAGAAGACATAAAAATGTACAGGGCATTCAGAGCACAGTATATAGTGCTCTGAATACAGTATGATGAGTCTGTAAGTTATACGGTATGATGAGTCTATAAATCATATCATGTGAGGAATAAGAAACTGGAACTGGTTAAGCTAAAGAAGTGTAGGCCTAAGGAGGGCATGGTAGATGGCTTCCAACATTAAATGGCTAATGGAAGGAAAAGAAAACACTAATTCTTTGTTGCTCCAAAAGTTGGACCCCATGCATCTAAGTTAAAGAGAGGCAAGGTTGCAGGTTGACTTAGCATGAAGGGGCTACCCAACAATGAATCAGCTGTCTCCCGTATGTTGTGATCTTTCTGCTTCTGAAAACACTATGCCTAAAAGCTTAGGAATTGTATAAAACAGAATTCCCATACCAGTTAAAAGACACCTTCAAGTGACCTACCTATTTCAAAAGTCAATTATTCTATATTTTAAGAAGTATTTTTTACTCTTTTTTTTAATTGAAAATGTCACACAGTTTGACTAAAAGAAGTCCCAGGGAGCCCCTGGCCTGGCACCACAACATGTCATTGAAATAAGAACTGAACCGTGAATTATTCCACAGAATTAAATTCTCCCACAGCATGGAATCAAGTGGTAAACACCCTTGGCCCCAAAAAGAAGTAACAAAAAACAATAGGCTCCTAATAATTCTCCTATTCACTCATTACAAGGGGGATATATAAGATGGCAGTAAGTGAGGCAACAACTTAGTTCATTTTATTTTCATTTTTACATTACCTTCCTCTCGGAAACCCAGTAAAATAACAATAAACATATATAAAATGTAACACATATGTTTACATTTCTGTTTTCAGGATCCAGTGCCTTCCTTTTTCATGACTTATTCCCTCCTATTGGTAAAGCACATCCTTGAATACAGTGATTTTCAGACTGGGGTAACATGTATACTTGGATGTACAGACTTTTCAAGGAATATATATGGGCATGGTTAGTTTTAAGGGGATTTATTTGCTGATCTCAACTCCCATATGTTATTTCTCCTAAAAGTGATCTGCTTAAGAAGATGATTTTGGAGAGGTTCACCTTTCCTAATCACCCTTCTCCCACGTTACAACAGAAAGGCCTGGTATGTGACAGCTGTCAAATAGTTCTACATCAATGAATTTAAAGCTTTACACTATCCTGCATCATTCTCTAATTGTCTTATATGTATTAAAGTCTCATGCATTAAACTAAGTTCCTTATGATTTTACAATATACAACATTAGGGACAAAATAGAGACAAGGCAATGTTTACAGATCTTGTTTGCAACTTTGCTTATTTGCTTCTAGCCTTGCCTAAAGTATTTGTTCACAAACTATAAAATATTTTTGTAAATATAAGTTACAAATAATGTCATAAAAATGCAAATTTAAGAGTCAGTATATGTAAAATGTTATCAACAGAACAGGTTATTGGAATGAGTTCTTTAATAAATCTGAAAAAAAATCAGCTCTCAATAAAAATAGTATTTCTTGTAAGGTAAGGATTAGCAACCTGTTTTTTGTAAAGGGCCAGATATGCATCACATAGTCTTTGTCATAACTAGACAACTGTGTTGTAGAAAAAAAGCAGCCAAAGACAATATGTAAACCAACAAGCATAGCTGTTTTTCAATAAAACTTATTTACAAAAACAGATGGCAGGCCAGATCTGCCCCATGAGCCATAGCCAGCTCCTGTTTAAAGGAATTTTTTAAAAAAAAGTTTACCAGATTTCCTTTGTCGCCGACCCAACAAGTCTGTAACTGCTTTTCGAAATTTTTTTGCTTCTTCTTCATTGGCAAAATTAAGGGCAACTTGACAGGTCTGAAATATTTTCATCAAAAAAGGTAAACAACAAAAACCACAAATTTAGCTTTACTTAACAAAAAAATTAATAACCAATAGAAGTACACTCTGAAGAAGAAAAGCTTCACTTTATTAGCAGACAAGAACTTACTTTATGACCTGAATAACTTAAGAAGGCAAAAAGCATAGAGAAGGTAGAGTAAAAGAGTACTATTAGAGAGGTTACCTATCACAGTAGATACTCAAATGTTAAACTGAATACTTCATTTTCAATTAAAAAAAACGAAATAGTAAATAGAATTTGATCCTTCAAAAGAGCTCTATAAACATTTGGATTTGAAAAGGCAAACACTGGAAACACTGACCAAACGCAGATCAACTCTTATCTATGTTTTTCAGGTATTATTTAAATTATAACCTTAATTCATATAAATTATTAAAAGTGGGGAAACACACTGACATTATTATGGCATTTAGTCCACACTTTTATATATGTACATATATTCATATACAATCCAGAAAAATGTGAAAAATAACAAATAAGGAAGAAAATGCTTTTTGAAAAGATGGACATATCATCTAATCCAACCTTTTATTGTAGAAAATTTAGGAAATACAAATATGAAAACAAAAAAAATTAAAGTCACCCATAATCCAGTCACTCAGACAAGTCCTGTGAGTATATGGTATAAAAATCCTTCTAACATTGTCCCTAAGTATAGGCAATCAATTTTTAAAATTCTGTTTTTCCCCCTACTTATTGTATTTTAGTACTCTTCTAAATCATAAACTATTCTTTCACAAAATAATGTGAACAGCAATATAATCTTCAATTTTTAAAAGCTGCCATGGATTAGTGGTTTCACTTTTATAGATAAGAAAACTAAAACTCAAGAGAGGTTAAACTATTTGTCCAAAGTCACACAGAGGTAAAACTATCTGACTAAAGACAGAGAAGATGAAAAAACAAACCTCTTTTCTACATACCCAATTACATTTACAGTACTCTTTGAAACCTTTTTTTTTTTTCCCTTAAAATCTTAGCCATTGATTCCTACTAAGCCATAAAATACCTGTGAAGAGGCTTTTAAAAGTAAAATAATTCTTTATATTTTATACAATGTTTACACAAAAAGCTCATAAATACTTTCCATAGACAAATGTAACAGTAATTACATTAAACAGGGCAATAAAGAAAATATGACTTACATCTCCAGCAAAGGTATGAAAATATCCTCTAGGACTATTATATACAAAGTTATTGTATAGCTCTTGTTCCCACAATAGTTTCCCATCCTAGAAAAAAGTAAAAGTTAAAGTAAGAATTACCAATAAGAAAACCTCTAGGAAAAAAAAACCAAAACCACAAATAAAAACAAAGCAGATGGGACTTCCCTGGTGGCACAGTGGTTAACAATCCACCTGCCAATGCAGGGAACGTGGGTTCAGTCCCTGGTCCGGGAAGATCCCACATGCCATGGAACAACTAAGCCCATGTACCACAACTACTGAGCCTGCGCTCTAGAGCCTGCGAGCCACAACTACTGAGCCCACGCACCACAACTACTGAAGGCCGTGCACTCTAAGGCCCGCGTGCTGCAACTACTGAACCTGCATGCTGCAACTACTGAAGCCCGTGTGCCTAGAGCCCGTGCTCCGCAACAAGAGAAGCCAGGGCAATGAGAAGTCCACGCGCCACAACGAAGAGTAGCCCCCACTCGCCACAACTAGAGAAAGCCCGCGCGCAGCAACGAAGACCCAATGCAGCCAATTAAAAAAAAAAAAAAAAGCAGATGACATATTAAAGAAACTGTTCATATTAATCCTAGTTTTTACATACACACAGACCACATATATGTATAATACATAAGTAATACATCACATAATTTAGTTAGTAACAGTGAATACTGGATGTTTCTTTCATAAAAACTACGTATCAAGTGAGTTGAATTCAGTATGCTAAGATATAATCTCATTAGCCAAGCATTTCCAAATACAGTTACTTGGTCAAATACATAACCAAACACTTACTACTAGATCATCAACGTTAGATAGAAGGGGTAGGATACTTTTATACATGCACTGATTATCAATGCATAGTTCCATCAGCAGCACTTAGACTGTATGCTATCAAATATTACAGAAGGACTTCATTCTTTTCCTCCATTCTGTAGATGCTGGGAGGGTCAAATAAGCCTTCTCTGTACTGCTCATTAACAATCTTTGAATTCCTAAGTTTTGTAGAGTGGTCTCCTAATTAAACACTGGTATAAACAGTATCAATCAGGTGCAGAAGGAGACTGAGGATTAAAGTGCACCAAGGTTAAACTATGGTTAAGGGATCCATGGTGATTGTCGTATTGATAGCTGCAGTACAAGAAATATAATTAACCTTAATACCAAAGGTGGCTAATTGCAAGTATTTAGCAATGGCTATCTATAATTGGAGATGAATGGTTAGAGAAATATAATCATTGCCTTATTCTGAAATGCAAGGTTCTACATAGACCACAATTTTTTTTTAAAATATTTATTTATTTATTTATTTATTTAGGGCTGCGTTGGGTCTTCGTTGCTGTGCGCGGGCCTTCTCTAGTTGCGGCAAGCGGGGGCTACTCCTCGCTGCGGTGTGCGGGCCTCTCACTGCACTGGCCTCTCCTGTTGTGGAGCATGGGCTCTAGGTGCGTGGGCTTCAGTAGTTGTGGCACTCAGGCTCAGTAGTTGTTAGACCACAATTTTAAAATATTTTAAAATGTTGTACACACATTATGACCATTATAATGGAATCCCTATCTTCTCAGTGGAGTTATACGTACCTTTGATTTCTAAACAGTGCTTCTCCTTGGTGGTGAAAAATAAATATATCAAAGGACTTAGGAGTGTCTTTCAAACTATGCATGCGTTCCCCATCCCCCAGAATCACTGCCATAGCAAGTAAGCTACTGTTAGTAACAGGAGTATGCCACATCTCTCAGCTGTCTTGGGGTATGCAGAAGGGGATGTTACAAATTTCTAATGTACAAAGTGCAGTAACTTCAATCTCATTTAATCTCAGGGAAATACTCTGCAACAGATCCAGATGGTTATCCCATTTTACAAATAAGTAAGCCGGAGCCCAGAGAAGTAAAACAGTTTGAATACAATCTATCTAACCATAAGTATTGTCCAGGAGTTCAAACTCAGTTTTATTTTTCTGTAACTACAATCCCATTATACTTACAGCCACATATGAATATTAAGCAAGGAGGCTTACCCACGGAAAAGATTTTAAAAGATAAAGGGAGACTTCACCTCAGCAAAAAAATTATTTTTACAGTGACTATCGGAGATGAATTCCTGACAAAGGGCATCCAATCTAAGACAAGGTGGATTTATGTTTAAGAGTGAGGGATACAAAGCTGTGAAAATCAGAACACACCTATGTTGACAAACAACATAAAATGGGTAGCAAATACATTATTATAGATATTGTATAATGCTTCAAACCCAGGCTGAAGTAAGTAAGTACACACCAGGCTAAATATACTTTTCTAGTTCTCTGAAAGAACTATATACACTAGTCTGTAATGGACAGGATGGGATAAAAAGAGTATCATTAGAAAAGGAGAGAATGTGGGAAAAGCCCAAGACCCAAAGGAATAAAAACAGACAAACCAACAAGACCTTTAATGTGCAGACAGATAAAATGGGGAACTATTCATGTTCTGGTTTAGGATGTATTCCCAATTTGGTCACAGTGCCCACGGTTCAATATCTAAAACCAAACTTCACTCTTCTAGTATTAATTTAAGTAGAATATAAATATTACATACAGGATAAATGAATCTATACTATTATAAATTACAATTGAGGTAGAAAACCCAATCACCTACAGTTTAAGTGGAAGCAAAATAAAACTCACCTTGATATCAAATATTCTTAAAAAATAAGATCTCTGTGGATTGTCCTTAACAAGACAAGCAACACCACTGCACTTCTTTGACCACATACAGTTCCGATCTGCTGCATATAACTGCACCACTGCTGAAGACATAGTCTGCAAAATATAAAATTTATAGCCATTAGGTTCAAAATAACACTAGGATAACCATAGCTTCTGCTAACACCTTGACTGCAATCTCGTGAGAGACACTGAACCAGGACCCCCTGCCAACCTGTTCCTAAATTCTGGACCTGAAGAAATAAACATTTATTGTTATTTTAAACTACTTTTTGAAGTAATTTCTTATGTAGTAATAACTAATATAATAACTATACTAAAAATAATTATTGAAAGCTAACATTATTGAGGCTTAAAATGTGTAAGGGATGTGCTAATAAGCGCTTTTAAATATTGGGCTGGCCAAAAAGTGCCTTCGGTTTTTAAGTAAAAATAAAAGACACATTTTTCATTTTCACCAAGAACTTTATTGAACAACATATTCACCCTTTTATTCCATCTTCCCAAAACTTATCATCTTTTTGAGCAGAGAACTGTTCCAGGTGCCTTTTACAGTCTTCCAGAAAAGTGAAATTTTTTCCATTAAAAGAATTTTGTAAAGACCAAAATAAATGGAAATCTGAAGATGCAATGTCTGGTGAATATGGTGGATGAATCAGAACTTCCCAGCCAAGCTGTAACAGTTTTTGCCTGGTCATCAAAGAAACATGCGGTCTTGTGTTATGCTGATGAAAGATTATGCATTTTCTGTTGACTAATTCTGGACGCTTTTCGTCTAGTGCTGCTTTCAGTTGGTCTAACTGGGAGCAGTACTTGTTGGAATTAATTGTTTGGTTTTCCGGAAGGAGCTCATGATAGAGGACTCCCTTCCAATCCCACCATATACACATCACCTTCTTCGGATGAAGACTGGCCTTTGGTGTGGCTGGTGGTGGTTCATTTCGCTTGCCCCATGATCTCTTCCGTTCCATGTTATTGTACAGTATCCACTTTTCAACACCCATCACAATTTGTTTTAAAAACGGAATGTTTTCATTACGTTTAAATAGAGAATCACATGTGGAAATATGGTCAAGAAGGTTTTTTTCCGCTTAACTTACGTGGAACCCAAACATCAAAGCGATGAACATAAACCAAGCTGGTGCAAATGATTTTCAGTGCTTGATTTGGATATTTTGAGTATGTCGGCTATCTCCCGCGTGGTATAACGTTGATTGTTCTCAATTAATGTCTCGATTTGATCGCTGTCAACTTCAACTGGTCTACCTGACCATGGAGCATCATCCTGTGTGAAATCTAGAGCACGAAACTTTGCAAACCACTTTTGACACGTTCGATCAGTCACAGCACCTTCTCCATATGCTGCACAAATTTTTTTTGCGTTTCGGTTGCGTTTTTACCTTTCTTGAAATAATAAAGCATAATATGCTGAAAATGTTGCTTCTTTTCTTCCATCTTCAACATTATAATGGCTACACAAAAATTCACCGATTTTGATAAGTCTTTTTTTAAATGCACACTGATATGACAGCTGTCACATACAATCTAACAAAATTGTTTGCAATGAAGTTAAAGACAACTAAGTGCTACTAGAGCCATCTTACGGAAAAAACCAAACGAACCTTTTGGCCAACCCAATTGTTATTACTATTATAACCTCACTTTATGCTTGAGAAACCCAAGGTTAAAGAGGATAAATAATTTGCCCAATATCACACAGCTGAGTGGCAGAGTTGAAATTCTAATCCACGCAATTTGTGACTTTAGATCCTGTATTCTTACTCCCTGTACTATATACTGTTTTCCAATAAAAGGAACATTTGATCAACAAAGTAGTAGTATCAGTAAAGTCTGACTTCCATAAAGCAGTTAACCCCTTAAGTAAAGGTACTAAGTCAAACCTGAAAGCAAGATTTATGTTTACTAATTACAGTGCTGGACACTTTTAACATATTATCATATTGGAAGATAAATTCTAACATCTCCTTTTTAAAAAATAATTAATTAATTAATTAATTAATTTTTGGCTGTGCTGTGTCTTCGTTGCTGCACGCAGGCTTTCTCTAGTTGCAGTGAGCAGGGGCTACTCTTCGTTGTGGTGTGCTGGCTTCTCATTGCGGTGGCTTCTCTTGCTGCGGAGCACAGGCTCTGGGCGCGCGGGCTTCAGTAGTTGTGGCTCGTGGGCTCTAGAGCGCGGGCTCAGTAGTTCTGTCTCGTGGGCTCTAGAGCGCAGGCTCAGTAGTTGTGGCGCACGGGCTTAGCTGCTCCGCGGCATGTGGGATCTTTCCGGACCAGGGCTCGAACCTGTGTCCCCTGCATTGGCAGGTGGATTCTTAACCACTGCGCCACCAGGGAAGCCCAAACATCTCCTTTTTAAAAGATGATAAAACTGAGGGGAAAAAAAGATTTAACGTGAACTGCACCTGGCCATACAGCTTGAAAGCTATACTGAAGATACGGAAAGTGATTTGAGTGACGACTGTCCCAATTTTCCCAAGGATATACCTAACTAGTACTCTTTTAGATGCACAGTAAAGAAGCTAATTCATTACATACAACGGACGCCTTAGAACGTGCATTAGGGTTTTCCAGTACACCACACTGCCACCTCCCTCATGACTGTATCACGAACCAGTGGAAACTTTCATTTAACTCTAATTTAAGTTTCCCGTATATTATAATCTAGAATGTTAACTATTCAATCCCAGTTTCTGTAAGAGTAATACACCCATTACTGGTACAGCACTTACAAATCTTCTAAAAATGATAATTTTTTCTGATTCAGCAATCTCACTCCTAAATTAGAAATCAAGGAAATAATTTAAAATAAAACCAAAAATTGTATTTTTAATATAAAAACCAAAATAGTTATATGAATATATATTAATTATGGTTTTCTAAATAACCAGAAATAGGAGACAAGTAATTTGGTACATCAGTTCAATGAATACTGGGCACTGTAATAAAAAACAGACTACATTAAGATTTGGAGATGACACTGCTTTGGGTTATTTAACTATGCCTGGGGAATGCCCTCCTTTGACAAGAGAATTCCAAAGACCTATTCCACATGCGAGTCTTTTCTAATAATAATAAAGTCAGAAATGTAAGATCAGTGTACTGCTGGAGATCAGAATTTCAGAAGAACTTTCTTTCCCAGATAACAGTGATCGATGCTGTTTTTAACTTTTGCAGACCAAACTCATCTTTGAATTTCATAGACGGTCATGAACAGGACACAAAGCAGCAGGAAAAGTTCCACAAGAGCCATTTTAAAAATTATGAAGATAGCTTAGAAACTAGGACATTGGGTTTTAAAAAAGTCGACTGAAGAAAGTGGGTGTGCCTCTGGCCTGCTCAGAACATACCAGTGTGCTGCAAGTGCAGTCTCAGCATGATACCTCCACAGGTTCCCTGACCCTAAACCCCTAGCACTGAAACCACCAGAAAAATGGATTTTGCATACATTATACAAAGATGTTAAAGACCAAGCTGAAACATTAAAAAATCAGATGAGAAAATTTGTTTTCCAAGGAAAATTCATATAAATTACAGCCTTTTTTAGTATGGTGCTGTCAAACTGCAGTCATTTCTAAAAAAAGCAATTAGTAAACTAGATACCAAGAAAAAGTTTTAAGAATCTTACTTTACTTTTTAACTAGAAAATAAGAAGTTACAGCTTGCAAAAGAAAAAAATGTGCTATTAAATAGAGTCTGAAATTCCATTATGGAAATCCCCTTGCCAAAAGAACCAAATATTAACAATGTAAAACTGTCTGGATGTATATGTGAACTTAATAACAACAACAACAAAACCCCCCAAATCCCATTTAAACATTTACATAAATTTAACACAAAATCTAAAACATCTGCTTTTAAGAAATAAAGACCCTGGAAACAATGTTATAATTTTCCACACAAACGTGTTTGGCATTATAAACAATTCATAAACTTTTAATAATAAAGAACTCAACTAACCAGCAATTTTCAGTAATGGGATTTTCAAAATTTTGCTACAATGTTATTGTCAGTCTAAGTGTGCCTATTTCATTCCTTCTTATCTTAACCTGTCAAAGTCTGAAAATTATATACTATAACACCTTATAAAAGCCTTTTCTGACTAATTCAGAATAATTATAGTAAATGCAAGAATAGCATAACATTTAATATACAAATGCCAGAAATAATAACAACAGTGACTATCCCTAAAACTCTAGATTGACAGTGGCTTAATTAAGTTTTTAAAAACATTCCTTCCATTCCTTTAAAGTAATTATAGCTAATCAACTCTATTACTTTTTGTCTTTCATAATCAAGAAGGTATTCTTGAAAAACAACCTAAGGACAAGTGCTTAGGAAAGGAAATCTATTTCTTATTAGCTCAATAATGTTAGGGTTAAAATTTGTTAATTAAAAGGGGAAAAAAGTACTCTATCAACTTTTGTAGAAACAGAACCTGCCCTATCTCACACATTCCTGATATTTCAGTACTGAGTTACTGCAATAAATAGCACATCCCTCCTCAGAACTTTCATTGTCAAGGGCAGAAACAAAATGGAGGATGAATTCTGGGATGTGAATCCCTCCCACTGTCCTTCAGCAGGGCATGTCCACCTCTCTGGGGCTGACTGCACCAGTCAAGAAGTATTTGGCTGATTCTCTAGGTTGAAATGACTGCTTTTTTTTTTTTTTTTGAAATGACTGCTTTTTCTTCGTGTTTCTAGAGTACCTTTTTGTGTTTCTTGTATAAAATCTTGTCACGTGACAGATGTTATTCTAAAATAGAATAATTTTCTGTATTGATTTACTATCCGTTAAGTAGACTGTAATTCCCTTAAGCACCTAAAATAGTTTTGTAAGCCTATATTTCTATGTCACCTATACCTTGCCCCAAGTAAGCAGACACGTGTTAAATTAAATTAAAAATTGCATACTATGATTTTGATAATGATACTATGATAATGAAAAAGAGATTGACCTTTATTTTAGGATACACACTCTGAAGTATATGGGGCATCATATCAGCAACTTATTCTCAAGTGATTCAGAAAATAATGATATGAATGTATATACACATAGAGAGTAAAATGTTATAAATGGTAAAATGGTAACCCATGGTAAAATGTTATAAATGTTTGACAAATATGTTCGAAGGATATACAGGAATTCTTTGTACTGTATTTGCAACTTTTCTGTAAGTTATGAAATTATTTTGAAATAGAAAAATTTTTAAAGCACAAATGATTCAAAACAATGCAAGACTCTTAACCCCCTTCCACAGTCATGACAGGCTTGCGAAGGTGGCTCTCTTCTCAGAGCCAATGCTACCTCTACACACGTTAGCCACTGCCACTCTGACCCAAAACTAAGAAAACTGCCACTTCTTCCAAGTCCCTCTATACTAATACTAACTTTGTTAAAAGGAGTTTCATCTTGAATAAGACTCAAATCATATTATCAGAACAACCACACTATATAACAGGTCAGAATAAGAATTTTAGGTCAAGAAAATAGATATTTATTATAGAATCAGCTAATGACAGGGAAAAAACTGAAAAACACCAGGAGTTATAGATCCCTGCTTGACAACCAACTGTCTACAACAAGTACTATGACTTAATACTGAATAACTGTCTAAAATGATTATTTTTTTAATAATCAAAAAATATACAATGGTGTTAAAGAAAAAAAATTTAATATATTTTCAATGAATATTAAAAATAAACTGAGTGTGGAAAAGGAAATCATATGATTGAATAAATAAAAGTCTTTTCTGCAATCACAATGGCCTAAATTAATAGTCAAAACATTTCAGCTTTTTTTATGTGCATGTGTGGCCCCAAGTTCCTAAAAACGAATCTGGGAAAATCCATCCTAAGTTTTCTTAATACATAAAAACTAAGCTTTAAATATGTTCCTAGATACTCTGATGACACATTCACATGAAATGTCCCATTATTATCCTGAACATGAAATTTTAATATGAAACATAAATGAAATTTTAAAAGTAAAGAAAGATAAGGAGTTTGGTTATTCCTCAATTAAAAAAAAAAATTTAACTACAAAAAATTTGAATTCTTATAATTACTTAATTATACAGTGATCTCAAAGAGCAATTTCCTAAATAATTAAATTATAACACCACCTCAGTTACATGGCAACCTAAAAACCCAATACAGAAACCACCCATTTAAAACACAGAAACAAGATTCATTAAGTGGTGAGTACCAGTAAAAATTATCCAGAAAAAGAAAACAAATAATTCACTTTGGAAAGAAGAGATTTTTATTACCTGGTAATTTCCACAATGAGAAATAACCAGAAAAAGAAAGAAAAAAACAAACAATAGAAAAGGTAGAGATTGAAAAAGAATACATCAAAGACAGAAGGCTCCACAAGGAGTAGTAATTTTAAAAAAGCAAAGCTGGAGGACTGGACGAGGAGGAGCACAAAAGCAGTAAGTAAAAAGCAGAATCCCAACAGTGAGGAAAAATGGAGCCATATAAAAGCAGCTACTGCCTTAGGACCAAGCACAAGTAGTCTCTCAGGTCTTATTAGCTATTTAAGAAAACTGGTGCTGGATGTATTCATTCATCAAATGTTTACTGAGCACCTACTATGAACACAGGACTGATCAATGGGGGTGGGGAGGAAGAAAAGTGGGGTCAAACACAAAAATGAATTAGACAGACACGGTCCTCGTGAAACATGAGTTCTAATGGGCAGACCGACATTAATAACTATTACAAATGCTATAAAGGAAAAATCCAGTATGCAAGGAGTGTGTACAGCCTACCGAGCATGGAAAGGCTTCCCTAAAGTGACGCTATACCTGAAGGATGAAAAGGGATGAGTCAGGTGAGCAAAGAGTTGGGGGGAAGTGGAGAGGAAACAGCATTCTAGGTAGACACATCAACAAAGACCCTACCATGGGAAAGTGCTAGGGGAGTTTTAGAAGCTGTTTGGGGTGGGAGATAAGAAAGAAAAGAGTGGTATGGAATGAAGTTGCAGCCAATATTAAAGCAACATCAAACAGTTCAACTCCGGTTGAGAGAGATAAACAGAGATATACAGTTTGGAGATGTGGTACAGCGGGTTAATCGTTCCTGTATTGGCCCTTGATTCCTCTCAGAATCCAAGTTCTTTCATAAACTCTCCTCCCCCACTGACCCTGGGTATGTCTATATGACTTGCTTTAACCAATAAGATTTCAGCAAAGTAGAGCTTGAAAAGTACTTGCACATTGTGGCTTGCCTTCTTAGAACTGCTGCCCTAACACCTGGGGTAAAAGACCACATGGAGAACATGGGCCCAATCACGTTACCTGCCCTTGCTGAGCCCAGTTCCCATCAGACCTGCCAGGTGAACGCCACTGCATGAGTGAGCCCAGATGACAGGAGCAGACTAAACACCCAGCCAGTCCACACAATCGTGAAAAATAAACTGATATTGCTTTAAATCACAAAAATTTTAGACGCTTTGTTTGTGGCAATACATAACAGATGTTGGGGACTGTTTTAAGGTACTAAAAAGCACAGTAACCTATAATAGGTAACTGTAGCTCCTTCCTCCATTCCATTTATACTGGACCTGTGTTTAAAATTACCAGTAAAGTTATCAAAAAGTATTATCTACAGGTCATAAAAATTCTAGAGCTCACTCTCATTACCAGTACACTCCCTTTTTTGAAACCATTTAAAAAATCACTTTATAAATGAAAGCCTTACTAAAAGATATACGCTGTGCAACAGACGAAGCTCACTCACTAAACTACTCACAGCCACAAATCATCTCATATGGTGCCTGTGATTTAAATGCATACATCTAGAACACTGTAAATTATATGGCACAGATCTTCAGCATTACCTGCAAATGCTGGTATTTACAGACGCTAAAACTACAAATGGCAAGGCTTACTGTATTCTTAATTTTCTACTTCAAGGATAATCATATACAGATTAAGGCTCTGAGAGGGATACTGATCTCATTACAGACTGGGTCATGCTTGCAAGCAGGTGAGGACACTGCTAAAAGTGTGAGCACACAGGTACGGCTTGCTCTCTTCTGCTTCTCCCTTCCCTGCAGCTTAAGTGGACCTGCTTAAAAGGAGTTTTTCTTCTCTTCTGTCGCCTCTTCCCTTTGTCTGCTTCTCTCTTGCAAGGTCAGTTGGTTTATGGTAAAACCTGAAGTTTAGGGTTGGGTTTTCAGGGAATGAAGGTGGGAAGGGGTCCCCTAGGATGCTCACCTCAGCTAACCAAAGTTTAACGTTACCAGCTGAGACCCAAGCTCTCTGATGACAAACAATCCCCTCATTTTATAGATGAGGTCACTTTATTTGCCAAAGGTCATATATTGGTCAGCTCTGGATGCATTTTCCAATTAGCTGCTCATTTTCTATTCACTGTACACCACACTCATTGATTCATCTAGTTCCTATATTGTCATATTTTTGCCCTATCCCATCTAAATGATTCTCTAAGAAAAATATACCCTTAATATAATTTTACTTCTCTACTGATCCCATTTGGTTTAAGATTCTTATCTTATTTTGGGGGAGGGAAGGGAGAGGCTGGCGGTGGTGAAGGTGGTGGGAAATAGAAGACTGCTAGTGCCTGAGAGAAAAGGATCATTGTGAAAAGAAAAACTTCAGATATACATTCTATGCCCTGAGGACATAGGTAGATTCACCATGAAGTCAGTTAAGTTTAAGTTTCAGGTCCTTTACTTGGAAAAGTCCCTTATATAAGGCTTGGCTTATTCTCCTTTGAGGACACATGAAGTAGCAGCAACCCCACTCTCATTCCCAGGGGATCCTCTCCAGCTATCCCTGGGGGTGATCTTGGTATTTCCACCAAGGATGCCTTATCCCAACATTTGCCCAGCCCCAGAAATAACCTGTCCCTCTTGGACCACATGATCCACGCAGACCCAACCTTTAACCCTAAGCAGAAGGATCTGAATAAGTGCTGTCCAGCTCCCTGCTGGGGGTGGAATACTATGACCAAACTTCATGGACATTTCTGGGGGAGGGGGCAGCGGTCCAGCCAACTGAGATCAAAGAGGTGGAGTTTTCCCAAGGCAAGAAGCACCCTCTAAGCAAAGTGAAGGAAATTAGAGATGTGCCATTACCTGTAACTGCTTTCAAAAAATTTCTTTCAGCTTTACAACTATCAATAAATAATGAGAAACAATAAATTTTGATCAAACGTACTAAGCAGGAATCTTTTTCTGCAAAGTGCCAGGACAGTTAATATTTTAGGCTTTGTGGGCCATTTGGTCTCTTTCCACTCTACACTGTAGTGTGCAAACCCAGCCACAGATAATTTGGAGATGCTTGTATTCCAATAAAATTTTATTTACAAACTCAAGCAGGCTGGATTTGATATAGAGGCCATAGTTTGCCAAGCCTTGCACAAGAGGAAAGATTCTCTCTATAGAAAATATAAGATTGTTGTCATGTAAAGAGGCGATTGATAAATATGTGGCCAAAAAGAGTAGATAAAAATTATTAAGGAGGTGTATCAGTCAGTAGTAGCAGAAATAAGTTATAATAGTAAGAAGCTATTTTTCTGAATTTTGTAATGTTTATGGTATTTTTTACTTGTTGTGATCCTTTCTCATACTAAATAACCATTCATTTTTGTATTTAGTTTTTGGATTCTTTTTCTTAAAGACAGTCTCTCCAAATTGAATAAGCTTCAGACCACAAAACCTGGATCAGCCTTACCTGGAGTGAGAAAATGATGCATCAATTAGAGCAAAAAAATTCTGAATCTAAAGAAAATGAACTGTCTAAGCCAATATATTCTTTTTGACAAACCAAATTTAACACAGTTATTTTTTAACATACAATGACCTTACCCACTAAGAAAACGGGCTGAGCAACTTCATAAAAACCACTGAATAAAACAGGCTGGAAAGGCCAATGTGTTTTGGTGGGGGGCAGGAGGGCGGGATGCTTTTATAGTCAAATCCTTCATATAACATTCTTAATAGATGATTAAACAGCATTTGCTTGAACGCCTGTTGTAATGAGGAGTTTACAACTTGAGGGAAAAAACTATCTCATCATTGAGCAGCTCAGTTAGAAAATTATTAATACGTAACCTAAACCTGTTTTCCTAGCAATTACCACTCATAGGTATTTTAATCTTTAATTATCCATTTAAACACCTGTTGAGCGTTTGCTATGTGATAGGCACAGTGCTAGGTACTGTAGCTACAGCAATATAAAAGTGGAGGTGTGTACCGTCCTCACTAATTACAGCGTACTGACTCCTGTGTAGCGGCAAGAACATTCACTTCCCTAGAGATGTGTCCCCACAACCCTATTTCTCAGGTCATCTCCTTTCCAGCTAAAATTTATTTTGATCATTCATCATCTGACCTGATTTATGGATTCCTTATCAGTCTGGTAAAATGAAGTAGATGATATTTAGATGTGGTCTCATCAATGCAGGATATTAGCTAAATGATGGGGGTAATAATTTATTCCCAATCACAAAAAGGAATGCATGTACAGCCTCATTCTCATCTATCACACTGCATATTGGAGACACACGGGTTTGTCTTTATCTAACTCATTATCCTTTCTCATATCCTGATCTTCCATTTCAATTCCATGCTCCCAAAGGCAAAACACCCTGTATCTCACCCTCCTTTTACCTGGCTAACTCTATTCATCTTTCAAATCTCAGTTCAGAGGTCATCTATGGGACGCCTTAAGTGTTAACACTTAACCTACTATTATAGCCTACTACTTATGAGGATACGCAACGTGAGCTTGCCTAACAAAATACTTTGGTCAGCTTCAGCCATCAAAAATTAGAGGGAGAAAGCAGTGCCTCTTTTCACTAGGCCTTAACAAAGAAGACTCTTCAAAAATGTCAATGGACTGGTTAGGTAATTAGGTCCTTTCAAACTACACAAATGAGTGGGTTAAATATTTTTTAGTGGACTGGAAATACTAAAGAATAAAATGAAATACAGAATTAAAAAGTCAACAAGAAGCAAACATGCTGAGAAACTTAAAGTTCATTTGGAAAAAAAAAAAAAAAAAAAAAAAGCCTGGAACAGGAAAAATTACAATCTCTGATGTAGCTAGTACAGGGGTTTCCCCATTAGTACTCACAGATACTAAGAACAACTCTCCTAGAAGGAAGCCTAATGGAATGTTTCCTTGACAGCAGAGTTGCCATAAATCCTCTGCAGTCTAGCCCATGTACTCAAAAAATACAGGCAAGCATTACTCAAACAATCTTGCTTACGTGGAACAGTAATAAATTTATAAAACACTGAGAAAAGTTTTTAGTAATTAAGAGTGATGAGATATATTACATAATCAAAGATAATATAACATACAGTGTAAAAGAAGAGCTATAACTGATTGGCAATAACCCTAAAAAGTATTACCATGGTCAAGATGAATAAATTCATAAGATGATTAGATAATTTGCATCCTACAGTAACAACAGACTTTGGGGCAAGGAAATACAACACAGTAAAATATATGGTACCCAAAATGTTCACATAGATGACCTACCTTATCATATAGGCGTTAAAATAAATTCAGTTTGGTCTATTTAAACCAGGGTAAAGGAGTAACTCATTTTAGAAAGACTTCCAACAAAACTATTAAAATAATTCAAATCTTACATTTATTAATTCAAACCTTCAGGACCTTAAAATTATCCAAAATTACTCAGGCAACTGGAATTTTCTAGATCAAGAAAAATACCCACTCAATTTATTAAATAAGCCACAATTCAGCTATACAATGGGATTCTATACAGCTGCTTAAAAAAAAAAAATAAAGAGGCTCTTTAACTCATGATAAAGAAAAACCTTCAAGATACATTGTTATGTGAGAAAAAAGCAAGATATAAAATGAAGGGTATAGTATGCTAACATTTGTGTGCAATAGCAGAAGCAAGAATAAATAATTTTCATTGCCTAAATATGCATAAAACCATCTGGAAAAAGACACAGAAAGCTAGTAACAGTTGCCAGCTGTTTAGGGGTTTTCTGTGTGTACATGGGTTTTGTCAGGCAAGGAAGGACTGGGCAAATAAATGTAGGATAGGATGAAAGAGAAACTTTTCACTTACTTTTCATACATTTAATTTTAAACCATGTAAATATTTTAGCTTTTCAAAAAATTAAATATTGATTTGAAAAATACACACACAAAGAAAAACAAAAGACCTATTCATGTCATATCGTGGTATTAGTCTGAGAAAAATAAAAACACCATCTTTCTGACTTAGAAAACTATAACCGAGGAAGCATTTCTAGTAGCTTTGAAAAGCCTTCCCCTTAAAAAAAATTAGAAGTGAACACTGCTGAAAATAACATACTACAGTGTCTAAAGCTATAAAGTAAGAGAAAAGCAAACTTTGGCTAGTACGGGAGATAGCCTATGTCTGTAATGAAGGTCAAAGTCTATGATTTCTTTCACAAACTTTCCCTTTGAGTCTTTTGAACTCTTAAACATGACTAATCAAGATAAGCAAGTTTAAAATACAATTGGCTCTATCTCCATATTTGTTATTATATATGCAGCAATTCATAATTATCCAAGCTTTTAAAGACAATCACAGGAATGTGTGTACATATATATAAGCACATTTAATTTGCTTGACTTTCATATGTACAATCAAGCTGGGGAAGGACATGCAAAGAGAAGGTTAATCTAAGAGTAAGTAACAGTTTAAATTCAATGTACAACCTAACTTAAGTACAACATCTGAGACTCTCCCATACATTATGCATAAGAATTAGATAGGCAAAAAGGGGGGTGGGGATTGCAGATAGGCAAGAATGGTTCTGAAGTTGTTTTTAAGATTTACACTTTATAGGGCTTCCCTGGTGGCGCAGTGGTTAAGAACCCGCCTGCCAATGCAGGGGACACGGGTTTGAGCCCCGGTCTGGGAAGATCCCACATGTCGTGGAGCAACTAAGTCCATGAGCCACAACTACTGAGCCTGCACTCTAGAGCCCGTGAGCCACAACTACTGAAGCCTGCATGCCTAGAGCCTGTACTCCACAACAAGAGAAGCCACCACAATGAGAAGTCCGCGCACTGCAACAAAGAGTAGCCCCCGCTTGCCATAACTAGAGAAAGCCCGTGCAGAAACGAAGACCCAACACAGCCAAAAATAAATAAATAAATAATATTTAAAAAAAAGATATGTACAAGCTTCCATGCACCTATTTTTTTAAAAAAAAAGATTTACACTTTATTACTATTTCAGAGACTTAAAATTGTAGTGTAAAACATTAATAATAATCTAGTCAGTAATTTGAAAAATAAATTTACTCAATAAAACAAGCTTTATATAATTCCTCAGAAAGCTCAATGTTGCTAGTTTCAAAAGGCAATTTTTATTCTAAATGCATGAGCCAACATTTCTAACTCTGATTATTATTACTGAAATCGAATGACCATGCATAACTAGATGTTAGACTGCAACCCCTACAAAGGAGTAGGAAACTGACTGTATTTAAAAGGTATACCATATTAGTTTTTCTTTTAAAAGAACTTTACCATTTAATAGATCAAGAACTTGTGGGTAGCAGGGGCAGGGGAGTGGGGAAGATGTGAGGATTTTATATAATAAGAACAACTCTACCACCAGCTTATAAAAACTAGTAACTGGAGTTCCAGCATTCCTCGGTTTTCAGCAAGTTGGTCAATGAAAATAAAGAGAACCAGGAAAAACCCCAAGCTTCCAAAAACATGAAAGACACTCTTACCCCTTTACTATCTGCAAATCTAGGATCAAAGTTGTGACTAAAAAGTACGCCAGTATAGCAAAGAGTAAACATTTTTAATAATGGCACCTAAAGAAGGTTTAGGTCAGTGAGAGACCAAATAAATAATCATGTACTGTATCTTGGTAGGATTTTCACTAGCTTTTATATATATGATAAACTTACCTTGCAGGTCCTGCCTGTCCCCCACCCCCAATACTTCTAATTGTTAGAGACCTGCTGCCTCTCCCCAGGGACAAGCACAGGTGCTACAGCTCAGTCAGTTTAGATTCTCTCCCGGGGAATTTAGAATTCCAAACTGAGTCATAGGACTGAGGAGTTCAGGGAAGAGATGAATGCAGTTGAGAGAAGTTCCACTGACTCCTGTCGTTCTCAGAGCTTCCCAGCCTCCTGCTGTTCCTGAAACTTTATTGTTCAATTCTGTTTTGGATTCCATGGGATCCTCTGGTAGCCAATATATTCCTTTTTCCTTAAGCCATAACATTTCATTTACACATCCAATGAAGCACTTATCATTGAATGACTTGTTACAGATTCCTATGTGAGGCATGCTTCACCAATAAACTGTTCATCCTCTAAAGACAAGGGCCACGTATGTACCCTCAGCCCTAGCACAGTACTTAAAATGCAGTGTGCACTCATTCATTGGATGAAATAAAGTGAGAAGGGTGAAAAGTGAAAGGATTCTTTCTTAGAATCATATTAATTATTGCTACATTATCAAAATTATTTTAAATACTTTTTCAAAAAGGTAGAAATTGCTAATCTGTGCTATTTAAGTCATTTTTAGATGACAACAGTTCTCTTCTTGGCACTTCATTGACCGAAAAAAAATCTACATGACATAGTGAAAAACTTCAGTCAATGCAACTCCATTCCTAATATTTTAAATGCCACAGAACACAGGAATTTGCTTCCACCACAACCTCCACCCACAGAAAAGGGGAGTGAGCAAGGGTTTGGGGACAAAAAAAAGCATACCAAAGTCAAAACATATTTTTAAAAATAAGAATGTACTTTCCCCACTAATTTTCAGAGCATGTCAAGGCCAGTAAGATGAGCACAGAAGCAGGAAATAATTTCCAGTACATTCAGTTAAATAAACAAACAATGTTGTGGTTTTCAAGTGAACCTAAAAAATAGACAGTGCTCGTCTTTTAGAGAATACTCAATCCCATCCATCTGGATCTGGTTCACATTTATAGAATACTTCAACAGTAGAACACACATTCTTCTCAAACTTGCGTGGAATAATCACCAAGACAAACCACATTCTGGGCCACAAAACACAACAACAACAACAAGGAATTCATATATTGTTGTCTGTTCTCAGACAACAATGTAGGAATCAATATAAGAAAGACAGCTGGAAATTTTCAAAACATTTGGGGATTAAATATACTTCTAAATAACACATGGATCAATGAAGTCTCCAGAGAAACTTTAAAACATTTTGAACTAAACGAAAATGAAAACATGGCTTACCAAATTCTGTGGGATGCAGCAAAAGCAGTGCTTAGAGGGAAATTTATAGCACTGAATGCATGTATGAGAAAAGAAAAAAAGATCTAAAATCGATAACCTAAGCATCTACCTTGGGAAACTAGAAAATGAAGAGCAAATTAAATCCAAAGTAAGCAAAAGAAAAGAAGAAAAATAAAATTTATAGCAGAAATCAATGCAATTGAAAACAGGAGGAAAGAAATCAAAACATAAAAAAGAGATAAGACACAAATTAATAACATCAGATCCCAGAAGTAGACCCACACAAACACATCCAACTGATCTTTGACGAAGGAGCAAAAACAATTCCGTGGAGAAAGGATAATCTTTCTGAAATATGGACATCCACTTACAAAAACAAACAAAAAAAATCTAGACAATGATCTTACACATTTCACAAAAATTAGTTCTAAGTTGATCACAGATTTAATTGTCAAGTGTGAATCTAAATAACTTCTAAAAGATAACACAGGAGAAAATGTACATGACCTTGGGTTTCATGATGACTTTTTAGGAACAAGAGCAAAAGCACAACCTGTCAAAGAGAAAATTGATAAATTGGGCTTCATTAAAATTAAAACTTCTGCTCTGCAAAAGAAATTGATAAATGAATGAAAAGCCACAGACTAAGTAAAAATATATACAAAATGTATATATGGTAAAGGATGTATATCCAAAATAGGCAAAGAACTCTTAAAACTCAATAATAAGAAATGAACAATCCAACTAAAACTTGGGCAAAAAGACTGAACAGACACCTCACCAAAGAAGATATACAGATGGCAAATAAGCATACAAAAAGATACTCAACATCATATGGCATTAGGACTTGCTAATTGAAACGATGAGCTATGATGATAAACCTACTAGAATAACTAAAATCCAAAATATTGCTAACACCAAATGCTGATGAGAATGTGTAACAAGAACTCTCATTTATCCCTGGTAGGAATACAAAATGCAACAGCCAATTTGGAAGACAGTTTGTCAGTTTCTTACAAAGTTAAACACAGGTTTCCCATATGATGCAGCAATCATGCTCCTGGATATTTACCAAAATCAACTGTAAACTTACGTCCATGCACAAACCAGCACATGAATGTTTATAGCAGCTTTATTCAAAACTACCAAACACTGAAGCAATTGCGATTTCTTTTAATAGGTGAATGGATAAATAAACTGTGGTATATCCACACTAAAATGAAATATTTTTCATCAATAAAAAGTAACAAGATATCAAGCCACATAAAGGCATGGAGGAATCTTAAATGCATATTGCTGAGTGAAAGAAACCAGTCTGTTAATACCACCTACTGCATGGTTCCAACTATGACATTCTGGAAAAGGCAAAACTATAAAGAAGGTAAAATATCAACGGACTCTAGGGTTTCAGCAGGAGAGAGGAGGGATAAATAGGTGGAGCAGAGGGTATTTTTAGGGCAGTGAAACTATTCTGTGTGATACTGCAATGGTGGGTATATGACATGCATTTGTGAAAACCAAAACCTATAGATCTGTACAGACTTAAACCTAGTGTAAACTATGGACTTTAGCTAGTAACAATGTATCAATATTGGTTCATCAATTTTAACAAATGTATTATACTAACGCAAGGTATTCATAATAGGGGAAAGTGGGGGTGGGGAGAGGGAGACAGGGTAATGTTAACCCTCTATACTTTCCACACAACTTTTCTGTAAATCTAAACCAGCTGAAAAAATAAAGTCTACTAATAAAAAAAAAATACAAGCTAACTATCTATATTAGAAATCAGTCCTTCAAACATAAATTTGGACCACAGCCAAGAATAATCAGATAATTGAGGAAACAGGAGCAAAGAAGAGAGCAACTACATGAATATTAATTGAAAATTTTTTTCAATGATGAGAACTTAAAAAAAAATTAGTATCTTCAGATATATTTAATTAGTTATTATTGCAAAAGGAGGGGGGAGGCTGCTCTTAAAATACAGCAACTAGCAAATGCAGAATACTTTGATGGAAAATAAAAAATAACACCTTACCATTAAAAATTCAAAGATAAATGTCACAGTATCTGGAATCCAATAAAAAAGTTACCAAGCATGTGAAAAAGCTCTTACCATGCTAGAGCAAAGATAGAACATGTTAAGTAGAAACACAGAATATACTTTTTAAAATCCAAATTAAACCCCAGAGATGAAAACTATAACATCTGAGATGAAAAAACTAACATCTAAATGGTATTAATGGCAGATTAGACATTGTAGACAAAAGATTAGTGACTTTAAAGACATAGCACCAGCTACTATCTAAAAGAAACAGCGAGAGAATAAGATGGAAAGGAAAAAAAGAGCTGTACAGTAGTGAAGTCTAGGACAACTTCAAGCAGTCTATATGTGTCTAGCTTTTTTGAAGTCAAGCCTTTTTTTTTGGGGGGGGTGGATATTTGGGGGAAAAAAAGACTGAAAAATTTCCAAACTTGACATAAACTTACTATAAATTCACATATCCAAGAAGTTTAAGAAATCCCAACATAAGAAACAATAAGAAAACTAGAGCAAAGCACATCATAATCAGAGTCCTTAAAACCAGTAATAAAGAGAAAAATTTTAGAAGTAATCAGAGAAAAAAGACATGTTGTATAAAGAAGATTAAAGAAAAGGACAACAGCAAATTTCCTGTCAGCAGTAACTGCAAACCAGAAGATACTGGAGCAACATCTTTACCGAAAGAAAAAAAACAAAAAACAAAAAAACTATCAGTCTAGAATTATATATCCAGAGAAAATATCTTTCAAGATTCAGGGCAAAATATAGACTTTTTCAGAGATACAAAGCTGAAAGAATTTACCAGCAGCAGACCTGTACTACAAGAGATGTTTAAGGGGGGAAAAAAAAGAAAGAAAGAAAGAAAGAAAGAAAGAAAAGAAAGAAAAGGAAGGAAGGAAGGAAGGGAGGGAGAGGAAAAAATACTCTGAAGAAAACTGACAGCAGAGAGAAGTCTGGATCTAGACAAAGGAATTAAAGGCAACAGAAATGATAACAAGTGGATAAATAGAAGACTTTTTTTTCCTTACCAACAAATCTCCTTAAAAGATACTTGAATCATTATGGCAAAATAACAATGTATCATGGAATTTAAAGGTAAAATGTATGGCAACAATATAGCATAATGGCTTGAAAGGAAGAAATGGAACTGTGCTATTGTAAAGTTCTTACAGTAAATGTGAAGTGATATAATAGCCTTTGAAAGTAGACTGTAATAAGTTATATACTGTAAGCCCTAAAGCAACTACAGAAACAAAATAAAGAGTTACAACCAATAAACCAGAAAAGGAGGTTAAAAGAAAATTTAAAAATACTAATGCAATCTAAAGAAAGCCAGAAAGAGGAGGAGGAAAGGAACAAAGAAAATGTGAGACAAACAGAACACAAGTAGCAAGATGGTAGATTTAAACCCAATCATATCAATAATCATCTAATTAAATGTAAATGGTCTAAACATCCAAAGTAAATACTACCAGACTGGGCTTAAAAAGCAAGACCTAACTATGTGCCGCCTATATGAAACCCATTTTAAGTATAAGGACTCAAAGAGATTAAAAAAAAAAAGAATGCAAAAAAACATTATAACACCAATCAAAAGAAAGCTTCAGTAGCTTTATTAATAACAAAGTTGATTTCAGAGCAAAGTATATCAGGGACTAAGGGGGTCATTTCATGATGGTCAACTCTTCAACAGGACATAACTGTTGTAAATGTTTATGCACATGATAAACAGGTTCAAAACAAGTGAAGAGAAACTCACAGAACTGCAAAGTGAAACAAATTCGTAATAACAGTGGAAGAATTCAATGCCTTTCTCTCAAAAAATTGATAGAGCAAGTAGACAGAAAATCAGTAAGGAGAGAGAAGACTTAAACTACACTACGGGCCACCTTGATATAATTAACATTTGCTGAACACTCCACACAACAGTGGAGTACACATTATTTTCAAAGGCATGTGCAACGCCAATTTAGACCATATTCTTATCAATAAAAAGGATCCATGTATTTTCTAACATAATAGAATTAAGTTAGAAATCAGTTAACAGAAAGACAGCTGGAAAATCCCTAAATCTTTGGACACTAAATTGCATACTTCTAGAAAACCTGTGGGTCAAAGAAATGAAAAGGAAAATTAGAAAGTAATTTAAATTAAATGAAAAATAAAATACTACATGCCCAATATGTGGGATGCCAATAAAGCAGAATTTACAAGAAAATGTATAGCACTAAATCTCTACATTATAAAAAGAAAAAGGTCTCAAATCAATTACCTGAGTAGTTACCACCTTAAAAAAGAAAAGCAATTTAAACCCAATGTAAGCAAAAGGAAATAATAAATATCAGAACAGAAATCAATAAAATAGAAAACAAGAAAAACAACGGAAATCAGTTAAACTTAAATCTGTTAAGAAAATCAATAAAATTAACAAACCTCTAGCCAGACTGATTAGGACAAAAAAACCCTTATATAATGCCTGCTATTTACTTCCAAATAATACAGGAAAGGCAAAAGTGGGTAGCGATATAAAGCAAACAAGACTGGCCATGAGTTGATACCCACTAAAGCTCAGTGATAGGTCCACGTAGATTCATTATCCTATTTTACTTTGTATATGTTTAAAAGTTTCCATAATAAAAATGTTTAAAAAAAAAAAAAGCATGAGGTAAATCTATATGTACCTAATATAATCTGCCCAGAATATGACCCCTTTCAGGTAAAATGCAGAGATACGTATTCATATACATACATACAAATAAAAAGGAAGGGAAAGAGACACATCAAAACCTTAAGAGCTTTCTATGGAGCCTAATTGTATTAGGGGATGAGAGGTGTAAAGGGCTGTTTTACCTTTTAACTCCATATAGTGCAGACTGTGTGTGTGTGTGTGTGTGTGTGTGTGTGTGTGTGTGTGTGTGTCTAAACAATGAGTATAAATGGGTATCACTTTTATACCTAAAAAAAAAAAAAAAATTAATGGCTAGTATGGATGATATGAAAACTATATAACTACAGAAGGAAATAAGACAAGTGGCAAATAAAACAGACTTGCTTGCCAATGGAAATCCCCACTATGTCAATTTTTCTTAAATTAATCTACAAATCCAATGCTATTTTAAAGCAAATATTCTTTTGGTGGGAGATGGGGTGGGAGGTAAAGTCTTGAAAAAATACTAAGTACAGGCACATAAAAATAGCTAGAAAATATTGAAAAGGAGAGTAATGAGGGACTTTAATCAAACTATGTAATAATTATAAAGCTACACTAATTAAAAATTCGGTATACTGACAAAGAAATAAACAAAAAAATAAGAGAATGTAGAAATGGATCTAAGTACATCTGGTAAGACAGCGTTTCAAATAGATGGGAGAAAATCAATGGCTCGATAAATGACGTCGTTTGTAAAAAGGTAGCACTGGCTTTCTTACTACCCTTGTTTTCCAAAGTCACTTCTAGAAAGATCAAAGATAACGTACAAAATAAGACCATAGAAGTACTAGGAAAATGTGAGTAAATATTTTTGCAGTTCTCAACTAGGACAGTATTAAATAAGAACTTGATATACTAGAAAGATTATCATATTTAACTACACAAAATTTAAAACTTATGCAATGACCAAAAATACCTGTCAAAAAATAAAATGACGAACTGCCAAAAAATACTGTAAAATTACTATCCCTAAAGAGTTCTTTAAGTCACTAAGAAAAAACAACCCAATAGAAAAATGGTCTAAAGACAAGAATAGGCATTTCACAGAAGAAATATAAATGACCAACAGACATGAAAAAATATTTAACTTCACTAAAAACTACAAATCAAACAATGAGATTGTTTTGACCAGTGAAACTGTCAGAAGCAAAAAAAGATTTTTAAATTCTAGTGTTGATGTGACTATACAGAGTTTGGTAACACCTGTTCTGTAAGACAATTCAGCAGTATCTATTACTATTTTTTAATACTCATGCTCTCTGACTTCACTGCTTTGAATTTACTCTATAGAAATACTTGGAAAGGATACATAGAAACAGGTATTTGAATGTTCATTACAGCACTGTTTCTAAAAATACACTGTTTATAAAAATACCCATTGTTATGGGTTGAATTGTGTCTCCCTAAAAAATACACTTAAGTCCTAACCCCTGTACCTGTGAATGTGACCATATATGGAAAAAGATTCTTTGCAGATGTAACCAAGTTAAGATGCGGTCATTAGGGTTGACACTAGTCCAATGACTGGTGTCCTTATACAAAAAGAAGACAGAGAAACAGACAAGTAGAGAACATCCTGTGATGCTTACATAGGTAGAGACTGGAGTGATGAATCTATAAGCCAGAGAATATCAAGGATGGTCAGCAGATGCCAGAAGCTAGGAGATGCATGGGACAGATTCTCTTTCAGTGCTGCCAAAAGGAACCAACCCTACCAACACCTTGATTTTGGACTTCCAGCCTCTAGAAATGAGAGATTAAATTTGTTTTTTAAGCCACACAGTTTGTGGTACCTTGTTACACTAGCCCTAGGAAACTATTAGAGGTTAATAAGCTATAAGAAATACATAAAATATAGGATGTAGTAATGAAAAGGATGCAACAGATATAAATGAACATGGAAATGTTTGAAAGATATACAATATAAGTGAAAAAGTTAAGTTGCAGAATACCACTTTTCTGGTAATTTAAGGAGAACACCTTTCTCCCCCTTCAACTCCTCACTGAAATCCATCCTTTTCAAATGTTGGTCAAGTCAAATATGGACTAGACTGCCTCCCTCTGTAATCTTCACGTGCACTGACACCTTCATGGATCTAACTCCACTCCTAAGGCCTCGATAACCAACACTGTACAAAGGATTCCAACAGCTCTAATCCTACAATTTCTACTATTTAGCCATTTCCACAAGGAGGTTCTGTTGTCCTCTTGAATTCACAGAGCCAACCAAATAGTGGCATTTTTTTCTTCACAATGTTTCTAGAATAGAGTCTTGGAATGGCAACTAGATTTCATCGACTGTGAACTTGGATTGGTAGTGGCTGTGTGTAGGACAAAGTAGGAAAAAATGCTGTGAGTGATAAGTGGTGTCTGCCATGAGAGCAAAGGCCAAGGATTTACTATCCTTCATAATCCTTTTTCTGTACCAGATGCTGCTACAATTCAGGTTCCTTAGCCAGGCCAGGTCTGGTCTGCTAAGATAATAAATAAGAAACTGTTTAGTAAATTTTAAAGTGTTAATTATTCTTATTATGAATAGTAATTTCCAGTTTTCCCCATTCCTAGATCCTTCCTATCTTGATATTTTTTGAATCAAAATCTTTGTGACTTCTCCCTACTTAGGGACTAAAGCTCAATCCCTAGGTTTGACGTTCAAGGTCTTCTAAAATCTGGCCTCGATTTACCTTTTGAACTTATCATTCACTATCTCCTCAAGCAAATACCATTCTCAATTCTAGCCAAGTCAGTCTATTCAGTATTTCCGAACACTCCAGGAAAATTTTCTACTCCTAAGTTGCTCACACATTTCCCTACACTTGAACTGGGCTGCTTCCTTGTTCTGACATAAATTCTGTAGGCCATTTAAGGTTCTCATGCTCAAACCCCACAATGATGTATTAAAACCCACAGTGATACACCTATCTCTCCTCTCTATTATTCAAAACTTTATTATATGCTGGCTTGTAAAACTATCTTTACATGCATAATTTTTGTCTTCCCTGGCTACTTAGTAAACAACTGAGGGGTAAGGACTAAATCTTCCCTACCCTTTCCATGTAGTCCAAGATACCAGGAAGGTGTTATGTACTCAGCAAATCCTCAATTCTTGATCATGACTATATTTTACTAATAAGAATAGAGGAAATCATTTGATTAGCTTCATGCACTGCATACAAATCCATAAGCTCCTTTACTACTATGAATATTCCTTAGGTATTTAGGTAACCTCTGATATTTTAATGGCAACAAAAGTATTCACCTTACTGGAGGGAGAATTTCACTTAAAATTTTTTATTTTGGAACCAAAAAAAATGATAAACAACTTCACCTCTATTTTAATACTTAAAAACACTCGATAGTTTTAGCTTCTCCAAGTTTAATATGAAAGTTTAACTTTAAAATCAAACTTTAAAATATTTCATTGTCTTAAAGTCACTGTGTATTTGTCTGATGATAATTTCGATCTCCTCATATTTTTAACAGCATTGTATATTCCCAGATGTCTTTCGCATTTCCCTTTTGTTTCAATTTATCTGGTCTTTAATGAGTACTCCTTTTATAGAGACAGATTTCTATAGTAATCTTCAGGTCAAGTAAAAAATAAGTTGAAAAGCAAAATCATCATGGCAGAGGAACCGAGGAGCCAAGGACATAGAGAACAATTAAACTAACAGATAGTCATAGTAATTGAAATATGAAGTTACTACAAATCTTTCATTTGATTTTATTTTCTAAAGGGAGTTTTTCTAGATTCACCTCTTCAACATTACACCAGTTATTTGGTTTCTTTAAAAAAAAAGGGTAATAGGGACTTCCCTGGTGGTCCAGTGGTTAAGACGCCATGCTCCGTACAGGGGGCCCGGGTTCCATCCTGGTCAGGGAACTAGATTCCGCATGCCGCAACTAAAAACCCCGCATGCCGCAACTAAGCCCCGACGCAGCCAAATAAATAAATAAATAAATAAATAAATAATTTTTTTTTAAAAAGATGCTTTTCTAAATAAATAAAGGGTCATAAAGTCCTTTACAACACATTAACTCCAAAGGGAAACTGATGTTTTCTAATAATTCCACTCTCTTATATTAACACTATAGTGATGTAATCCTCTATTTCCAAGAATACTGATAGATACAATAAAGAAAAACAGAATACATTTTTGTTACACTACATTTATGAATATAGTTAAATATGCCAAATGTCTTCTAATTAGTAAACAATACTTAAAAAAATACTAGACTGTTCAGTTATACACCAATAAGAATTTTATTTACAGTTAACAATCTATATTACATTACTCTGGAGAAGAGTGTATAAACTTGCTTTGCTTCCAGAACCTTTACAATGAAAGTGAACTCTATTAATAATGCTGAGTTCTTATCTGTTGGATCAAAGCTATGACTCTCAGACAGAATAATTTATAATGAAGCTGAACTCCATCTGCTCTTCTAAACCTCAACTTTTAATCATTCTAAAATAACCAAGTCAGTTCACTATAACTATTGAGTCTAACATTTAAAACTAAAAACTTAAAAAAAACAACAACAACCTTATTTTTAACCTTAGATAATAAGCAATAAAAGGTAACACCAAACTATCATATCACTAATAGTTTCACGTAAGAAATGAGGTTCTAGACGGAACTGGTTAACAAAAGAGGAACTCTTTAAAATAACTCCATCTTAATTAAAAGGCATACATATAATAAGCCAAAAATTCCTTGTAATTAGAATAAATAGTTAATAATAATAATTCAAAGTTAGTTGAGAGCTGATTATTCTATTACTAATGCTTTTTAATTCTGTTTACCCTGGTCTTTCTACGGTAAAATATCTATCAAATTATGATGCTAAGAAAAAGGTGAGTTAGAAAAGGGAATCTGCAGTGAAATGACTGTAGATTATCTACCTTGCACTTAGATATATACTATCTTTGTCTCCACTGAGCAAAACACACATATGCCAAGGTTAACAGAAGCTCTGTTCTTTCCCTGCTAGAGTCCCTGGCAACTAGAACATTTAGAGTGGTAGAACATTAAAGGTGGAAAGACTGTGGTGTTATCTGTCCAACCACTCCTTTTCAGACCAGGAAAGTGAGGTTCAGGAAGGTAGAGATACTTGTTCACATTCACAATTAATTGGCGGCAGAGCATGCACTAAAACCCAGGAACTCCTAACTCTTATACCAGTATCCCTTTTTTCCTTTCCGGTCAGCAGCCAGAGCGGCTTAGGCTGCCCAGAAATTCCCCAAAGAGATTTGTTCCAGCTGTTGCTTAACTCTTAATTTACATACTCTTTAATGTACTGACTTTAAGCCAAAATGTTAGAATTAATTTACCTAAATCAAAACAAATACAATATACAGTTCAAGATTTTGCTTTAAAACCTCCCTGCCAGTAACAAGAAATCTAAACCAAGTAGTGAATAGCATTAATGACAACATTCTTTCACATGCTTCTCCAACTCCCAGAACACTTTGTAAGTGGCAGGCGTTCTAACTGCTTTACACACATTATTGCATTATTCTCTGAAATCCTTGACTAAGTCCATTTTACAAATCTAGACACTAAGGCTCATATTTGTTAAGAAATATGACTATACTATAGAGCTAAGAATAATAAAAAAAAAGATATATAAACCCAGATCTGCTGGATTCTTCTGAATCTCCTGCGCTTATAGTTCATCCCGTGTGACACTCACTTTTGTACTCACCTTTTTCCTCTTTACTGGCCTAGGTTGCCTTCATGTCTTTGTCTATTCCAAATCCTGTGAACTTTTACCTGTTTTTCTCCTTACACATCACTCAAGGTGAAATACATCCCCGGCACTAACTTCCCCCCGGGACTGCCTCAGTTTAGGGCTTCATCAAGACAATGATCCCTCTTAGGCACCTCTCTCCCTAAACCTATTTAGGAATTTAGAACAGAAACTAATGTTGGACAGCTACTGCTACCAACTACATTAGTTCAGCAGAAGAAGTAAACCACTTCGTTCTCCTAATAAATGAAAACTGAAGTCCAGATACCATCTGTATTAGAAACTGAAGGTTTTAACAACCTGATCAAGCAATGAGAAATGCTGAATGAACTCCTAAGGAGTAAACAAGTTAGGTATTATGATTACGCAATCAGTAAGTATTCAGTGATCTGTATGCTGGTTATTATAAAAATTATAGAAGACTATGTAGGCATAAAGTCTAATCTCCCAGAATTATATATAGGGTGAGAAAACAAACAAAAAACTAAAAACTTTAAGCAAGTTAAAACAAGTGCTAAGGAACTAAACAAAATAAAAATTAAACTTAGTTAATAAAAATGCCTTCTTAAATATCACTAAATCCTGAAACAAACCAAGTGAGTATGCAGGAAATGGTAATAGTCAACATTTCTAACCCCAATCCATCTGGACCAGAGGGATAGTATAAGGTTTTGTTTTCTCCCAATCCTTAATTTCTTACTTATTCAGGCATGTATATATTTAACTTTTCTTGGCAAGATGGATATACTCTTTACAGAAAATAAGTTAAATCACACACATGAAAGGCAACAGAACTAACCACAAAACTAGACCTAGTAATCTTGTTTCTAACCCTTCTTAATTGTTCTAAGAAAATACCACCAGCTAATAAATTGCAAAAGAACTATTAACTTTATGTAAAATTACATAACATATATTTACATATTTACATATAACTTTAAATGAACCCTCAACTTTTTCAAAATCTATTTTTAAAAACTGTAGTAAAACTATAGCTTTACTGAAAATTCACCTCCTCCATGAAAACAATCAGCAACCTAGAGTTTCATTAACATCTAGGCATATTTACATCTAGTGACACATGCATGTTTCTGCATACTTTTTCTGCTGGTGGTTTTATACCTGCCTTTTCCCCAGTTCCCTTCCTTCATGCCCTCTACCTAAGGGGGATGAAATCCTACTGGAGTCTTTTGCTCCTTTATCCCACTAGCACTGCTTTAATTCACACCCTCATCATATTTCATGCAGATGATTGTAAACACGTATCTGATCTCCTTTGCCTCCAATCTCACAACTCTCAATCCACCTTCCATAATAGAGTGCCTCCACCTTTCTCCCAAAACTTTCTAAAAGTCAAATCTGATCTTGTGGTACCCCACTAACTAGTGCAATACTTCCTCAACTGCATCTCTCACACCTATGAAATACACATTGTTATCTGAAGGGGTTAGAGAAATGCTGTCCTGAAAGAGTTTACGGACCAAAGATTGAGGGAAAACCTATTAACATTTCCAATGTGCTTCAGGATTACCCTATCAGAAAACAGTGGATTTCAGCAGTGGTTCTCAAACTGGGATATAAGCTAGAGACTTCTATTAAGCTTGCTAAAAATAGAAATGTCCAAGTTCTGCCTCAGACCCAATGAATTTGAATATTATCTAGGAATTTGGCCTAGCCATATGCATTTGTAATAATCTCCCCAGTGATTCCAATGCATACCTAAACTTGAGACCCCTTCTTGCTCCATAACATACTATTAGGAGGTCCCCTGACTTCCCAAGCTGTTTCATACCTCTCATCAACCTGGGGGGTAGTCGGCCCTCCAAATCTCTGGACATGGAGGGCTGACTGCAAGGGACTTGAGCACCCGATGACGACTATACCTACTAATCTTAAGTGTTCAGGTATTGACCATTCTAAAAAGCGTTTACTCATCCTCTCTGCTGATCTCCTAAACCTTTATAAAAATGATAGCATCCACACATATAGTCCTTCTCATCCACACAACCACCCCAAGAGACAGTATCCCTATTTTAGAAAAGAGAAAACCAATTCTAGGACAGGGGGCTTAAGAAACTTGTCCAAAGTGACCATATGAGTTTAAACCCTGGTCTGCTGATTACAAAGCCAGGATACAGGATTTTCCATTGTGACGTGCAGCCTCTCGCACATCGCTCTGAAGTACTGACGTACTCATCAGTTTACACATTTGTTTCTCTGTTTAGATATAGTAAGCTCCCTTAGCGTAGGCATCAACCCTGATTTTGACCTCAACATTTAGCTACTCAATACATATTTGTTGAGTGAAAGAAGGAAAGAAACTCCCTGAGAGCTGGGACTACAACTACTCCCGTTTCATTTCCTGAATTCTTAGATAGAGCTCTGAATACATCTTGCTAAACAAATGTGGTCTGACCTATAAATCTCCTTGCTTCATTTTTTTTTTTTAATGAGACAATGTATTTCAGTATTGTACAAAAAACTGCACAGTCAGCAAAGGAAAAAAAAAGGATTGTTCCAGAAAATTAACATATCATTCTTTACTCTGTAATAACTGGAGACTTCAAATATTAAAGCTAATCTCTGCAACCATTTCACACCACAAGAGCAGGTAACTACAACAGTGTGGTTTTAAATGACAGAAATTCATTCTCTATCGCTGTATTTTTCCACATCAATCATTTTTTGGAAACCAGTAAACATTACAGGTAAGCACAGAGCAATTAGTCAGTATACTTGGGTATAAATGTAATGTCCTTCCTGCTTGAAGTTAATGTGTCTGGTAGGTAACACACGGTACAACTACTTGCTTTCTGATACAGATTACACAACAAAAGTAGTAAACCCGCAAACTTTAAAATAATGTCACTTTTAAAGTACTGAAGATTTTCCTAAGTTGAAAATATTCAAAAATTAGTGCTGCTTTAAGAGTCTTACACTTTAATTATATCAGTTTCCGATGAAAAATAGAAGTTATTATTCCTTTCATACCACTTTTAAATAAGTCAATAACAAGTAAGAAAAAAACTCTTCTAAAACAACATGATGTAGTGGAAAGTACAACAGAGTAGGCATCAGGAGTCCTGGTTTTCTAGTTCTGGTTACATTACTAAATTGCTGTGTGACTTCGGGCTCACTGGCTCAGTTTTCTCATTGGTTTAAAAAGTGTGTGTGGGGAGTAAAGGGCTTGACTGTCCTTACAGTTGTTTCCCCCAGTTCTCATTTTAAGCCACCCCCTTCATTTTATTCTTCTAATCAGGTCTAACTTCTGAAATCTGAAACACATCTGAACTGAATGTAATGATTCAATCTCCTACTGGATGGCACAGGATACAAAGGGTAAACTCCTAGAAAGTTAACAATTAATCTGGTAACTTCCCAGAACCTGTCTAATCCTAACTTCTCAAACAGGCAGGTATAGTCTGGTTTGACACATTTAGCAGTACTAAGAAAAGCTGTAAAAGGTACAGCCCTGTTGGCATTTCCCTCGATGCTTCCCGGGTTCCAGTGGCACATACTCCGCAGGTGTTAAGCAGTAAAGGGGGAAGAAGGGGACCCAAACAGCGTTCCAACAAACTCAACCACAGTTCAACCCAGCCAGCGCAGTAAGATGCAGCCTAACGAGGCCTACCCCGCAGAGCAGAACCTCCCCACCCGCAGAAGTGCCAGCAGCCAGTGTAATGAACGCTTCCGTCAACAACACACATTCCCCTTCCCACAGCAGAGCTGCTCGCTCCCAACCGGCCATCGGGACTTGGACCAGGCCGCGCTGCACCAACCTAAGAACCATTCTCAGACCCCCAAAGGCCAAGAACTGCTGGAGACTGCGGTTCCTCTGCGCCTGGTGTGGGAGAGCAACATCTCCCACCAATGGAAAGAAAGAAAGAAAAAAACAAAAACAAAAACAAAAACCCCCAAAACAAAAAAAACCAAGAAACAGTGGAGAGGAGAGAAAAACCAGGCCTGGGCGAGACCGCTGGAGAAATAAACCTCGCTTCTCTGCAATGGGGAGCAGTAACATTTCCTGCCCTCGTTCTGAACAGACGCACTCGACTTCATTCCCTCCTGAGATCCTCAAGGGAGATTAAAAAAACACCTTATGGTCCGATTCATTCATATTTGGGCCTCGGTCCCCGACCGACCCACTCCTGAAACCTCTGGCATTGTGAAGGAAGGCGCCCCCAGATCGGCTGTAGGAGGAGAAGCGAGGGCCAGTCCAGGGGCCCAGTTACTAAGATCAAGCAGCTCGTGCAAGAAGAAAATCCCCGTGAGGCCTGACAGTAAAGTCTGAGTCAGCAGCAAGGGCACGGACCCGGGTCCGGCCGAGCAGGGGTCCAGGGCAGGCCTGCGGAGGTGACACTTCCCTGCTTGCTCCCCGGGCAGGTCCGGGAGGCGGCGTCCGGCCGCGCCGGCCCGCACCCGGGAAGCCGGGCCGGAGGGTCGACGCGGGGCCGGGGCCGGCGGGAGGCCTGGCCGGCAGCACCACCGCCCCCCCCCGCGCCGCTCCCGCCTCCTTCCCCACTCCCACTTCCCGGCCCTCCAGCCCGGGCCCGTGAGGTAAGGTCGGGGGCGGCGACGCGGGTCTCGGCCACTGACCACACATTTCTTGCCCAGGAAGGTGAAGAGGGACTCGTTCTCCTGCGGGGTGAGCAGCAGGGACCCCACGTTGGTGACCCGCCGCGGCGGCGGCGGCTGCTGCTGGCCGGAGCTCATGGTTTCGCCGGCGGGGTAGGGAGGCCAGGGCCGTCTCCTCCAGCGAGTGGGCGAGCGCTCGTCCCCTTTCTCGGTGACAGGGGCGGGAGGAGGGTAATCAGAGGCGCAGCATCTCGCAGCTCCGCCGGCGCGGGGAGGAGGCCACGGGAAGGAGGAGTCGACGGCGGGCCGCGCTGAGAAAGGGAAGCTCCCAGCTCCGGCGGGGCCAGGCTCTGGCCGGAGGCTCGTTGTCTTCGCACTCCGGCGACTGCGCTAAACTCCCAACTCCTCCTCCAACCCTCCTTCCGCGGCAGCGGCGGCGGCGGCGGCGGCGGCGGCCGCACAATCCAACATGGCAGCGGGGACGGGCGAGACCACAGGACGCAAGACGCGGGGGAGCGCGCCGGAAACGCGCGTCTGCGGCCCCGAGAGGACCCCCCCCCACCAACGCCGCGCTGGACGGAGGCCACGCCCCCTTCCGGCAGAGGGGCGGCCGGACGCGGGGATGCGGGTCAGGCGCGGACTCTCGTGTCTAGGCTCCATTCTTGGGTGTTTTCCGGCGGCAGAGGCCTGGACGGAGGAGGTGTCTGGTCTCCGTGGCAGAGCTGCCCGTCTCTCTTCTGCGGACGCACACCTTTACGGAGCTTCAGTGCATACCCAGGTCATCCAGGTCGTATTTCTGGGGCGCGACAGCCGGACGTTCACACCGCTTGTCAGAAAGGTCTGGAATCTGGAGACGGAAAATGGGAGAAGGGACGCGCTCCCCCGTGCTCCTCGCTGGTTCCATGAGAGCCGCAGGTGCCTACGGGTTCTCAGAGTTTGTTCAGACTTCAGCAGTGGGAGTGGGAGTGGAGGACCAGGTCTCTCCCAGGAGTCTGAAACAGAGATCTTGCTGATGGATGTTCCGAGAAAGCAGACGCACTTAGAAAAGATTTCTACCGCTCGCTGGTGTGTCTCGTAGGACAAATGTATTTGTAACATTTCAGTTCAGACTCTTTTCTCGAAGGGTCCTCCACACATTTTTTCCCCCCTGTTTTGTGAATTGAAAAATATTTCTTTTTTCCCCCCTCTCGTCTTTTTCTTTCTCTCAAACCCCAAAGACCTTGTGTTCTTTTTATCCAAAATGAATATGCCCATTTTGGGGTGTCACCCAGGGAAATACATATTGTGATTTAATCCTTAGAACTAATAAATCTCAGGAGTTTTTTTTTTTTTTTTGTATGCCTCAGAATACTGAAAGCCACCTAGGTTAACCCCCTTTGTTCAGTAAATTAAATACTAGACAGCTGTATTAAAACGAAGTTTTGGAATATGTAAATGATAAATAATACCCACTGCTGTGAATTATAAATAAGCATCTCCACTTTAAACAAATTAGCATTTATTGCATAAACTTTACCATCATGTTTGCTTGCTATTCAGTTAAAATAAAAGTTACCTATATTAAACTCAGGACATCTATCCTTTACCAAATGAAATTTGGTAAAACTATTTGATTTTAATATTTCTGAAAGCTCCCAGTACAAATCTTGGATGTACTAAACAGATTGCTAAACCATTATCAATACACTTTAAAAATATAAAAAATTTAAATGAAAGCTCCTTTAATGAAATTAGTTAAGTAGTAATAAATCTAAAAGGAAAATGAGATGATATAGTCCTAGGAGTCCTCACTTAAAATACAGACATTTCAAGGTTAACCTTGATTAATAATGTTAGGGAAAAAAGTGATTTTCAAAAAGCAGGCAGACTTTTTGTAAAATAATTAGGTTTAGAAAGGCAGTAGTAAAAATATAAACCAGGAGTTGCCCCTGAATTTCAGAGCTAACAAAATAAACTTAGCAGCTGAATCAGTTTGTCTCTTGTGTCAAAAGTGAGGTTCCTATATATCAAAGCCACAGTGATAGTGGAAAGCATTACCAACTCTTGAGAAGTAGAGATTAGATCAGTAATATTTTCAAATCTGTGAACCAGGATAGTAACAGAAGTATAGACTTCAGATAGGCCTAAGTTGGAGTTCTTGTTCTGTCATTCTAACCTTATGGACTTTGGCCAAGTTGCTATTCTGAGTTTGTTTCCTCATCCATAAAGTGAAAATAATTTCTGTTTAATAAAGGTGTAGCATAAACAGATAATTAAACATACTTCAGAGTTACAAAATTTACCAAAATAACGCGTAAAATACCTGATACAGAGTGGTTACTCAAATACTATTTGTCCTGTCGTTGACCATCCTTGCCTGTGGTCTGCTCTGCCTTCCCTTAGCTAAGGGAACAAGCGTTGAGCTGAAATGTGTATTTTTACCTTGGTCGTATCTAAGCATGCTACTTTGAAAATTGTCCTTCGTAGTTGGGACTCTATGTAGTTCTTCACATAGATAGTGGTGAATTTGGGGCATAATTTCTTTGTTAGCAGAATTTCTAGTTAGGCTATATGTGATGTCACATAGGTTTATGTGTCCCAGTATGCTGAAATTACAAAACTTTTTGAAACTATCAATCTAGAGACAGACTCATATTAATTTCTAATTAATAAAAACTGAAAGATAGCAATTTTTATGCCAGAATGCCAGCTTTTAAACGTTGCAGACTACCAAACTATTTTGAAGATGAGAGAGAGAGATGTGGAAAAGGACTGTGAAAAAAGAAGCTATAGGAGGACAGTTGAATGGACGGTAGCTATGAGTTGAAGAATCTGTCCCGTGCTGACAACTATTGGGTTCCAATCCTTTCACAACCTGTTGTTAGTCTAGACTATTTATGTTTTAATTGATTTTTTTTTCTTTCAGGAAATTTTCAACAACTTATCTATTTCTAAATGCAATTTTCTGACTCTTTTGCCCTCGTTCTTTTTTCTTTAGAAATGAGGATGGAAAATTATAACGACCATAGGCTTTTGTCTCAAGCCCAAAACATGTCTTTAACTTTTCCTCAAAAAAAATTTTTTTTTAACTTTTCCTCAAAATTTTAAGTATGGTTTTGTCCACAAAATTGCAATTTAAGTTCTTATTTTCTACCCCTTCATTGTCGTTTTTGCTTTTCTCTAGGCTTTTTCCAACTTTTTGTTCTTAAAATGTGGGAAACGTAAGCGTGGACATTGCATTGGCAATAGGACTTCCTTACTCTCATGAACATGTGAACAAGCAATATTTGGATTTTCCTGCCTTACCATGTATATAAGAATTCTATTTTTCCACGTTCATCCTGAGACCAAGCAGTACCAGCTGTATTTGTTTGAAAAGTTTTAGCAAGTCCCCTTCTTCCTTTGATTCTTGAGAGCATATCCTTTATTTGGCAGAACACAAGACATCTTTCTCTGTGTTTTCTTTGGCAAGTGATTTTCTTATCTCAAATTCTTTTTACCCAGTTTGAGAGACTGGATTTGATCCAGGAAATAAGAAGGATTCTGTTTCCCTTCAACTAAGTATCTTGAAGTTTGTAAGCTAGGTGAAGAAGACTGTAGGGATTCTATTTTCCTATAGGTATAAAATGCATAAGCTGTCTTAAAATGTCTATGGATATCACTAAGAATAAGGCACTTCATGTTTAATTTTTCCTATTTGACTTTCCTTGACTCACTTAGAATCTATTTTAGGTCTTTTATTTTCTTCTTTCTTTGCTATAATCCTTTAAGGTAAAGTCCTCATTTTAACAGAAAACATTAGGGTAGCTTATTTATGGAAACGAAGGCATTTTTTTTCAGATGCGTTCCCTGCCGTTATTGTTATACTTTGCCAATTTCTCCTGTCCTGGTGCTCTGTTAATCCACTTTTCTCCTTTACAAATATCATTGTTTATGTACTGTTACAAGTCCTCTGAAACACCCTGTTCCCCTTGCTAATGTTAATCATTTAAAAATGGAATGACACCCTTCCTTGTAGGGGAATGTAGAGGTAGCTGCACACAGGGATCTGTGACATTCAGCAGCCACTGTAGTCATAATTACCAATCCTGACGTGCTGCTTTCCCATGGCAGAGCTGAGTTGTAGAGACAGAACAACAGCAAACCTGGCTGCTGCAGGAGTGGTGAATGTCGCTTCCCGCACGCAACCTCCAAGTGCCATGGGTTTAGAATATTCACCTTGTAAAATATCTCTGCACGTTTATGTGAATGTTGCATATAGAAATGTTTAAGAGGATTTGTCCTTGTCCTCCCAAGTTAAATGTTTTATTTTTCATCAACTAAAATCTTGAAAAGTAAGTTAGCAAACGATATTCCACTCCCTCTCCCTTTTAAATTCATTTTGAGTACAAGCCTCTCTGGGGCTTACTTTTTTAGAAATAGACAGCTTATTTACAACCCATTCTGATTCCTTATTGGTCTTAGTGGAAAACTGAATTCTTAATTGTGCTAGTGAATTACCAGTGATAGTTACTACCACTACATGGCCACTACCACTAGTCTCCACATACCTAATACATACCTTTATTCAAGAAATGATTTGAAGTATGTATGTTATAGTTCCCAGGATGCTGCTTACTGGTTTTTTTTTTTCTTTTCCACTGCTCTTTAACTTTAATGAATACTCAATGGTTCTCAGTTGGATTATTCCAGATGAGAGAGGGAAAACGTTGGCTTCTTTATTATAGTGTGCTCAAAGTCAATCTACCTTATGGATGAGTAGGCAGTTTGGATACTTATGATGATCTGACGATGTCATGAGTCTCCATGGATTACCTCACTGAAAGTATTGAGATGAAGGATATGGACTCTTCTACCATATAACTTTTTTGTTGTAATTTTGATCAAGTTTGTTATTTCTATTTCAGTAATTTTTGTGTTCATTTTTATTACTCTTTTCTTCTTCAGGTTTATTAGTAGTTCATTTTCCATTTCAGAGTTGAAATCTAGGCTTATGTATTTTTTTTTTAATTGAGATATAATTAACATATAACATTATGTTAGTTTCAGGTGTACAACATAATTCAATATTTGTACATATTGCAAAATACATATAACTTTTTAAAAATCAATTTTTAGCTTTATTAAAAATGATACATTCACATGATTTAAAAAATAAAATAATACTACAAAGCTTATAACAACAGCATAACCCAGAAGCTCCATGCTTCCTTCTCTGCCCCCATTTACTCCCCCCCAGAGTCATCCTCCACTCTGAACTGTTTCTTTTGGTATTTACATGACAATATTTACATTCCTGTAGGGCTTTAACTTTGTTGGGTTTATTTTCCCCTTGATGATTTCTTCAAATTTTCTTTTAATTGTTTCATTTCTTCCGTATTCTTTAACAACTGTAAAATCCCTCCCCATACTCTTTTCCATGTAATCAAATGTATCAGGAATCTATTAGATGTACTTATGCTGTGTTTGTTTGTTTGTTTTAATCAGAGACCTGTCTCCCAGGGCCCTCCACTTAATCTAGACTGTTGCTCTCTTGACTGCATGACTGTTGTCTGGGATTTCCTTTCACCTCTTTTGTGTTGGGCTCTCTGATTCTTGGATCTTATGTTAACTCTCTTGGTTTTTCCCTTGTTTGGGTAGCATGTATTCATTAATGACTTCCCTAGACAAATATATGTAAAAAGTAAAATTTTTGAGACCTTGCACATCAGATGTCTTATTCTAATCTCACAAGTGGCTGATAGTTTAACAGGGTCTAGAATTTCAGATTGAAAATCACTATCCTTCAGAATTTGAAGATGTTATTCCATTGATTTCTAATTTTAACATTGCTGTTCAAATATGATGTTATTCTGATGCTGGTCGTTTGTGTGTGGCTATTGTCTCTAGAAGTTTTTAGGATCTTCTGTTTGCTCATGGAATTCTGAAATTTGATGATATACCAACAGTGGGATCTTTTAACATTTATTGTATTAAATGGCTATTTCAAATGCCCTTTCTATCTAAAAACTCATGTCCTTTAGTACTGGAAAGTTTTCTTGTGTCACTGTCTCATCATTTTCTCCACTCAGTTTTTTTCTTCTCTTTCTGAAATACCTGTTGGTCATATGTTAGGCCTCCTGATTCATTCTCTGTGCAACTAGGAACTACACCCAAGTTTCACTCTGGAACTGCTGCAGTGAACTGTGATCTGTTGTCATCTCTGGAGAGACAACGTAAATCCAATGCCAAAGTTGAGAACTAGAAACTAGAACTCTTCTGGGTTTCTAAAAGCTGTATATTTCTGCTGCCACCTTTACCAGAATGGATTCCTTGTGCCACCTGCTTCTTTATGTGCTTTGAAGTCGCAGTTGCCCATGAGTTGTCTGTTTAGAGAAAAGTCACAAAGCTGTGCCCCAGCTGGAAGAGAGCCTGACATTTCAGGTTCAGCTTTAGGGATCTGCAGATTCATAAGGTCAGAAACTCCCTGAACATAGGAGGAGTATTTATAGGTACTCAGCAACTAGTTAATTTAGTTGGGGAGAAGTTAGCAAGAGACAATAGGAACTTTAGGACACTGGATGACTGGAGAGGAGGTCTTTTTAGACAAAGCAATAATATAAAATATTAAACATAAATAGGACTTGCTTTCCGATTTTATGAAAGTGATGCGATAGCATTTTGTGTACTGCATTACATGCATATAACATACATACCTGAAAGAATTATAAAACTTTGTCTCTTCGAAGTAAGCAGTCCTTTTTATTCCATTTTTTTGTCTTTAATATGAACTAAGAATTTTTTTTCCCTCCACATTAATTAGGTTATTTGCCCTTGGAAAGCTAGTAATGGTTGAATGGATTGGTACCATAAGATAATACATTTTGATGTCATTTATCTATGAATAGCTACCTAGCTAATCCATTAAAGAAAATCATAGTATATCATTTTAATATATCATATGTCAGAGCCAGTGATATACAGATTTTCCATTTGGAAATTATCATTACTTTTTAAATGTCTGTCTCCATTGTTAGTCTTAAGGCTGTGTGAGAGCTGGGAGCATGTCTTATTCATCTTGATAGCTTCTTAATGTTGAACCTATACAATATTAAATGTATACTTATAAATCAAGTGATCACATCTGATCCAAGGCACAATATATGAATATTTTTTCATGACGTACAAAGATAGCTATACATGGTCTGAAATCAAGTCAAGAAACTTAGAGTCTTGTCCAAACTCTGCCACACAGTACTAAGCATGTGATATTCTGCGAGCCCTGGGAGAGAAAATGCAATCTGCAGAAATCAGCACACAACCTAAGGGGAGCAGGGAGGTGGGTCGTGGCTAACGGCAGTAGACAGGAATGGCCTCCACCTTGGATGACCAGCAAACTAATGCGAGTCCAGAGCATGAAATGATTTTTTTTTTTTCCTGAGCAGGCGTAGATACCCAGGGTCCCAGTCTGAGAGGAGAAATACAGGGTATGTTTTGTGGGTTTCTGGGAATAATAGTTTTTAGCTTGGTGCAATTGCCAGAACAGTAAATCAAGGTTGACTTGGTTTGGGAAAGCAACTCGAAGCAAATACTGGAGTAAGAACAAGAACCAGAACAAGATACAGTAGACTGGCCATCCCTAGGGTCCTGGGGGGATAAACCAGTAGTTCTGAAAAATGTGGTTCCCCTGACCAGTAGCATCACTTGGGAACTCGTCAGCAATGCAAAATCTCAGGCACCACGTTGAATCAGAAACTGAATTAGAAATGTTGGGGGTAGGCCTCATCAGTTCATGTTTAAAAGAGCCTTCCGGGTGATTACGATGGCCGGGCCTCCATGAGGGCGTCCAGGGGATTCAAGTTACCTCCACCAACAAGCACCTTCCCTCTCCTCCCCCAACATATGACACTCAGTAGTGTATGTCAGGCTGTATCTGAATCCCATTGCTTTTTTGGGAGGGAACTATAAAACCCCCTGGGATATATTCTTGTCCGTTTGAGGCCTAGATAGTGTAGACGCTGTAGGGACAATGTCTTCATTGTTCACATCTGGCAACACAGCTGCTAGGGCAAACAGGGATTAGCTGTTCTAATCTGAGTTCTGATATTAACTAGCCATGTAATCTTAGTAAAGTTACTCAGCTTCTGTATGCTTCCATTTACTGCTTTGTGAAATGAAAGGAATGAATTACTGATTGCTAAGGTCCTTTTCAGCTTAAAATTATATAATCAATCCCATGGGAAAAGACATCCAGCTTTTTAAAAAGTAATGGGTAAAAAGGCAGTGCAAAAGAGAATATAAACAATATTATTTTTTTCATTATTACAAACAACCTTTTGGTGGTGTAAAAATTGAATATGTAAGCCTTATTATAAGCCTACCTCTAAGAGGGGGTGATAAGAATTACAATCCCGTGAGCATAAATATCCTACTTTTAATTACCTCAGTAGAAAGGAATGGGTGATTTGTGATGGTGGTTTCATGGAATTATCGCTCTAATATGTATCATTTGTATTCAAAACTAGATTGCATAATACTTGATCATTGTTAAATCAGTCATGCCTCTCAACTCCCCATGGCTGGAAGTTAATATTATTGGGTTGTTTTTTTTTTTTAAGTAGTTGAGGAAAAACACTGAACACTCAAATAATTTAGCCAAGGTCAGTGGTCATGTTAGAATAAGTTCCTTATTCCTTGTTTGGGAATCAAGGGACCTTAGCAATTATTAGTTCAAACTCCTCGTTCACCCATGTCTAAAAATGGAAACGGCAGAAAAGTATCAGAGAATATGTGGATGTATATGGTTTGTTATTTAGCAACAGCTGTCAATTAAATGTGTCTAAAAATTTCACTGAGAGGCAGCATAATATAATGAAAATAATGCAGTCCTTATAGTCAGACAGACCTAGGGTGAAGACAAGCTCTACAGTGGTCAGATTACCTCACTGTAGCTCAGTTTTCTCATCTGTAGAATAGAGATAATACCTATCTCATGGTTGTAGGGAATAAAATTGAAATAATGTATATAACAGCACCTGCTACAAAACCTGGCACTTAATGGTTGCTCACTAAATGGTAGCTATTGCTACTAAATAGAACTAAAGTTAAAGGATCTCCCACAAAAAAAAAGATTTTCAAGAATCCTTTTTTTTACTCAGCCATAAACTTGTAACCTGAACACCCTATGGAGTGTAGAACAAGTTTTAAAACTTATTTCCCTCTGTTTTCTCAGTTCTTAAGTTTCCAATACCAAACAAAATATTTTGCCATCTCATCAATAATTACAACTTTGCATATTATTTAAGGATCGAATCCCTAAATCTTAGTATTAGAGTACCCATTTTATCTTACTGCTTAAGTGATTCCTGTGTTTCTCCAGAATCTATTTGTCCTCTAGAGATTTTTTTAAAAAAATCATCATTAGTGCTTGTATTAGAGCAGGTTCCCTAGAAGCAAAGCCTGAGACAGGGGTTCAGGCACACATGCTTTATTGAAGGAACGTTCTTCAGGAAACACTTATAAGGGAATGAAGGAAGCTGCATAGGGAAGGGGAAATCACTGCACAATTGACATGTCAGATGAAGTCTAGCCTTAGCCTGATCCAAGACAATGAAGCACTGGATCCTAAATGAAATTTCACTTAACAGAAATGTCCCCTTGAGGCAAGAGGATCAGTCTTTTGTGTGTCACTTATTACACACTCAGCCATTGGCTTTGGGAAGAGGGAGCTTTGGGATTTGGGTGCTGACTCCCATTAGCCAAAAGCAATGCCAAATCTCTGGAGAAGGGAGCAACTGTGAGCCGTTAGCAGGCAACACTCCCAGCAGCTGGGAGCTGGGTGCATGGACTGGTCAAGGGAAACTGTCAACAGTGTAGTTCCTTTAAGTGGAAGGTTTCTAAATCCGTGATTTTCCATTGCACACACAGGATGCCAAATGATAATTTCTATATCTGTATGAGCTGAAATCTGGCTCACACTCTGTTAGCCAAGTCGTGTGCCCTGGCACCCAGAGGAGACATCTTTTGCTAATTCCTACAAAAGCATTGAATAGACTAGTGACAACTCCAAAGCATAAGCTGCAAGTGAAGGGCCTCAATAGCTAGTCCTAAGCAGGGCAAGGAAAGCAATACTGACAAATGTTTAAAGTAAAATAGTACTTGGATATAAGTTATCTTTTCATCAAAGTCCAATAATTGTTTTTCTCTGCTTGGTCAGCACTCTCACTGAGTGAACCCAGCTGGAAATCAGCTGATTTGGAAGCTGGGAATTGTATCTTGTAAGGGTGACCCCCCTACAATACAGAACCGAGCAGAGAAAGGGTGAGAAATTGGTTCGATAGCAATTTCTCAAGGACAAGTACAGTTATTTGCTAAAATAACCTTAGAAGGTTGTATTTGGCTGTCTAAGTTCCCAGTCCCTGTATCTCCTTTGGGCATAGCAGCATATATATATATATGTTTTCAAATCATTTCCTTTTGGCTGTACTTTTCCCATTCAGTTTCTGCTCATTGCTAGCTTTCAAATCACTTACTGATCACCGGAATCCATATGCCATCTTTACTCTTCTGTATTTTCCTGTAATAGATACCTATTCTTTTTCAAAAGCTGATGTTCATGATCCTGAGTAATGGTAGCCAAATTTATATTTTGTGACCTTCCCCTTAGAAGGTCACATCTAAGATTTAAGGCCCTTCTGGCCATAGAAGATTGGACCAGGGCTAAATAATCTCTGGGCTAACAAATTTGTTTCCTGAGATCTGGGGATCATGTATTCCAGATGTTAGTATATGCTAATTGCATAAACTAAGGACATATAAATTCAAGGAATTTTCTGCTGTGTTCATGAAAGAAGAACAAAGCAATTTACAGACAGAAATTGGAATGAAGCAGACTTAAAGAAAGAAGCAAAGATGTGAGATCACGTGATCTCTAGAGAGAGAGAGATAAAAGGAAGAGAGGTCTCCAGCCCTGCTAGCTTTCCATTTCCTAGTTGAGACCCAGTATCAGTTCTTGTTCCTGGATTCTCTGTTGTCCTATGTAAGTTCCTCTTTTGTGGTTTATTCCAGAGCTCTCTAAAAGTGCACCTCAGGTGGGACTGGAACCCAGCTGCACCTCAGATGGAACTTGAACCCACAATCTTCTAACTGAAAACCACAGCTCATCTCAGGACTTAATGAAGCTCAGGTTCTTTATGTCTCGGCACAGAAGGAATTCAGTGAGAGGTAAAGTGATAGGTAAGAAGTAGATTTATTAGAATAGGACATTTGTGGAGGACTCAAGCGGGCAGGCAAGGGGGGTCTCCCCCAAGAACTAAGTGGGCTACGTTTTTATAATCAAAGGAAAAGTGGGGAGGGGGAGACTACCTTCCTCAAAAGATGTTGCAAGAAAATGGGGCACGAGAGGATGGTCATATCCCAGGTCTCAGCTGAGTCCCTGGGACAGGCCGCCAAATGAGGGTCCTTGGCTTCGTGCAGGAAAGAATTCAAGAATGAGCCAGAATAAAGTGAAAGCAGGTTTACTTAGATACTCATTTCATAGGCAGAATGGGGTCCGTCTCGGAAAGTGAGACGGCCCTGGGAGATACACACTCCATAGATAAGAGTGTGGACCATCCCAGAAGGTGAGAGAGCCCCCAGGCTGCAGGAGTGGTTAGTTTTTATGGGCTGGGTAATTTCATAGGCTAAGGAGTAGGAAGATAATTCCAACTCTTTTGGGGGTGTGGGTGGGGATTCCCAGGAACTGGGCTACTGTCCACGTTTTGGCCTTTGATGGTTGGCCTCAGAACTGTCATAACATCTGTGAGTGTGTCATTTAGCATGCTAGTTTATTACAATGAGTGTATAATGAGGCTCAAGGTCTACTGGAAGTCTAATCTTCCACCATCTTGGGCTTAGTTGGTTCCAACCAGTTTATGTCTTATCCTCAATGGCTATGTCATTCTCTTAATGGTTGTGCCCTGCCCCCTCCTCTCCTGTCTCATTTCTATTACCTGCACCTAAAAGATCCTTGACCAAGATAACATTTTAAACTAATTTGAACAAGTTGTTTTAAAAATTAAGTTTCATATTTTCTTTCTCACATTTCCATTTTCCTCCTTTAAGATTTGTAGGAAGATAAAGACAGTGGAATACTGGTACTTCTTTTTTACCTGGATACTCTTCATACTGAAATTCTTGTATGTTTACGTTATGTTCAGTTAGACTAGGACTCTGAATTGATGGAAGAGGGAAGTTCTAATACGCATCAAAACTGACTTGGTATGATGACTCAGCTCCTACATAATGATGGTGTCTATGTGCATGCACATTATAGTGTTCTGACACACGTAAGGAGAATGTGTCTTCCTGTCACAATTTCCTGTTTTCATGCAGGTTCATACAAATCCCAATCTTATCTTCCTCAGGCTCTCCAAGCACCATTGGATTTAATCTAGATCTATAGCTCCAACTGATAAGCTCCTTAAAGTCATGGTGCACAAATTCGAACTCACTGATCTTTGTTGCAAATCTTTCTTCTTTGGGTGTTTTCTTGTCTTAGTAAATAACACAGCCGTGTACCCTTACACAGTCAGACACCTCAGAATCATCCTGTCCTCCTGTCCCTCCCACTGTCCCTGTCCTCCCATCTCCAGTCGCTATAGCCTGTCAATTTTACCTCCTGTTCACTCTCTATCATCACCTCTTTTTCATCTCTTCTGCCCATGCCCCAAATCAGACCATCATTGACTGCCTTCTCGGTCTCTCTGTTTTAAGTCTCACTGCTGTGCCCCCAGTTCATCCTGTACATTTTTGCCAGCAAGCAAGTGAGAAGCCGATCGTGTTAGCCTCCCTAAAAAATTCTTCAGTGATTCCTCATTACTTAACAGGGTAAGATTTAAGCTCCTCACTCAGATATGTAAGGCCCTTCAATATCTATCCCTCCCAGCTTATTCAGCCTCATGCTCTGGTAACTCTTCCCCCTGCGCCCAACCCCTCACACTTCACACTCCGTCCGTGCTTGGAGTTGCTTCAACAGGCCACGTTTCTCACACCTTATTCCCTCTGCTTGGAGTGTCCTCTGTCCTGTTTCCCTAAGGTTGTCTGTGTGGCAAGCCCTCCTTCAACAACCAGGTCAAGTATTTACCACTTTTGTGAAGGCTTTTCTGAATTTCCCAGGTAAGGTGCCCTTTTCTCCTTGGTTCCCACATTGAAACTTGCATGCAATTCCGCTACAGCTTAAAATGAATTAAACTGATGTGTGTTTATTTGTTTCCTCATTTGACTCTAAGGTGATGGATCCTGTATTTTTATGTACATACGACCCCATATATGTGTATTTTTCAGTTACATGATCCCCCACTGCCTAGCACAGATTCTCAATAAATATTTGTTGACTAAGAATTAGAGAAGCATGAAAGGGAAGGGAGGAAAGAAAGGAAGGGAGGGAAAAACTAAAGGAAGACTGTTCAGAGTTCTAAGAAACTACTTCAGATCCGTGTAGTTCTCAATATCCTTTTCTTCTAAATAATCCTGGCTCTCCCAATGCAAAATTTTTGAATCACGGCCGAGACTTCTGTTCTCACCCATCAGGATATAAATGCTGAAGCTACCCTCTGCAGCCAGGTAAGCCTTCAAAATTCTCCGATTTTCACTGGGAGATCTTTTGCCAGGTACCAGCTTCCTCTCTAATGTTACTTGCTTTTCTTTGACACTCTTGATACATAACACTCTCATAAGCAAAGAAAACAAAAATTTATTTTGAAGGTGACAATGACTCTGAATAATAGAAATACATTCAATAGTAGTACTGGATTGCCCAGGAATTATATATTATATTTAAATAATCTGTCTAAATATATTTCTACTGTAAAAATGCAACATTAAAGACTTAGAAGCTAATCATTCTGGACATTTTATTCACCATTCAAAGTATATGTTAATCAAAAAACTTGTCAGTTTCTCATGGAAAACTGAACATACTTTTTTCTGGAAGCTCTTGCCTTGTATTTCTTTTGAAGTAACAAAGCTACAGGTGATAAATAAAGAAAATGAATTGTCACACTGATATTGCCTGTATAGAACAATCTTCTTGTGTTCTAAGAAAGTTGGGCAGGAGTAGGAAAGAGGGACCATGTGAGTATAAGTAAAGAGAGAAATTGACAGTATACGATTGTTGGGGATACAGTATGTTAGGGATTTTTGCAAGTCAGGGGTTTAAAATGTAATCGTTAGGTGGAGAAATCACTGCTCTTAAGACACTATTGGGTATCTGTTCAGAATCTGTTCTATGGGAAATATGGTAAGAAAGGGACTTATGGTCTCTTACTCTAATATTTTGCCTTTAATTCCCTTCTTAGTTTCCATAAATTTCTGAGAAGTAATATATGCTAATGAAGTAGTTTTCCCTGCAAATATTTATGCAAGTAAAAGAAAACATAACTTACATGTTTAAATTACCAGAAACGAAAACTTAAAGGAATAACTGCTTTTGTAGTCCATCTTTCTAGAGTCATCATTTCTTCAGCTAATTCACTACAAAAACAGTTCAGGTCTTTATCCTAGGCTTCATATTTATTTAAACTAAGGCTATGATTAAAACTATTTTCATACCTAAAAATAGAAAGCAATATACTCTTCCTGCTTCCTTAGTATAGCAAAACATTGTCCCAAGGAGCTTTATTCTGTCGATCTGTTCTATCACTCTCTTCTGTTAGGTCAGGTTTCATTTTTTATCACTTTACTCTTCCTAAAGCTGTTTTAATTTCCTTCTGAAGATAAGCTTTCCAAGGCCAATTCCTGATGTTTCTCTCATTTGCCTGTTGCTGTTTTTCCATTATAATACTTATTCTTTCTTCAACAAATGGATTGTTAGGTTTCCCACTCTCCAACTTCTATTCCTATAGTTCCTAACTGAAGAGGTCTACTAAATTTGGATTTCTAATAGCTTATTTTCTCTTCTGAGGGACATTATGTTGCTATCTTACCAATTATGACAAGGTTCCTAATTGTAGTTGCTACAGAACTCTTTGAATTACAAAAAGCCTTTTCTTTTGGTCATCAATAATAGTTGCCTTTTGTTTCCTTGATTTTGAAAACGTCAGAGTCTGTCCTCAAGTAGAAATGTAGAACACCAGTCCTTCAAAACCACCTCAGACAGCATAAACCATAATTTTTTGCTATTCAGCTACTCTCAAAACCCAGTGAGAAATGTGGGATTTGGAAAAGTTTTCAATGGAAATGCTTTCCATCGAAACCCCTAGGTAACCTAACTTTTATTTTTGCGTTAAATTCGATCCCTGGGAGCCCGCATGGTTGTACTGCATTAACTTAAGCCTCTTATAGAATCAAGTGCACTAAGTTATAGTGTAAAAACTCTTGATTTTAATAGAAGATTGTTGTAAGAAAAAGTATTATGAATTCACTTTTATATTGATGATAAAACTATTGTTCAGGATATTTTTCTTAAGTAATATAAGTTAATAGTCTCTCTATAAGAGTGCTAAGTGAGAAGTTTCTTTCAGAATTTAGTTACAGAGAAGAAGCTCTCCAGAAGCATTGGTACAATTTCTCTGTTCCGATGATAGTTGTAAAATAATGTATTTCTTTCCACACACCCCCTCCCAACCCCACCTGCCCCACCTCAGGCTGCTCAGATACTCAGAGCACAATTTAATGCTATTATATCAACTATGTCAATGCTTTCAAAATTTCAGACATTTGCATGATACCTTCATGACGTTTGCCATATCCTCATACCTCCAGAAGAATTTATATTCTAATTTTAATCAAAGCAGTTTTTTACTTTAACAAATGTATTTTAAAAGAAAACTTGGGTTTGATATGCTAGCTATATTTTTAATCCACATCAAAATATTATTAAACTGTCAAAATAAATGATTTGTATAATGCTTAAAATCATCTCACATACTATCAGTAGTACATATATCATGCACTGGAAAACATTGAACTGTGTTAACTTAGGATTAGCTTATTTTGCCCTCCTATACCTGGTTCTGATTTTCTCTTAAATAATTTTATTGTGTATGCCTTTTGTTGCCTCAAAATATCTTTGATAAAAGGGACTCTTGACTGCGGGTGTCAGAATCTAAGTGCAACTAGCATATGTAAAGAAAAGAAGAAGGAGAAGAAGGAGAAAGGAGAGGGAGAGAGAGAACTGGGTCTGTTAACTGACAAGTTCAAGATAGACCTCTTAAGGCTTAGCTGGATCTGTCATTCATTGATGTCAGTAGGTCTCAGCCCTTCATTCTCTACCTTTCAGCTTTGTTCTATGTGGCCATGATTCTTGGTCAGACTCTCAATGTACTGGCTCCCTGCAGCCCCAGGACTTATCACCTACCAGTTTAGCAATAATTCCAGGGGAAAACACACAAGCAAATTCCTCTTTTTGCACAAATAGAGCAAAGGTCTTAGGTCTGATTCTCATTACTCTGACAAGCATCATGTTACTTAACTAATCACTGTAGCACGGAGTTTTGCAGTGTCTGACTAATAAATTTGCGTCATGCACCTGGGGAAGATGGGTCAGTTCCACCCACACCAGATATAAGAATACTAGGGTAGATAGTTTCTAAAGTAAAAGAGGGTATGGTTACCAGCTGTAATGGACTCAATGTTTATGTCTCCTCTCCCCCAAATTCATATGTTGAAATCCTAACCCCCCAACATGATGGTATCAGGAGGTGGTGCCTTTGGGAGGTAATTTGGTCATGAGGCTAAAACCTTCAAGAGTGGGATTTCAGCAACTATATATTAGGGTTGCTGGGCCTCGGCACTATTGATATTTTGGACTGGCTAATTCTTCACTTTGGAGGGTTTTTAAACTAAAAGTTAGGTTGAAATATCAGAATCAAGGACAACTGTTTACTTTTTTGTTGTTTTTGTTGTTTTTTTATTTTTAAAAATTTTTATTGGAGTATAGTTGATTTACTATGTTGTTTAGCTTCTGCTGCACAGCAAAGTGAGTCAGTTATACATATACATGTATCCACTCGTTTTAAGATTCTTTTCCCATATAGGTCATTACAGAGTATTGAGTAGGGTTCCCTGTGCTATACAGTAGGTCCTTATTGTTATGTATTTTAGTGGTCCCCAACGTTTTTGGCACCAGGGACCACTTTCGAGGAAGACAGTTTTTTCACGGAAGCGGTGGAGGTTTCAGATGGTAATGCGAGCGATGGGGAGCTAGCTGCACGTGAAGCTTCGCTCACTCACCCGCCGCTCGCCTTCTGCTGTGGCCCAGTTCCTAACAGTACGCGGACCGGGGGTTGGGGACCCCTGATCTATTTTATATATAGTCGTGTGTATATGCCAATCCCAATCTCCCAGTTTTCCCTCCCCCTCCCCCAAGGACAACTGTTTAAATAAGTGCAGGCATGTTTATATAATAAATGCTGCTTAATGCAGCGTCTGTGCAGCATTAAGATGTTTAACAACATCTCTGGCCTCTACCCACTAGATGCCAGTAGCATCCTCCACTGTAACAGCCAAAAATGTTCCCAGACATTGCCAAATCCCCCTGGGAGGAAAAGTTGCCCCAGTTGAGAACCACTGCAATATATGTAGATATAGATGTACAAATATAATGACACTTATAGTTAGAAATGAGCCTCATTGCTGATCCAGGTTTGTGATGAATGGTAAAATGCTATTGATGGTATTATAACTACTCCATGACCAACATTTCCTTCCTTATTACATCTACATAAAGACTATCCTTAGTTGTATGGTCACTGATAAAATTTATTGAATTTATTGCTTGTGCTTCTGTATCTTTACCTCATGGATTCATAATTATTTTGCATGACAAAGGAGAGAATACAACTTTACTGTACATCAGGGGAATCTGTCAGTTGCTGCTCTCACACGTAATCCTATAGCCATTACTTATGTTTGAAATTGTATTTGATTTCAATCCATATCAATTGTTGTTCATCTCTTCAGCTCATCATTCGCATATGTTTGTAATTCTATAATTTTCCTCCGTATATATTCTTATAGTTGAGCTATGCTATAGCATTTCACCTTCCTGCTAGTATATTGGTTGCAGTTTAGAACCTTTTGGTTGTTATAATATTTTGGCATTTTTGTTACGGGTAGTTTGTACATGATTCCAATTACTTGGATTTGGAGAGAGGTCACTAAGACTGCAAGCCGAGTGGTTAGTGGATAGAATCCATGGATAACTGCACTATCCGGTCACAATTCAAGTAAAGTGGGCACCAGAATTTACAGTGGGTGGAAAGCGCATCATCAGACATGTGATACTCTGACATCGAGATGCAGTTGTCATCTGTGAGGGTGGTGCACAAATAATAGCATTTCCGACCATTAAAATGATGTTTCTAGAACAAAATTTCAAACCCAAAGACTGAAGTTTAAAAAAACAAATGGCCCCTAAGTGGTGGGAATGAGCAACTAGGCAAAAAACTGGAATTGAAACTGAGAATTCTGGACAGCACAGAGGTCCCATTAGTTGAACTATGTGGTATAGAAATTGTGACTTACGGAATAGTAAGGGAAACCAACGGTAAGTGAGGTATCTCTGGAACAGAATTATAGAAAATTGGCTTAGAACTAAGCTTTGCCTGATGAAAGCTTCTTGGGCACTTTCTGCCTCAAGTCAAAAGTGGAAGTGCCATGGGGTGAGCAGATCAAAGAACCCAGAGGGCTATCTGCCAACTGATGAGCAATGGAAGCTGATAGCCGACGTTCCCGTTAAAAAACTGGATTTGATGGCAGGCTATACAACACCTCTGAAAAAAGATTCATAGTGCCAGCTATTGATGGCACAACACGATGTCTCCTAAGATTCATTGGTTGTCTTGATTTGATTTTCTTTTTTCTATGTCACTGGAACCTGTATTGCCTCAGTAGAATATTTTTATAATGGTTTAAGTCTATTCTTGTCTGTGGAAGCTACTGGCAGTCTTTAATCTTTTTCCTGGTTCTTGCTCAGACTTATTATTTACTTCTTTAGATTTGGCAGTCAATTCAGAATTTTTGCTGTTAATACAATGGTCCATTTTCTGCTTGTATGAGCTCCTGTTTGTGCACTTGTATGGGAAAGAATTGCACAAGCTGTAGTTTATCAGGCTTGAGCCTAGTTTTACATTTTTTTTTAATAAATTTATTTTATTATTTGTTTATTTTTGGCTGCGTTGGGTCTTTGTTGCTATGTGTGGGCTTTCTCTAGTTGGCGGCGAGCGGGGGCTACTCTTCATTGTGGTGCATGGGCTTCTCATTGCAGTGGCTTCTCTTGTTGCAGAGCACGGGCTCTAGGCACGCGGGCTTCAGTAGTTGTGACACGTGGGCTCAGTAGTTGTGGCTCGCGGGCTCTAGAGCACAGGCTCAGTAGTTGTGGCGCACAGGCTTAGTTGCTCCGTGGCATGTGGCATCTTCCCAGACCAGGGATCGAACCCATGTTCCCTGCGTTGGCAGGCGGATTCTTAACCACTGCACCACCAGGGAAGTCCCTAGTTTTACACTTTAAAAAAATTAGACATATACTATTTCAGTTGTTTAATAATTATAATTATGAATAATATGTAAAGGAATAATGTAAAGTTTGCTCTGTTATTCTTTTTAATTTCTTTCCCTCTTTTCTATGGAAAATAAGATAAGTATAAAGTATCACTACCTGAGATTACATTATTGGTTTTTAAGTTTTATATTAAATTGTACTAGCTCAATTTTATACTAGTTTGGAAAAGGATAACTACAGTGTATTTATATGCTCATCACATAAAATGTTTTTACTTAGCATGCATTTCTCACATGGTATTAGCTTTCTCAGTTTTACCTTAGTGTATGTATGTGTGTGTGTGTGTTCTCTTTACATCAACCAATGCATTGTTTGAGTCAAATCTTTACTATTTGCTTTATTTAAATCCCTTAAGCTTATGATTCAGATCTCACAAGATATCACAGAAATCTCAACCTAGATGGGAATTTCAAGTTGTTCAAATTGAGCTTTCTTCTTCTTTAGCAATGTTCATTCTTTGTTTTAATCTCTCCCCTCAGGTTCTGTGCTTTTTTAATTAATAAATTCATGTAGTCAGTCAACCAGTGAATCCATATTCACCCATCCGTTCATAAAATATTTGCTTCACACTGTGTCCTGCATGGCATTTGGCTACGCAGTGGAGAATCAAGGGTGAATGGACACTACCTCACAAGCCAGATTCTTGCCTCTATGCTTTGCTCACCAGTGAGGTATGCTCCCCTGCCCTGCCCTTCAGTTAGTGAGCAAATCCTGTCAGTTCCGCCTCCTTTTCCTGCTAAATCTGTCCTTTGCTGCTCCTACGTGTCTCTGTTACCACAATCCTAGATCAAGTGTCTGTCTTTTGTCATGGGGATACCTACGACTGATGAATCTCTCTTCCTCTGATTCTTATTCAACTCTGCAGTCATAGGATCTGCCTGAAATGCAAACCAGCTACTCATAACCCCTTGGAAACCTTCCATTCTCCTACAGTGAAGTCAATATCATTAACATTCTTCGAGGCTTCTCCTGATCTGACTCAAGCGTATCTCACCTGCCTCATCTCTTGGTACTTCCTCCCTGAAACTCTTCTTGAACATGTGCTCTCTCACCTCTGGGTCTTCTAATGAGCTTTCCCTTCTGACTCTTCACCTCCACAGTCTTTATCTCCCCACCTCCTTCACCACCCTTTTCCCAGATAATTCCAACTCATACTTAATGTTTCAACTTTGATATCACTACTTCTAGTGTAAAAGGAAAATAAAAATGGAGCTGGTATTGCTCAGAGAGCTCTCTACAGTGGAGCCAGGAGGCCTTTAAGGAAGTGCGGCTTAATGCGCATCTCAATTTGGATGGAATCTGACCTTTTGACCTGATGAAATCATCCAGAATGCCTGCCAGAAATTCAAGATACTTATCGGACCCTTACCCTAAAACAACTTGTAATTCCTTAAAGACAAATGTTTTCTGACTCGTGTTAGAGTCAGTCACAATTCTCACCAGGCAACTTGTAACAACCTTGCGGCTTTTTGTCTTTCTAAGCCTCTGATTCTTTCCCTTCCTTGGAATACTCTTTTAGGGTTACCTGAATCTATGTCTCCGAATTGTAATTCTTAAGACCCCAAATTAATTCTTTTCTTCTTTGCAGTCTCCTGCAATTTTTTTTTTGGGGGGGGCGGCGGGTGGGTTGACACCAGTGCTTTCTCTGGGTTAGGTATCTCTTCTATGTGTACCTTTACCATTGACAGTATTGAAATTGCTTCTCTTCTTGTCCTTCTATCCTTTATATCCTTGTCTTCTTGTTTTTATGCCTCTTCTTGTCTTTATGAGACAAGGGAATTGTCTTTTCCACTTTTCATACCTGGAAACTAGCTTAGTACTTGTCACATTATAAGTGTTCAATAAGTACTTGTTGAATGAATGAATGATTGAACAAGAGAACAACTCAGCCAGTGTCTCAAATATTAAAAAACACCTTCTCAGTCTTAAAAAATGCCATTAGAGTCTATGTTCTATACTCCATGCTAGGATTATAAATAGAAAATAACTAATGACTTTGTTGTTAGTTCTCAACCATATCTGGAATAAGACAAAAAAAAACAATACATGCAGGAATAGAGTCACTTTGCTTTGTGTCATGTATAAAATGCTGAGTGCAGCCAATTTTCAACAGGGACTTAGACTTAGGTTTCTTCATTTCAATCTCTGGATTCCCTTTTCTTTTTTTCCCCCATTAAATGACACACAAAAAGAGTGCCCCCTCAAACACACACACCTTTTTGTCATCATTCTCCATATGAATCCTTAAAGTAGCAGACTTTCCTAGGCAACTGGTGTAATGAAAAGCCCACTGAACCAGAAGTGGAAGACCTGCAGCAATTTGGAAAAATAGGAGAGACTCCATTTATCTCAAGGGCAGGCTTAAACTGGTTGGGCCACTTTATTCATCTGGGAAATTAGAGGAATTGGATCAGAAGAGGCTATCCCGGCGAACATCAAATACTTACTATTCTGTATTCCATTTTAAATAGGAATTAATTTATAAGTTTTCAATTTCTATAAAAGTTTCAGGAAAATGCTACATAAAGTAAGGTATATTTCTATAGGCCTCTGCATTTGAATTACCTTAACTTGCATGTAAATCCTTACGTGACAGGGATCTCAACTTCAAAGTGGACGGGGTCCACTGCCAGGATGTAGTCTTGACTAAGCATCTCTAGAAAACTGCTGGACAAGCCTCAGAAGAGCCTGCTTTTCGTGGGTTGCTTGTCAGGAGGACTTTGGTTTGGAGTTACGGGAAGTCTGAGGAAGTTTAGTGCATGGGAGCCTGGGCTCTAGAGACAAATGCTATGGAGGGCACCATGTCTCTTTCCCGATCTCCTATTAAATGAGAGCCTTTTGGGAAGAAGTGATTTGGGTGGAAGCTGAAGGAGCTGTTTTTATGACAGAAGATGAGATTTGGGAGAGGGACATTTTCTACATTTTGGAGCAAGACGTTGCTGCACTGGCACAATAAATTGTGACTGGAATGTGGTGCCACTTCTGGTCCTTCAACTGCAGATTTGGGAAGCACTGGGAGACACAGCGTTTGACAATGATGATGCATCCCTTCAAGTGGCTTCTCAACTGAAGTAGGTATGGGGATTGGCTGTGAACACAGGCAAGACATCCCTGGACACTGAAAAAATATGCTGGTGAAGGGGAATATTGCAACAGACTATTGTCCTGTGAAGTGTAAAGAACAACAAGCTCACCAAATCTGAGTAATTGCTATCAATAAAAACAACTCTTTTGTATCCCTAGGATGATGACACCAGGGGAAACTTGGATTAAATTTACAAAAGGGTCATATAGCTACAGTCTAAGTCATAACTACCATTGTGCTATTTTTTTAATTTTGTTTTTTTTTTCACTGTCTTTTTTTTTTGTAATTTATTATTATTATTTTTTTACACACACACACACTGTATTTTATTTTTACAAGAGATAAATAGACTGACACCAAGCATTGTACATGGATGACCACAACAAAAGCAACAATGATTGCAATTACCAAACATGAAACACACTCATACTATGTCATAATATTGACATTCAGTCCAGTAATCCTCCACTGTAACAGCTCCTTTACTTTGCAGTGAAAATTGATTTGTATATTCTTTGCCTCTGAGTCCTTGTGGGATTTTTTTTTTTTTAAATTCAGACAGAAAGTCACAAAAATTATTCTCATCCTCATCCGTTCACTCAGTCCCATGTAATTCATTTTTTTATTCATCTTGATCTTCTGTTAGCGCTTTTATGAGTTCATCAGTTTTTCATTAGAGTTCTGAAAATGCTTATTCATTCAGTTCAGCAGTACAGTCAGTTACCAGAAACCTGTACTTGTCAGAGTCTTTTCCATGAATTTCTTGAAGATGAAACCCTTTTATAGGAACATATTTGCAAAATCATCAGAGTACACCCAGAACTGTCTGTAAATGAGAAAAGACTTAAAAATGACCACGGTTAAAGATTTGATGAAAGTTCATAATAATGCAGTTGACAAGAAAATTAGTTATTTCTGAGATATACATTTTAAAGTAATAACTAGGATTATGACTTATAACATTATACCAGAACATATAAGATTTTTAGAAATTTCATGTAATGTCTGAAACATTTATATTAACATATTTCCATACATATTTCCATACAAATACAAATATAAGATTTTTAGAAATTTCATGTAATGTCTGAAACATTTATATTAACGTATTTCCATACATATTTCCATACAAATACAAATATAAGATTTTTAGAAATTTCATGTAATGTCTGAAACATTTATATTAACATATTTCCATACAAATAACCCAATGAAAGTTTAGTATTAGTTGTTTTGTTTGTTTGTTTTATACTGCATGTTCTTATTAGGCATCAATTTTATACACATCAGTGTATACATGTCAATCCCAATCGCCCAATTCAGCACACCACCATCCCCAGCGCACCGCAGTTTTCCCCCCTTGGTGTCCATATGTCCGTTCTCTACATCTGTGTCTCAACTTCTGCCCTGCAAACCGGCTCATCTGTACCATTTTTCTAGGTTCCATATACATGCGTTAATATACGATATTTGTTTTTCTCTTTCTGACTTCACTCTGTATGACAGTCTCTAGATCCATCCACGTCTCAACAAATGACTCAATTTCGTTCCTTTTTATGGCTGAGTAATATTCCATTGTATATATGTACCACAACTTCTTTATCCATTTGTCTGTTGATGAGCATTTAGGTTGCTTCCATGACCTGGCTATTGTAAATAGTGCTGCAATGAACATTCGGGTGCATGTGTGTTTTTGAATTATGGTTTTCTCTGGGTAAATGCCCAGTAGTGGGATTGCTGGGTCATATGGTAATTCTATTTTTAGTTTTTTAAGGAACCTCCATATTGTTCTCCATAGTGGCTGTATCAATTTACATTCCCACCAACAGTGCAAGAGGGTTCCCTTTTCTCCACACCCTCTCCAGCATTTGTTGTTTGTAGATTTTCTGATGATGCCCATTCTAACCAGTGTGAGGTGATACCTCATTGTAGTTTTGATTTGCATTTCTCTTATAATTAGTGATGTTGAGCAGCTTTTCATGTGCTTCTTGGCCATCTGTATGTCTTCTTTGGAGAAATGTCTATTTAGGTCTTCTGCCCATTTTTGGATTGGGTTGTTTGTTTCTTTAGTATTGAGCTGCATGAGCTGTTTATATATTTTGGAGATTAATCCTTTGTCTGTTGATTCGTTTGCAAATATTTTCTCCCATTCTGAGGGTTGTCTTTTTGTCTTGTTTATGGTTTCCTTTGCTGTGCAAAAGCTTTTAAGTTATATTTTTTACTGAAGTATAGTTGCTGTGCAATATTATATAAGTTATGGGTGTACACTATAGTGATTCACAGGTTTTAAAAGTTATATTCCATTTATAGATATTATACAATATTGGCTAATTCCCTGTGTTGTACAATATATCCTTGTAACTTATTTTATACATAATAGTTTGTACCTCTTACTCTCCTACCCCTATATTGTCCCTCTCCTTTTCCCTCCCCCAGCTGGTAACCACTAGTTTGTTCTCTATATCTGTGAGTCTGATTCTTTTTGTTATATTCACTAGTTTGTTGTATTTCTTAGATTCCACATATAAATGATATCACACAGTATTTGTCTTTCTCTGACTTATTTCACTTAGCATAATGTCCTCCAAGTCCAACCTTGTTGCTCCAAATGGCAAAATTTCATTCTTTTTTATGGCTGAGTAGTATTCTATGTGTGTGTATATATACATATATATGTGTGTGTGTGTGTGTGTGTGTGTGTGTATACATATATACACAGCAATTTCTTTATCCATTCATCTGTTAATAAACATTTAGGTTGTTTCCATATCTTGGCTGCTATGAACATTGGGGTACATGAATCTTTTTGAATTAGTGTGTTTGGTTTTTTTTAGATATATAACCTGGAATGAAATTGCTGGCTCATATGGTAGTTCTATTTTTAGTTTTTGAGAAACCTCTGAACTGATTTCCACAGTGGCTATACCAATTTACTTTCCCGTCAACTGTGTAAGAGGGTTCCCTTTTCTCCATATTCTCACCAACATTTGTTATTTGTGTTCTTTTTGATGACAGTCATTCTGCCAGGTGTGAGGTGATATCTCATTGTGGTTTTGATTTGCATTTCCCTGATGATTAGCAATGTTGAGCATCTTTTCATGTAAATGTTGGCCATCTGCATTTCCTCTTTGGAAAAATATCTATTCAGTTCTTCTACTCATTTTTAATTGGGCTGTTTATTTTCATGTTGAGATGTATGAGCTGTTTGTATATGTTGGATGTTAATCCCTTATTGGTCATATCATTTGCAAATATTTTCTCCCATTGAGTAGGTTGTCTTTTTGTTTAGTCCATGGTTTCCTTTGCTGTTCAAAAGCTTTTAAGTTTAATTAGGTCTCATTTGTTTATTTTTGCTTTTATTTCCTTTACTTTAGGAGAGGGATCCCAAAAAATATTGCTTCGATTTATGTCAGAGTGTTCTGCCTATGTTTTCCTCTAGGAGTTTTATAGTATCTTGTCTTACATTTAGGTCTTTAATCCATTTTGAGTTTATTTTTGGATATGGTGTTAGAGAATGTTCTAATTTCATTCTTTTACATGTAGCTGTCCAGTTTTCCCAGCACCACTTACTGAAGAGACTGTCTTTTCTCCATTGTATATTCTTGCTCCTTTGTCATAGATTAATTGACCTTAAGTGCATGGGTTTATTTCTGGGCTCTCTATCCTGTTCCATTGATCTGTTCCACATATCCTGTTCCATATGTGTCTGCTTTTTTTGTTTGTTTTTTGCTTTTTTTTTTTTTTTATGGAAGAAACTCTCCCATCATGACCTATACTTGCTCTGTGCAAAATTGTAGCCACTGGCCATATTGGTCTGTTGAGTACTTGAATTGTGGCTGATCTGATTTGAAATGTGCTGTAAATATAAAATACTGATTTCTAAGACTTAGTATTAAAAAAAGAATGTAAAATATCTCAATAATTTTTATATTGATTGTATGTGGAAGTAATATTTTGGATATATTGGGTTAAATAAAACATATTACCAAAATTAACCTCATCTGTTTCTTTTTACTTTTTTAAATGTGCCTCTAGAAAATTAAAAACTACATAAGTGGCTTGCATTGTATTTCCATTGGACAAGGCTAACCGATAATTAACATTTGGCCAATCAATCATATGCCATTTATTTTACTTTTTAAGTTATGCATACAAAAATTTTTAGGTTGATAAAATTATAAACTCCTTAAGGATAAGTTCTCTGTTTCTATTTTTCATTTTTCCAGGTACTTATATCACTGATAGTATGTGATAAGTTTTACTGCATGCATGTTCATTTGAATTGATTTAAAAAGACTATTTGTTTATTTACATAAAACTGTGACATACTTTTAGATTGTGTCCTAGATAAGTGTATTTTGATTATAAACAGAACTTGGTATTGTTATAAAAAGTATTCAGTTCAGAAAATGTGTTAATAAATAACAATTACTTTAATTCCATCATGAGCTCATTTATCCATTTTCTTGCTTTATATTTTTTAAAATGAAAGTTAAGAAAGGCATTAGGGCAATTTTCTTCATTAATGTGTTTATTTCTATAAGGCTTTTGATAACTTAGTCTAATTGGGAGAAATTTTAGCTGAATTTCTAAAATTCCAGATTAGTATTTTTATTTTTAACTACTTATTTTGAAATAATTTTCCTACAGAAGACATAAGAAGAGCACAAGAAACTCCTGTGTACCCTTCAATCAGATTCATCAATTATTTATATTTTGCCACATTTGCTTTATTACTCTGTATTTTATCCTTTATCTGTCTATCCACATTATTAATTTTTTCATGAACCATTTGAGAGAGAGACACAGACATAGTTTTTTACCCCAAAATACTTAAGTTAGTATTTACTGAGAACAAGGATACTCTCATAAAATCATAGTACAATGATCAAACTCATGAGATTTAACACTAATGCAATTATCTATTAATCGATACATATTTAAATGTTGGCAATTGTCTTTATGTTATACCTCCATCCCCACCCCCTACTTCCCCACCACCCCACCCCTGCCAATCCAGGGTCCAATTCAAGAGCATGCATTGCATTTAATTGCAATGTCTTTTTCAGTTGCTTTTAATCTAGAACAAGTTCCCCAGCCTTTTGTTTGTTTTGGTATGGTCTTTCATGACAGTGATATTTTTAAGAGTCTGGGACAGTTGTTTTGTATGGTGTTCTTTGATAGGAGTTTCCCAGCGATTAGAAGGCAGATTATGAATCTTGACACAAGTATAACAAAGGTGATGCTGTGATCTTCTCAGGAACCACATCAGGAGAACATGATGTCGATTTCCCATTTTCATGATGTCAGCTCCATAAAGGTGGTGTCCACTAGGCTTCTCCACTGTTAAGTTACAATTGCAATTCCCAATCTTTAATTTTTATGAATTTGTACTTCATAAATAATTAGGAGGGAGATACTTTAACTATCTAAATGTCCTATTCCTCTTCAAACTTTCACCCTTATTTTTATCCTATATTGATGATTCTTACCTGAATTAGCTATACTTTATATTCTTCAACCAGCAGTATATTGCATCAGATTAAATACAGAAATAGATATGAGAATCCAGATGAATTCTATCAAGCAGACAATAAGAGATCTGCAAAAATGTGCAACAATGCCACTCTTCTACTAGTTTATTTTTGTTTTGGAAAATAAAGCTATTTCCATAAAAATATGCTACTCATATTAATGTATTATTGGGTTTATGATTCCACATTTCAACTAAACTTCATTGTTATTTTTAAATGAATGAATTTTTAAGAAATTTCTCAGTAATAATTTCTAATATAGTAAGCATCAATAGGAAGAACTCACAAAAACCAAAGCTCTGTGAGATCCTCAGTAAGTTTGAGGGTGTAAAGGGGCCTTGAGAACAAAAAGTTTGAGAACTATTGTCCAGAACCAAGTGAAATGCTGATTATCACTGCTATAATCTGGAAATTTCTTAGGAAAGTGGCAATGAGGGGAAATTGTAACTGAGATTCTCAAATGAAGTCTATCTTTTGGACAGTAGTATCTTCAGTATAAGCCTGAGATTCTCCACAGAAGAGTCTTATCTTTTAGAAGTATAGCTGATTCACTTTGTTATAAAGCAGAAACTAACACACCATTGTAAAGCAATTATACTCCAATAAAGATGTTAAAAAAAAAGTATATAATGTAATGAGAGGTGCAATAATGTGATGTCTGACATTTGCTTTAAAATAATACAATGGCAATAATGGTGGTGTGGTGGTGGTAGGGGTATAGATGAAATGAGATTGTGCTTTAACTGTTGAAGCTGCGTGGTTGGTACATATGGGTTCATTATAAAATTCTATTTTGAGTATGTTTGAAGATTTTCAAATTTATTTTAAATGTTTCATCTCTAGATAAACTTTTTAATGTTATGGGCTTAGGAGAGAATCAAGCTTGATTGCCTGATATGTCATAATAATTTAAAACATGTTAATTATACTTTCTTGGATTTATGTAAATATCTTTCTTCTAAAAAGTTCAAACAGATTGACCTTGACTGGTTTTTACAACATGAATACTCATCTATTTCTTTGACCTTTTGAACATCTTAGGGAAGTTTGCAAAATAAAAACAAATACATTGAGTACACATCAAAAACTCATACAATGACAAGTAATATTATTGTATTTTTGGAATTAGCTGTCATGAAGTATATGTTACCATAAAATCAGATAGACCTGAGTTTAATTCCTGGCTCTGCTACTTCATAATATTTATAATAACATAACAATAACAGAAATAATGTACTAACAAGGCCAACGTTAATTGAGCTTAATATGTGATAGGTTTTGTGCTAAATCTTTACATTAGTGTATTCACTGAATCCTTACCACAGAACCAGAAGTTAGTCTGCTTAGGAACTGACCTGCCAAATGATCACATTTGATAAGGGATTGAGCAGAAATTCGAAGCTGGGGCACTAGATCAGCTGCATCCACATCCTTGCTTTATCCACTGCACTACATTGCCCTATCTTGTCAGCTGACTGCCTCGGACAAATTATTTCTTCTCTCTCAGCCTTAGTTTTCTCTTTCATAAAATAGGGATACAAATAGTAACTACCTCGCAGGCACAGGGATTACATCAGACAATGTATGTAAAACACTTGACACAAGTGGCTAACATGTAGGAAAATAAGAAATGCCAACTACTATTATTCTCATTACTTAGTTTTCTTCAACAAGTATTTGTGTTGATGGTAACAATGACAGGAGGATCACAAGACTATTAAAAACAATGATATATTTTTATTTTTACCCAGAAATCATCTGGATAGTAGAAGTTGCTCTCCAGTTTGGTAACCACTAGCCGCATGTGGCTATTGAGCACTTGAAATGTGGCTGGTCAGAATTGAGTTGGGCTGTAAGTGTAAAATACACACCAGACTTCAAAGATTTAGTAAGAAAAAGAAATTAATAATATATTGATTGTATATTAAAATAATATTACTATGGATATGTTGAGTTAAAAATATTATTGAAGTGAATGCCACCTGTTATTTTATTTTATTATTTTTTTAACATCTTTATTGGAGTATAATTGCTTTACAATGGTGTGTTAGTTTCTGCTGTATAACAAAGTGAATCAGCTATATGTATACATATATCCCCATATCCCCTCCCTCTTGCGTCTCCCTCCCACCCTCCCTATCCCACCCCTCTAGGTGGTCACAAAGCACGAAGCTGATCTCCCTGTGCTATGCAGCTGCTTCCCACTAGCTATCTGTTTTACATTTGGTAGTGTATATATGTCCATGCCACTCTCTCACTTCATCCCAGCTTACCCTTCCCCCTCCCCATGTCCTCAAGTCCATTCTCTACGTCTGTGTCTTTATTCCTGTCCTGCCCCTAGGTTCTTCAGAACCTTTTTTTTTTTTAGATTCCATATATATGTGTTAGCATACTGTATTTGTTTTTCTCTTTCTGACTTACTTCACTCTGTATGACAGACTCTAGGTCCCACCTGTTATTTTAAAACATTCTGTAAGGTGACTACTGGAGCATTTAAAATTACATAGTGGCTCTCATTGTGTTTGTATGGATGGTGCTAGTCTAGAATTTGGGTTACTTCACAAGTGCTGACTTGCTTATGGAGCTTTTTTTAACCCTTGCACCAAAGCGTGAAATACTGCTACCTTTCTGTAGTTAAAATCATTTACAATATGGTCAATGCTCATAATGTAAAAGAAAGGAGAAAGCATTAGTCTCTGCAATCCTAGTATTTTGAGAGGCATGGGGATGACCTCATGGGCAGAAGCCAATATTTTTCAATCATCTTCCCAACTGCTAAGTGAGGAATTCCACTGTGTATTATTCTTCCCCAACAGCATAACTCTGTCATCACTTCCATCATTCAAATTATACAGTTTCAAAGGAAAAGTTGTAAAATTGGTGAGGATTCTTGTGCTGGAAAAATAAAAATATATCATTGTGTTTAATAGTTTTGTGATCTTCCTGTTGCTGTTTTCAACTCAAATACTAATATTGGATATGTATTAACATACAAATAGTTTTGAACTTTACCTGTTAGTTTAGTTTTATTTCAAAGTGCATTCCAAAAGAAAACTAATCCTGTAGAATTAGGATGACCATACATCCTGGTTTGCCAGGCATAATCCCAGTTTACACCTACTGTCCTGACATAATTATTAACAGCTCTCTCTTGCATTCAAGAGCAGTTGCTCAGTTTGAGCAATAAATTACATGGTCATCCTTCATAAGATCCTCACTGATGAAAAGATTCCTTCGTCACATAAGTTTAGGAAATGAATCACACTCCATCCTTCTCTTAGAAGTTTACAACACATACCAGCATTTGAGAAGTCATACAATAAAGAAACTTGTTTAACTTCATTTAACTCAATGTTTCCTAAATTTACTTAATTGTTGAATTCCTTTTTTCCTGTAATACGTATTAACATCCCACAGAACACACTGAAAACTGGTTTAACCATACTTAGAATTTTTCAAGGCCAGATTTTTAACTAATAGTTGCAATTTTTTTTTATCATTATGAAAATAAATATAAAATATTTATATCTTTATACCTCTTATACCTCTATAAAATATATAATATAGTAGCAATGACATGAACAGATACCTGTTTAAGGAAATGTTCCTCTTTTATTCATGATCAGGAAATCTGAGTTTCAGCTCTGAAATTCTGATTCAATTCAATAAATTTTCACTTTATGCCTTTTATACATCAAGTCCTGGCCTAGTACTGATAATTCAAAGATGAATCAGGCATAATCATCATCCTCAAGTTGCACATAATTATATGGATTGATTTGCCTCCTCTATCAGGGACTTTTCCCCAACTTTTGGTTGATTGGTTGTTTTTTCTAATTGTATTTCTAGTTCTTGTCACATTTCCAAAATTCTGTAAATGTTAGTGGAGTTTATCGGTAGAGCACACATTATCCAGTTAAGTACTGTAACACAGGTATAAACAAAGTGTTAGTAAAACACAGAGAGGGTAACTGCTCAACACCACCCCACCAAGGTCATTGAAAAGTACCTCACTGAGGAGGTGCTATGTGAGTAGAGAACGTTAAAATGCTCACAGACACAGAAGGAGGAGCAGTATTTCCAGGCAAAGAGAATTGTTTGTACAAAGAAGCAATGCCAGGAAAGTTTGTTTCATGCTGCTGGGGGTAGGTTAGGTGTGACAGGGGACAAATGTAAGTTTGGAAAGATAATTGTGAACCAAATATAAAGGTTCTTTAAATACCATTTAAGGATCTTGAAGAAATCTTGAGAAGTACCTGTGCTTCTCACTACTCTGACTTTATGACCTGGATGGGTACACATCTGTATTCAGACAACTCTTTAAGAACCTGAAGAGGAACTTCCGTAGGCGTGTTAAAACTCTACCAAAAAAAATACAATATGCTGAATCACCATCGTGCATAATAGCATTTAGTCACTCCCTTTCCATCAAATAATAGTCATAAACTGTGTTTATAAGCTAATCTTATTATCTTAGCAAGAACTTCCTGCAGACCCTGGCTGCCGCCGCTGCTCTGCTGCTGGTGTGTGTGCGCGTATAATAGCAGCAGAGTATCCTTGTAAAAGGGGGCTTAATTCTGTGGTTTGAATGTGATTTCCTTTAGTTTCCCATCTGTCTAATAATATTATCCTGGTATATTAAAGTATCTCTAGTTTTGATTTTTTTTTCAAATTCTTTCATTTCAGTCTATTTAACTAAAATAAGACGGCAAGGAAAAACTAAACCTATTGTGTATTTACACAATACAAAAATAAGTTGTCAGATGAATGAGTTCAACATGTTGGAAATTTAGCACAGACTTTTCGTATACTCCATAATAGCAATATCATGGTAGGTTTTAGAAACTATTGGGATGTTTGTAATCAAGAATCTTCATTTTTCACCAGTTGAGAAGCTGCTTAACTCCACTAGAAAGTGTGACATAAGCTCCACACTGACCTCACTTAATGACTAGCCAAATAAAAACAGAAGTGTAGAGGTTTCACAGCTGCTGACAGAGAGTCCTTGGAAAGAATTATGTTGGAATATTCTTCCTGTTGCTAAGGAAAGGAATTAAAAGGTTCAGAAATAAGAAACGAGGAAGAAAACAAGCCTGTCAGCATTCAAAACTGATTACTAGGGAATTACTTTGTGGTTAAAAATCCACAGTATTTCAGCAACTTATTTAGGAATGTTTATTCCAAAGGACTTTCATTGCGTGTATTTTGCTACAAATCAATTTGCTTACCTTAACTCTGTAAAGAGCTTTACCAACCACAACTGCTTGGATTTGCATTTGCCAGTTTTCACAACAGCTCCCAACTCCACTGAAAACCAGGAACCTTCCAGGATGTGGGAGGGGCCCTGGCAGTCACAGGGTCCAATTATGTGGTTGTCCCTTTTGTTACGGTTCACATTTTAGAAGAAGGCAGATAATGAGCTGTAGCTTCCACCATTAGCAACTGGGAGCCTGATAATTGTGTAGGGACCCCTTTACATTGAGTGTCAAAAAGGGAGATGTGGTGTTTTTCTAATCTAAACCAGTTGGATGATTTACTTTCATTCTCTCATTTGCTTTAATACTTGTGGCATAAACAATTATTGAAAAAGTAAGTATATTGATTTCTTTGAACAAACAAAAGAATCTCTCACTTGGATTAGAGAATCACAGTGCCTGTTAAGGGGGCTAGTGGGCAGTGCATGAATTGAGATTCGGAGGACCTACACTCCATTTTCTACTTATTTATTGTTTGATTAGTCTCATCCTAAGGTGGGTTAATTTCCTCAGTTTCAGTTTCATCATCTGTAAAACGGAAGTGATGATACCTATAGCAGAATGATGTAGAGATCAAGAGAGATGGTGTGTTGCCAAAGTATTTCATTAAAACAGTTATTTACTATACTGCCTCATTTGACATCCCTGCCATAAACACATTTTTGCTCCTTAAAGTTCCTTGAACTCAGAGCTAGATTAGGGCATGGGCCACATGGACAGCCCCAGCCAGGTGCCAACTTATAAAAGTGCTGCACAGCCCTGAATTACATTGAAAATATGTTGGCAGATAATGCAGGCTTTGACCTGACATCCTTGGCAAAATGTAAATTTTGGTCCCACTTCTGCCAAAAGAGGCAAGCCCTTGAGCAGAAATAAAAGTACAAAACAAAACTCTTCTTGCTAGAATTAGCTAGCTATACTGAGCTTTCTCGCAAACTAGCAGTAACAGTCAAAATGCCAAGGTCCAGGATACGGGTCACAATGCTGCTTAATGGGGACATGATTGATCTTTTTATTTAGATTTTCAATCTATGGATAAGCATCCCACTAAGTGGTAACATTTTTTTCAGAACATTGACTATGCTTTGACCAGTAGAAGTCAATCAGTAAAGGAATTTGTTTCTATGCAGAATTTTTTGTTGATATAATTTTCCACACTCCCTAAGTAAATCCTCAACAAGTAGTTTTTGTATATTGGTTAAAAGAGGTGCCAGGCCATTTGCCTGCCAATGATGTTCAGATTTTCATGCATTCACCGTGCTTTTTCCATATATTTCCATCTACAAATATTTTGTATTTACTCTACTTTGTTCACTACTCATCTTTTGAGTCCGTTAAAAAAAATCAATTGCTCTATGATACCTTCCTGTCCCCCTTAGTTCCCTACAGGGAATTATATTGATAATATTTTCTTGATTCTAAAATAGCAACGTTATTTGAAAATCAAAGCAAAACAAATAGAATGTTAAAGATATGCATCAGGTTTAAGACATGTTCCAATAGAGAAACACTAAAGTGATCCACCAAGTTTTAAAATCTGGCAAGTGGGGTAGTTCCTTTCTTCTAGGAGCATTTCTAGCACAGTACATTCTCTGTTTTAGTACTTCTCTATCCATGTTTCTGACTGTAAGGAATATGAATTTCCCCATGAGATTTGGGTGAAACAAAAATCATATTAACTTATTTTGAAAAATCAAAATAAATCTTGCTCTGAACTCTCTTGTCAACATGTTTAATACCAATTACTAGAGAGCTCCTCCTTGAGGTTGTTCATGATTCCCAGGGGACATTATATAGTTTATCCTATGTCATCATGGAGGAAAGGATTCTTTTTTTTTAAAAATACTTATTTATTTATTTATTTCACTGCACTGGGTCTTAGTTGCGGCATGAGGGATCTTCGTTGCAGCATGCGGGATCTTTGTTGTGGCATGCAAACTCTTAGTTGCGGCATGCAGGATCTAGTTCCCTGACCAGGGATCAAACCCAGGCCCCCTGCATTGGGAGCGTGGAGTCTTAGCCACTGGACCACCAGGGAAGTCCCCAGGAAAGAATTCTTGACTTGAGTTCACTCTAGTTGCTTTAGTTGTCATGCCCGTTGCTCAAGCCCACGTGACCTATTTTAAGGTAGGCTACTCTCTTGCTTGTGTAGTACCCTTCCTCTCCATGGTCATCTCAGCCCTGGAAGCCTTCTCCAAGGCTCAAAAGACCACAGCAGTAGAGACTGAGCCACCAGCTTCCTACATACATTCCCTATGAGGGGTCCTTCCACCTAATGAAATTCTGAGTGGGAATAAGATCCAAGTCCCTACCCACCTCAGGAAATCACCTCCAGGTCTCAGTCACACCCCGTCTTCAATTCCAAATAATAACCTCTATCCACTCCCCTTCTGTGATAATCCAGTATAATCTTCCTGAGTAGGCCTGAATCCAGGACAGTTTAACTTTCTTTCTGAAGAGTTCTGTTTGTGTTTACTGAGCGGGGATGGGGCAATTGCAATATAAAGGGAGAAGAGATCTCACCTTTTCAGGTGCAAGATGGAAAAGGAGATCATTTACCTTACCACAGTGAATTGACAGCAGGGAAAACTAAAACTAAAACTAACATTAAACAACAATCAAGATTTACCAGTTGGTTTGGTGTGTATGTCCACCCCCTGCCAATAGTCAGTGGTCTTCTTGAGGGTGGGAGCTATGTTTTCTTCATGGATGGGTCCTCAGCACCCAATATAGTGCTTATGTGCTAATAGTGCTTATTATATGTTATCAATCAATAAATACTGGATCAATGAATTGAGTGTATTATAGGTTATTATTCTCATCTTTTAGAGTAATGCTGGTTTTAGAACTTTTAGGTGCATTAAAGTGTAAAACTAGTTGAATAGAACTCAAAAAAAAATCCCTGCTCTCCAACCATACATTTCAATGAATTTTCCTTTAGAGATATAAGGAATATTGGTTGCCAAACGTGTAAATTGGAATTTTAAAATTCTGAGATCTAAAATAGATTTCAGCTCTGCTTTTTACCCCTGAGAAGTCATTCTATCTCTTTGTGACACTGTGTCTATTCACATAATGTGAAGTTAGTAAAGTGTTCCGAATTTAGATGGAAAGTACACACTGTTCATTGAGGGCAGAGCAATATCTTTGAAAGTGAAATATTTGCTGTGTACACAGATGCTTGTACTTTGCTTTTGTTACATATTTAGCAGTGGGTTTATATCACTGATAAATATCAAGAACATTTCATGGGAGAACAAGGAAGTACCTTGGTTACTATGCAGTCACCAGAGTACACTTCAAAGCCTGTGTGATTTCACTACCTCTGTTCATAAAATTCCCTCATTTAAAATGTCATTTTAAGCCAACTTTCAACCTCGCAGCTAAAGCCCCATGCTGCTGCTTTTCATTCCTTCACTACCTAATAAATGTTCACCACCAGACCACTACCACATATGAATGATTACAGTCACTCTGATAGAAACTACTTGTAGGATTTGTTATAGCATAAATTAGAGAAAACAGCTTAAACTCGAGAGACCAAAATGACCCACGGAAGGTTTATTTATTCAGTACGTATTTATCAAGATACCTTAGGCAAGGAGCTATAGGAGGCTCTGATGAAAACTATGATTTATCAGTAACTACTGTCCTCAAGAAGATTGCTATTTCCAGAGGTGGGAACAAGACAAACACACAAATAACTAATTCAGGGCATAAAGTGATGAATACTGTAAAGAGGAACAGAGTTCAAAAGAGGTAGTGACAACCTTCAGTTAGAGGAATTGGGCATTTCCCCTTAGAAGAGTCATTGAACTGTGCCTTAGAAAATGGGCTACATACCATTTGGACAAAGGATGACTAGGAGGGAAAGTATTCCAAATGCAAGGAGTGCCTTGAGCAAAGACACATGTCACAACATGCAAATCAGCTCCCCCAAAGAAAAGCAAACATTCTTTTTTCATCATATTTCCTACTTGGGTATATTAAGTGTATGTATTTCTTTGGAATAATGAAATATTATCATGTAACATCCTATATATTTACTATTTCATATATATTCAAAAATGGACCAACAGAAAATATGTTAAGAATAAAATAGTACTTTCAGAGTTTTCTTTGATTGCTTTTCACATTTTTCTTATCAAAGTAAGTTCTTCATTCAGAGCAGCTATTGTATTTGTCAGTGTTCTCCAGAGAAGCAGGACCAATAGGATGTGTGTGTGTGTGTGTGTGTGTGTGTGTGTGTGAATGTGCATGTGTACATATATGTGTATGTGTATATACACATACGGTCAGGTCTCCATATCTGCACATAAGGAGGGCCAACTCTATGCATTGTACTACATCATTTTATATATGTGACTTGAGTATCCATGGATTTTGGTGTCCGTGGGGGCTCCTGGAACCAATCCTCCATAGATACCAAGGGATGACTGTTTATGTATGTATACTCACACACACACACACACACACACACACACACATATATATATATATATATATATATACCTTTCATATTGGTTGGGGAGAGAGAGATTTATTTTAAAGGATTGGCTCATACGTGTGTAGGGGCTGGCAAGTCTGGTATTTGCAGGGCTGGCCAGTAGGCTGGATATTTTGGCAGGAGTTGGTGTTGTAGCCTTGAGTCTGAAGTCAGCCTGGAGGCCGAATTCCTTTTTTTTCAGAGAACTTTAGTTTTTTCTCTTAAGGTCTTCAACTGATTGGATGAAGCCCATCCACATTATGAAGGGTAATCTGCTTTACTCAAAGTCTACTGATTTAAATGACAATGTAAAAAAATATTTTCACAGCAACATCTAGACTGATATTTTATGAAACACCTGGGTACTATATAGCCTAGTCAAGTTGACACATGAAAATAATCATCACAGTTACCATGATTCATGAAAACATGGCACTAATGAAAAGAGGGAAACAGTATCTCTGTTTGTGTAGTTCATCATAGTTTTGTAAACATTTTTGCAAATGTTAAAAACCCTGTGAGGAAAGAAGGGAGCATATTGCTAGCAACAGTTTCTAAATGACAAATCTGAGGCAGAGGGAAATTCAGAATCTTGAAGGTTAAGGAGCTAGAAGTGGCACAGTTGGTGTCAGAATTGGAATTGATGTCTTCTGACGCGTTATCTAATGATCTTTCCATTGCACCATCTACTAGTGATCCAGTACAAATTCCTATAGCATTGATTATCTGTAACAGTCTCTTGACAGTTAAATGTACCTTTACTGATATATGTTCTACTCGCCAACTAAATTCTAAGACCTTATTATAGAAAACCCTGCTATGTCCTATATATAATTGAATATCAATAAGTGTTTTATAAGAGTGAATTCTGCTACAAATCCTATTTACACTAGGTAACGATTTGTTTATATAGCTTCTGGTGACGGACTCCTTGAATTAGTTTTCAAGGCATGTGGATGATGTGTTTCAGTGCCTTTTATATGGCTGGCAAGTGTGAAAGGCCTAAATTCTCTGTATTAAGAAAGACTTATGAGTTGTGTGAACATGGGCAAGTTGCTCAACTTCCCCAATGTCTAATTTCTTTATCTGTAAAATAGAAGATGATACTAGAACCTCAAGAATGTTTTATGTGAATAGAAAGTGTATAATAGGTATGAATATCTCCATAACACTCAAGATACAAGAGATGTCATGGTTCTTTATTTTCTAAATAAAGCCATCTCCAAATCAACAACTTATCAAGGTTAACTTATGAAGTCCAATGTAAGTGATTAACTGAGGTTATCCTCATTGGCGCTTACAAAATCCCTGGGGCTTACATACTCCTAGGAAAATGGGGAAGGCCCTGGCTCTTGGTCAATAGGGATGACTCTTTTTCCCCTTGGCTCCATCTAGTTGCTATATCCTGGGACACAACCTTCACAGACACGGATGGTAGCTCAGCCTTCTAAATGCTCAACAATAGTTGGGCACTACTTCTATGCCATATACTGGAGACGGCCTCCTTGCGGGGACTGACCAATATATACTCGAGATGTTCCTCTCTGCTGACTCCTTAGCCACAAACGACTTACTCGAGGTGCTCAAGCTGCAGCACTTAAGGCCAATTCTCACAGGTATTCAAACATCCATTCTCATACAAGGACTTGTTATCTCCAGAGTGCTGAGTCCAGGCACTTGAAGAAATCTACAATCCTCCCCATGATTCAATCAGGGAACAACCTCCAGGGTTGGGCCACTTTACTGAAGCCTCCATTTTCATCCCCTTTGGGATAGTTCAATTTAATCCCTATATTGGCTGAGGGCTTTGAAATGAGTCCTATTACTCTCACTCTGAGGATAAAAGGAATCTAGATTTCAAAGGTGTAGGGCGCTGGCATTATTCTTTGGTGAAAAGACAATAGAAAAAAAAATCAAAAAATTAATTTCTCAGAAAATCACACTGATGCATAGGCAAATCACTTAGCATAGAATAATTGTTCAACATGTGTTGCTTTTTACCACTGTTATTTGGAAGACTATAAGTGCATTCTGTTTATGCTCCTTTGAATCTTCTGTATCTCCAGAAGCAAATTGTATAGGGGAAGGATCCTGGCTTTTGGAGTCACACAGCTTGGGAGTTGATTCTTGGCTCTACTGCTTATTACCTCTGTGCACTTAGGTGACTTACCTCACCCAGCCTCAGTTTTTCTTCTGTAAAATCAATTGTGTAGCTTAAATGCACATAACCCATATAGCCTTAGGCTTCACCTGACAGGACATAGAAGTATTTCACATTTATAATAATACCCCAAATCTCAAGGCTTTAAGTCCACAGCTGCTCGACTAGTAGAAAATTTAGTTTTTTGGTGGCAGCCCTTCCCATTCATTTAATTCTGTCTGGGAGGCTCTGTGGGTGAGGTTTGCCTGCAGTCACTTTGTTCTCACGTCCTCTGCTCTTAGCCCCAGGCTGCTGCCCTCATGCTTCTCTCCATCTCTGAACAGTAGAAAAACTCCTTTCAAGTCTCACGATCAGAGATATTTCAAGTTAGGCCCCTAGAACCAGATCTGCAGGTCGGTCCCAGCCATAGCACACTCACGCTTGGTGAGGAGCAGTGTCAGGGAAGGTCATGTGCAGCCTCCTGCTGCCACATGCATGGCTCCCTTTGACATTCAGGCAAGCTACCAGCTTAGACCTGCTCTTCCATATCTTCTCATAGTTTCTAAGGTCCCTTTCTCCAGGCCAGCCTCCTTCAAGGAATCCTAGTCCCCTAGACTGGTTTGCGGATGCCTGAACACAATATGTGGACCAGGTTTAAGTTCTCACCTACAGATATCCTGGGCCCATGCAAAATAAGATGTGTGTCTGGGCATCTGTGTCAGTCCTTAGGGGGCATTCTGTGATGGTCGCAAAGCCCCTGGGACATTTTGTAACAAGAAGTTTTGCTATTAGGCACAAATAGAGGACTTCATGTCATGCTTCAGCCTTGAGCTGGTCCAAAATATTACTTAAAGCAGCTAGCATCTGCCACATAGTAAGCTCTCAGTAAATAAAAGTCCCCTTCTGTCTTCTTTGCTTAAGAACAATTTGATGTATTTGCTAGATTGTTGACTTTAAGCATATCTTATCTTTATGCCAAGTGGACTGTTTTTACAGTGATAAAATCTGAGACCCAATGTCCTTTGAGTCATATTGTTAAATAGAGCATCTCAGGACTTGAGAGCTTACTATCAACGTAGTCTCCACGGCTGTAAGCATGACTGACTTAATCAGAAATATGATTAGTGGAATGTATAATAGTTACCGGGGGGAGTCATGGTACTGCACCATGGTGGGAGCCATCTCAGCTTGGACCCCAACAAACAAGGAATTCTTACCAAAAATGGAGCAGAATAAAACTGGCTCCTTGAGTGCTGTGGGACAGAGACATATAGGGTAAGACACTAGCATTAAGAGTATTGGGCCAAGCAAATAATTAAAAATCTTCCCCACAGCTTACAAGTAAAGCAGGAAGGCAACTGTTTGCAAGCTATATTGCAGGGAAACGAAGCCTCTATAAAGCTTATATTTAAGTAAACTTTGATCTTTTGCCAATGTAAAGAATAAGCACTATTTATTAACCCCTAAAAGGCACTAAAGAAAAGAAGCCACAATTTAAACACAGAACAGTGTGGGGTTAGACATTCTGGGAAAACAGAAAATGGTTAGTAGAGCTGGGACAATACAGGTAGAATTGTCCAGATCTGACCAAACCTGAAACTATTCCTTTTGTCACGAAAGGGACAGGGAAGAGGATATGGAAATTGATTTTTAAAAAAACAAACAAAAAAAACACATGTGTGATGTTTATAGATATATTACGAGCCTTTAAAAAAAGAACATTTATTTATTTATCTTGGCTGCGCTGGGTCTTAGTTGCAGCATGTGGGATCTTCGTTGTGGCATGTGGGGATCTTTTTTTTTATTTTAGTTGTGGCATGTGAGATCTAATTCCCTGACCAGCGATCGAACCTGGGCCCCCTGCATTGGGAGCACGGAGTCTCAGCCACTGGACCACCAGGGAGGTCCCTATGAGCATTTTATATAGTAACTTCCTTTTTCTTTAAAACAAGCATATGAAGTACTGTTGGCTCCATTTTATAGATAAAGTAACTGAGGCATAACTTTCCTAAAAACACAGAGCTAGAAGCACCAGAGCCAGGATTAAAAATCAGGTACTCTTTATTAAACACGGTTATCCTATAACCTAACAATTCCATTTCTAGGATCTAGTCATTTCATTCCAAGAGAAATGAAAGCATATGTTCACATAAAAATGTGTACACTAATGTTCAAAGCAGTATTATTCATAATAGCCAAAAGGTGGAAAAATACAAATGCCATTTGGAGGACGAATGAATAAACAAAATGTGGTACATACATACAACGGAATATTATTCAGCTACAAAAAGGAATGAAGTGCTGATTTATACTACAACATGGAGGAAACTTGAAAACATTATGCTAAGTGAAAGAAGCCAATAACAAAGAAGCCAATTCCATTCACATGAAAGGTCCAAAATAGGCAAATCTGTAGAGAGAAAGTAGATTAGTGGTTGCTTAGGGTGAGAGGGATGGGAGATAGGGGTGGGGATGGGAGCGTAAAGCTAATGGGTAACAAGATCTCAAAAGAGAAAAAAATCTGGTTCAAAATCTGGACTTTCAGCTCCTGGGCTAAGCCATCTTTCTTGACCCCAGAAGCCTGCTGACTAGAACTTCTTGCTCTGTATACTTGAAGACTATAAAATACGTTTGGCTTTGATAAGCACAGGGGGGAAAAGTCAGGTGAAAACAGTCCCTTAAGGGAGCCTGGCTTAATGAGTCTCAATGATAAATTGATGGGTAACGTGTATGAGGTTTCAACATCTGTTCGCTATGACTATTCTTGTACCTTCCCTTACTGTAGATCAGGTCTACCATTGTCCTGTTGCTGCTGAACATCTCAGAAAAAGCTGGGATTAAAGTGTTACAGTGGGGTATTCCAGAACAGGTTCATTACATTGTTGCTCTAAGTTCAGCTTTCAAAAATGGCTAAATAGAACCCCAAATTTAATTTCTCAAGGAAGCTATGAAAAATTAACAAACAGAAACCTCAATTAAATAGAGTTGGGAGACCAGAAAGAGGAGCTGTCATACCCTGTAGAAACAACAGAGCCCATTGGACAGAAAAAGACTCCTCTTCTTTCCGGGCAAGGACTCAGGCAATGAAAAGCCATGGACTCTTTGTTTACTAGAGTCCTCCTAACTCCATTTCCCCTCTATAAAAGCTTGTTCCTTCCCTTGCCGTGCGGGGACTTGCACATGGCTTGACATGGTTGCAGACCCTGAATTGCAATTCTTTACTGATCCCAAAATAACCTATCTTGGCTGGAGAACTATCTGGCAGAAATATTTGTTTCAGGTTAACAAAGCAATCTTCAAGCTGTGCGAAAATGTCAGCAAAATAAATGGGGCACAGATACTTGAAAGCTGAAAAGCTGAAAACTTTTGTTGTTCTTGCCTTTTTCAAAAAAATCTCACCATTAAATTCTGATACTGACCAATAAACAGATATGAGGCAGGGCCCCCTGCTGACACTTTACTAATAAGTACTAAGTGAGTTGGAGGCCTGTGCTCAGTGCCTTGGCCTAGCACGTGTAAACTTTCTAAAATTACCAGGACTCTCGGCTCTTTGATGATAATAGTCTTGGCTTGGTTGTAAACCACCCTCTCATCATTACCACAGGCCACTTTCACTGACCTGGGTTTCCCCAGATCCTGGTGAACAGCCGTCAATCAGAAATGATAAGGTGAAAAGTCACACACCCTCTATTTGTCCCTGTTTTCTAAGGAGAGAATTTCATTCCTCAGGTCTCAATTCCAAAGCTCTCAAAAGGCTTTTGTTTGGAAAACTGATTATACCTACAGCAATTGTAATAATTTTTAAAAGCGCCCACAACTACTCATTTCTTAATAAGCAAATCTCCAGTTTCTCCTGTCATTCTTACCCACCAGGTGGTGCTACTTCCTTACATTTCCTAAAGACCTCAACTTTTGAAGTAACTTTTTTATAGTAGGTTCAAGTTCCCTGTATTGACTCGCAAACTTCCGTTGTTCGAGACTCATAATGTAATAAGGAATTTTGTAAATGGAAACCAGTCAGTTGTAGTTGAAAAGCCAGTTGCAACACAATCAGATGTTTAACTTTGAAGTCACTCTTGCGTATTTAAACCAGAAGTAAGGCCAAGGTTATGGGCAAGCTGTGGTGATAGAAACCATGAAATCAGCAGACTCCACCCTTCTACTTGTGTGGTGCATTGTTCCTAACAGGTATAAGAGTAGATGAGTTCTCGTGCCATAAACACTGCTTCATTAAAACACACACACACACAAAATATTACCTACAATAATCTTAGAACTGTAATTTAGCCTTTAATAAAGCTTTGTAAAGATCTTGCAATATTTTTCCTTGATCACAATATGTAAAGCAGTTTCTAAAACAAGGATAATAATATTTATCCTGAATTTAAAGGCAACCTTGGAAATGAAAGGACTTAAGTTAGGAGGAGGCAGGTGGCTGGATATATGAATTATGTTCATGGGGCCATGGCAGAGGCAGATCAAACCCATTTGCTCTCCTGCCATTTCCTGGTCACCTTGCAATTAGATGGGTTCAAAGGACTGGTTCTGACTAGTGAAATACTAGTGGATGTAAGTGTATTATTTGAAATGCCTTTGCAAGTGCCTCGTTTCCCTCTTTCCCTAACAGAACACCCCAGGAAGCTGCGTGCTCAGGCTGGTGCATCTACAACGTGGCGGCAGCTCCACTGGCCTGGGTCTCTGAATGACCGTGTGGAGCAGAAAGTCTGCCAACTCATACGAGAGATGTAATGTGGACAAAAATATAAACTTATTGTGTTAAGCTACTCAGATTTTGGAGTTGATCGTAACCCTTGAGCACATGCCCAGAATAATGCCAGCTTTCTCTCTGCAAGGATGTTCTGCTCTCTTATGTCATTCCTAACCAATACATGACTTGATTCTGTTTCAGATTATTTACCTTTTGGGGCCCTTGTTAGGGTGTAGACTTTAAGTCAGTCTATAGTCATCTGTATTACATATTGTGTTGGAATCCTCGACTTTCATTTTCTTCTCTTTGCAAGGATTAACCACAAAAATTTCAAGAAAAGGCATTTTAGCAGGAGCTTGGTAGATAGAATTGTTTGAAATCCCAATAATGTCGTCTTATAATTTGTGTTACATAACCTTTATGAGCATCGATTATCTCTTTTCTAAAATAGAATTAATAAGCGCACCAATCTTAGAAGTTTGATGTGAGGATTGGTAATTTTTAACATAAATAATATAATTTTCTTTTTTGCTTTTCTGAACTCATGACTTTTACCTTGGTGTTAAGAAAGTTTCCATCTGTGCAGGATGAATCTAAAATTTGTTTATATGATGAATGCAAATAGAATAAATTAAAATTCTTCTTCTGACGTACACGTTTGGATTGTGCAGTAAGACTTCAGCCTTATAAGGTTGGAGGACTCAGCTTAGCAGTTAACCAGTGATGGAGAGATGTTTCCCCTTCTACCTATGGCGGCCAGCCAGGCCCTCTCTGGGGTAAAACACACTCCTTTCAAACTAAGGGTAATTATGGGAAGAAGAGGACAGTAAGAGAGTGAAGAGAGTGGATGTCTCTCTGCATTTTTCCTTCTCTGGGGTTTGGCTCTGGCCTAGACCCGGGCATTCTTTAAGTGAGAGGAACACAGAGAATGGAGAGGTACTCTTTCACCCTTCTACTCACCATCTGAGATTCTGGGAGGAAGCAAACACGCGGGCTGCCATGTCCCAATTTGCAGCACAGGCACATAAAAATGAGCTATGTTCAGGTGGAGGAAGGCCTGGAGATTTAGGCTTCCTGTGTTCCCTTTGATCCTACATGGGGTAGACTGACCCCAAGAGATTGAGCATCAGGCTGGAGAGCTTTCAGCAACATCCTGGTGGATAAAGAATATCGCACTAGAAACCAGAAGAGGCAAAGGATATTACATTCAAGGCCCCTGGCTCTTCCCTGTTGCCACGCAGTTGTATAAGTTGTACCCCTGCATGAGAGGACACCATCCTTAGGGAGAGAGGCAGAAGAATGGAGAAGACCATATGAGACTTTTATTCTATAGAAAGAAACATTATACTTTTAAAGATGTTGGATTGGATTAAATTTAAACGGAATTGGACAGTTAATTTTTTTCCTATTCAAATGTAGGGGATTCACATTGAAAACCAAAGTAGTTGTAGACAAAATAAAGCAATTACATTTTATGTAATTTATTTAAGATAAGAAGTACATTCATAAATAAACATATATATGTATATGTAAAATGTATACATTACATAGTATGATGTAAAATTATGACCCTGCTATATATATTAAATTCTGAATACAGTGCTCATAATAAGTGCTTAATAAATGTTAAATTAATGTTAAAATTTCCAGAATGCATGGAATCTCTTCTTGGATATTTAAGAAGAACATAAAATTTAGTATGTTAAATAAAGAATTCTTGACTGCCCACAATTCCGATTTATTTCTTCTCTGCCTTTTCCATTTCAGTAAATGGCCTCACCATCCAGCCAATTTCCTCAGTCTTTGAGTTTTCCCTTTTCTTTCATCTCCACATCTAATCCAGCATGATATCTTTTTTTTTTTTTAAATGGCAGCACTTGGTCTTTTCTTTTTTTAATTAATTGATTGGTTGATTGATTGATTTTTTAACATCTTTATTGGAGTATAATTGCTTTACAATGTTGTGTTAGTTTCTGCTGTATAACAAAGTGAATCAGCTATATGTATATATATATCCCCATATCCCCTCCCTCTTGCGTCTCCCTCCCACCCTCCCTATCCCACCCCTCTAGTTGGTCGCAAAGCACGGAGCTGACCTCCCAGTGCGATGCAGCTGCTTCCCACTAGCTATCTATTTTACATTTGCTAGTGTATATATGTCAACGCCACTCTCTCACTTTGTCCCAGCCTTCCTTTCCCCCTCCCTGTGTCCTCAAGTCCATTCTGTACATCTGCGTGTTTATTCCTTTCCTGCCCCTAGGTTCATCAGAACCACTGTTTTCTTTTTTAGATTCCATATGTACCAGCATGAAATCTTGTTGGCTTTCTTATTAAATATGTGTTGAATCTTTCTTTCTCCCCATGTTCATTATCTAAACTTAATCAAAACCAACTGGATTTCTGCATTTAACTTCCTAATAGTCCCCCATCCATTCTGTATCTCTCCCAGAAGCAAATGTAATCTTTTAGAGACATAAGAGGAATCTGGTCAATCCCTTGCTTACAAAGCCTTTGATGACTTTCCATTGCTCTTGGAATAAAATCGAACCTCGTCACCTTCATCAGCTAAGCCCTGCGTGGTCGCTCTCTGCCTGCCTCTCTAACTTTCTCCCTCACCACTTCCCCCTTCCTCCCACAGCTCAGACCACGCAGGACTCTGAAATTGCTCACTCATGTTCTTTGTGTCTGGAATTCTCTTCCTCGGGGTCTTTGCAGGACTAGCTCCCTCACAGCCCACAGCTCTCATCTCCAGTATCACTTTAGACTTTCCTGACTCTCCTGCTCATTCTTTATCAAATGTTTATCTCCATTATAACATTTATCACAATCTATAACTATTTTCATTTGCAAACTCTGCTTACTTGTTTGTCGTCGGTAGACTATGAGCTCTGTGGGGGCAGGAATCTTGTCTATTCACTGTTGTATCTTCATCATCCAGTACCGTTAGCTGTACATAGAGGAATTCAATACTTATTTGCTGAAGGGAGGAAAAGGGAAGGAAAAAAGGAAGAGAGGAAAGAAGGAAGGAAGGAAGGAAAGATGTGGGTAACAAATGAACGCCCCCAAGTCCAAATCATTAATAAAATTCATTATGATGACTGTAACATATCCTAACCTATTTTCTGCTATATGTCTTAATAAACCACTTATTATTTATAATAAAATTAGCATTATTTGTTCTTTACAATCATTGCATATTCTGAACTAATGTCACAGGAAATTTTATTAATCTTGGTTATTAAATTGTTTTATCAAATTTGAAACATAATTCACCATGTGGTAGTGCTAGTCATCAAATAATTCCAGCTTCTTGCCTTCAGGTAGATGGTGGGAGTGTACTTTCTGGTCCCTTTTTTGGTTGGGAGGGGCCACATGGCTAGTTCTAGCTAATGAGTAATTAGTTGTGATGGAAGTGGTGTGTTTCATTCACAGACTGGAGCACGTAATTACCGATACAAGGTCTTTCAAAGATTTCTTTCCTTGTGCCAACAGGATCACCAGAGAAAGTAGTAGTCTTTATGTTGCTTTTTATTATTATTTGTTCTTTAGATGCTTATAGACACTTAAGCATTTTCCCCATTTATTAAATTTTGATGAATGTATGTAACATTTGCTTTGTTTTGTAAAGCTATTACTTCAACGTGTCTTGGAAATCTATTTTTATCAACTCTTCATCTTTCATTTATTCATTCAACAAACATCCACTAAGTATCAGGCCCTCTTCTATGCTCTTGGGATAGATCAGTGAACAAAACAGACCACGACGTTCACCCTTTCAAAGCTTGCGTTGTAGAGTTGTAGAGATAGACAATAAGTATAATATTTAAGTAAATTATATAATATGTTGTAAGGTAATAAATGTCATGGAAAAGAGAAAATGTGAGTGAGACTCAGAAGTCTGAGATTTAGAGGAGGTGGTCAGGGTAGGGTCACTGGGAGAGTGAAGCACAGGCAAAGTCTTGAGGGAGCTGTGGGACTGAGCCAAGCAGATATGTGAGGGAAGAGCCCGCCAAGCTGCAGTGGATTAGCTAGGGCAATGATTCTCAGTGTTTTGGTCTCAGGTCTCTTTTACACTCTTCAAATTTGTTGAGCTTTTGTTTTATAGTTGACATTTTAGATCCCATGAAAGGGTCCTGGGGACTTACAGGGATCCCTGGGGCATCCTTTGAGAACTACTGAGCTGGAGCAAAGGCTCTGAGGGGGGCACATGACTGGTCTGTTGTAGGAACTCCAAGGGTGCCTGTGTGACTAGAGAGTGATCCAGGGGAGAGTCAGGAGAGGAAGTCAGAGAGGTAGGTAACTGTGTCCCAATCATGCAGGGCCTTCCAGGATCATGTAAAACCTTAACTTTTACTCTGAGGCACATGGGGCATCACTGAAGAGCTTTGAGCACAGAAGGGGTATGATCTGACTTAAGGTTTTAAGAGGACACTGTGGTTGCCATGTTGCAACTAGACTGGAGGACACAGGAGTGTAAGTTGGGAGACTTGTAAGAGGCTATTACAATCATTCAGGGGAGGCAACCACTTTATCAGTTAACTCTAAATACATCAGTAGGCTCATTACAAACTCCTTTTGAAATGTTACAGTGGTGCCACTTCCCTCTGACTGAGTCACATTCAATGTATTCTCTTCTCTTCCCCTCATGGCCTTATGTAAAGATGTTATTTCTTAATTGCACATTTCCTGTAATTTTCTGGTTAAAAGGCAGTACCGAAAAAAAAAATCACTTACTTTCATAGCTCCTTTTTAACTAATATTTTCAATTCTTACTCTTTTATCAGCAGACTCATTTTTCTAGCTCTTTTCAAACATATACTACTTTGAAAGGCAATTATGAATTCTTTTGTTAACATTTTTATTAGTCATCTTTTTTTTCCCAAACCCATGTTTTTTTTATTGAGCAAAAATCACCATAGAGAAACCTTTGACATATTACAAATATGGCGCCCTGAAGTACAGAACCACGTCTATTCAGAGTATTGCCTGGCCATTTAAGTTTGCCTTTAATAGTCCATTCCAACATTCAGTGAGGCCGGTGACTTCTGGAAGGTACAACCTTCTATAGTCATTCTCTGGGCTTCCTCTGGTTTTTGCAGAGATCAGACTGGTGAATTAAACAGAGATGTGATGGTGACCACAACCTCCACATCCCACAATTTTAACGGTGACACTAATTTCCACTCTCTCACTTAGGATGTAATAATTGGTTTTCATTTACTACCTTGACTTGGGTGCAATTTCAGGGCTTCTTTACACTGATGGGTCTTACCCGCAGGACTGGAAACCAGAATGAGGTTATTGCAACTGCTAAATATATCAGCCCCAAATATACATGTGAGTACTGGAGGCATGATCACCGTGAGCCACATTTGAGTCAAGACACCCCTGACCCCTTTCGACCCCACTTTAATGGGGTGACCATTTTGACCCTTTGGGTTTGTATGAGCCAATCAATGTCAATGCTTTATTACTGGTCCAGGTTTCCTCATTTTCTCCTCAAGTAAATGATAGACTATTAAAAAAAAAAACTGTAGTATGTTTAAACTTATTTATTCTATCTCTAAAATTTGTATCACAGAGAAAATGTTACCTTCTCTTATGTCAAGATGGCTATAACCCGTGTCTCAATCTAATAGATCAACCCTATTTTTAAACTCTTTGACTGTTTTAAAGCAGTGGTGTACTCAAATTTGGTCGTGCCAGTAGCCATGGCAACCACAGACCTCAAAGGCTACCTTTGCGGAAAGTCACTATTAGGATTTGGCAGCCCTCCACCGTGGACCCTCAGCTCACACCCGCTGAGGTGGGAAAGAAGCATCAAACGTGGCCTCCAGTGGTGAGAAGATTGGAGGCGCTGGCTGGGTTCTTGCAGGTGTGGAGACCCACAGAAGCCTAACACGGAGCAGATTATTTTTATTTTCTCGTCAATAAAAAGACCCAAACCTAAATTATATAAAAGGAGAGGATAATGGAAATGGAAAATTTCTAAGAATAAAGAGAAGAAAATTAGTGAAACAATTTGAAACACTTTTCCTAGCTCAAGAAAATGCATTTGATAATTTCCTGAATGTCTCTAAAAGTATGGTTATACATTTTGCTATAATGAAATTTTAAGTCAGTTTTAATGAAATTCGGTTCACAAACAGTACAATTCACCCATCTTTAGTGTGAAGCTTGGTGAGCTGTGACAAATATAAAGGATAATCACCACCCCAACTGAGATAGAAAACCTTTCTATAACTTCAAAAATTAACTCCTTCAAAAAAAGAATGGATATATGTATATGTGTAACTGATTCACTTTGCTGTACAGCAGAAACTACCACAACATTATAAATCAGCTACACTCCAATAGGAATTAATTTCCTCTATACCCTGTCATGGAGCCAAATTCACATCCCTCCCTGACCTGACAAACCTGTCCATTATATCCTCTGTAATTTAAAATCTGTAGTCAAGAAAATCCCCTAGATCATACATCTCTTTTTCTGAATGGTCACTTAACTTTCTTGATATAACAGAAAACTGGCTGTCTTCTGCTTCCCCTGCAGCATTGTTTTTAAGTTTATTTTTTAATTATGGTAAAGTAAACATACAATCAACTTACCATTTTAATGATTTTTCAAATGTACAGTTCAGTGATATTAAGTATATTCACATTGTTGTGCAATCATCTCCACTGTCTACCTCCTGGACTTTTTTCCCTGAAGCCCTCTTGATTGATGGTTATTTTCTCTCTCACCTGTCACCTCCCATTGGACAGGGAAGGAGCAGGTGTCTCCTCATTACTGTTTGGGACCATTGCCCTTCCATCAGCTACTTATTGGACAACCCCAATTTACTGAAGCATATGGCATCAGTTTAAACTGAACATCAGGCCAAACCTCTCAGAGGTGCATCATCCACAGATCCCTAGTTGCAATGACCAGATTTTAGCACTTTGGTCACTTGTTATAGAGTTAAATTCAAAGTTTAATAAAAAAAAAGTTAATATTTTTCTTTTTTCTTTGGCTTAAATCCTTTGGGAACATATCTGTCATGAGAGAAGGGAGGTATGTTTTGCTTCTTCTCCATTGTCTTTCTTCCAAATACTAGGCTGCTGCTGGCTCCTTCAGGGTGGAAGAGGGGATGGAGTGGCTTCAGGGAGAAGCAGGAAGTGTTTACTTGAGAAGTATCAATCTATAATTGAGTCTTTAAACCTGACTTTCGTCTTACGAGGGGTTTCATGGCAAAACGAGAAAAAGTTAAAAGACAATGAGAAACTGGGAAATACTTCATGCTATTTAATGGAACTACATAATATATTTCATAATATATGTAACAAACTTCTAATTGATCACATATGTATGTTGTTTCTAGCTTTTCTCTATTGCAAATATAGCTCCCATGAGCACAATTTTGTCAATAATGTTTTCCCATTTAAATCGATTTTATTTTTAAAAGAATTTTTAAGTTCACAACAAAACTGAGCAGAAAGTACAGAGTTTTCCTACACCCCCTGTCTCCACACATGCACAGCCGCCCCCGCTGTCAGTATCCCGCATCAGAACGGTACATTACAGTCGATGAACGTAGAGTGATGCATCATCCTCACCCAAAGTCTACAGTCTACATTAGGGTTAACTCTTGATGTTGTACGTTCTACGGGTTTTGAAAAATGCATAATGACATGAATCCACGATTATCGTATCATATAGAATAGTTTCACTGCCCTAAAAGTCCTCTGTGTTCTTCCTGCTTATCCCTTCCTCCCTCCTAACGCCTGGAAGCCACTGATTTTTTTACTGTCTCCGTTGCCTTTTCCAGAGTGTTATAATATACTGAGAATACTTTTCAGGTTGGTTTCTTTCACTTAGTAATATGCACTTCAGTTTCCTCCATGTACTTTCATGGCTTGATAGCACACTTATTTTCAAGGCTGAATTATATGCCATTGTCTGAATGTACCACAGTTTACTCATCCATTCACCTACTGAAGGGCATCTTAGTGGCTTCCAACCTTTGGCAATTATGATTAAAGCTGCATCCTTGTGCAGATTTTTGTGTGGACATAAGTTTTTAAGTAATTTGGGTAAATACCAAGGAGCAAAATTTCTCTATCGAATTGTAAGAGTATATTTAGCATTGTAAAAAAACTGGCAAACTGTCTTCCAAATTAGCTGTTGCATTTTGCATATCTTCTTTAGCGAGGTGTCTATTCAGACCTTTTCCCTTTTAAAATCAGGTTGTTGAGTTTTAAGAGTTTTTGGTAGATTTTGGCTAATAATCTTTTATCAGATATGTTTTTTGCAAATATTTTCTCCCAGTCTTCAGCTTGTCTTTCATTCTCTTGATATCATCTTTCACAGAGTAGAAGTCTTTAATTTTCCCAAAGTCCAGCTGATCAAATCTTTCATGAATTGTGTCTTTGTTGTTGTATCTAAAAAGTCATTGCCATGCTCAAGATCATATAGATTTTCTCCTATGTTATCTTCTAGGGGTTTTACAGTTTTGCATCTTACATTTAGGTATCTGTAACTCTTTGCAATGTGTAGAATTATGTTGGTTTCACCACTGTATCCCTAGACCTGGCTCATTGCCTGAATCACATCAGATACTCAATAAAGATTTGTTGTATATATGTTATGACTCAGAAAATTTAAATCTAGTTTTATATTCTGAATAATAAAAATGACTAGAAAATGGAATAAATCTAAGCACCATGAGGAAAGAATTAATTATATTTAAAAATTCGTACAATTCACAAAGCATAATTTTTTACTGTGGTAGAAGTTTATAATAAAATTCATACTGGGGACCAAGATTAGTCAGTAATAAGTTTTCCATAGGCTAGTGTAAAAGATAGAGGGTGTAACTTCTATACAAATAGAAAACGTGATTCAAATCCTTTAGAAAAGGAAACGTTTAACTGGATTTTACTAAAGCACAATGTTTTGGATTTTTAGCATCTTTGTCTCTGAAAAGTTTAATGTAATACCGTAATAGAGCGCTGCAGTGCGCAGCCCTTAGCCCTCGGCCATTGCTGTGCGCTGTTACCGCGCCCCCCCCCCCCCCGCGCCCCCGCCGCCCGCACTCCGTTACCAGGCAACAGTTACCGGGAAACCATTAACGCGGGAAGATTAGAGCGGGTTAGAAGTCCTGCTCAGCCATTGGTCGGCACTGCAGTGGACCGCCCCCCCCCCAACCCGCACCAAGCGATCAACTCTCAAGGAGCGACCGTTAGAGGGGCACTGAGGCAACAGTCTGCAGAGTGGTGGTCGTCAGGTGGAGAGTGAGGGATCCCGGCCTTTTCCCCGGGGCCCTCCAGCTCACCCGGCCTCGGGCTGGCGGGTGACCGGGGGGTGGGGGGGAGGTGCCCAGGGAACAGGCTGGGAGTGTGTCCCGCAGGGCTCCAGAGCCCTCGCCAGGACTGTCCACTGGCCGGGCCCAGGCCCTGAGGCGGCAGCGAACCTCCCCCCAGTCCCTGCCTCTGCGACCTAATGGCAGCGGCAGTCTGCATGGGACACAGTCTGGGGGACCTGGCCCCCACCGTTTAGGCGGCCTGAGAGCCTGAAGGCCAGTTGGGTCCTGGGTGCCTGGCTCCCTCAGCGGTGACAGCTGGGCAGGGTCTGGGGACCTGGCCCTGAGGGAGCCACCAACTGAGATCTGCCTCTTCAGCCGGGCCTGGGCACTGGCGGGAGGACCCAGACTGGGTGCTGGACGAACACGCCGGGTGCCTTGGGACCTTCCCCTTTCTTGTCAGAACAGAGAGTAACATTTGTTTGGTGGAGATTTACAGGAATAGCCTTACCTGACTTTGACCTGACCTCAAGAACAAAGGATCTGACACCAAGAAGTTTGCAACAACCAACCACGCCCCTCCTTCACCTTTCCGATAAAAGGGCTTTGCTGAAAGCTTTCAGGGAGTTTGGGGTTTTTTAAGGCATGAGCCACCCATCTCCTTCATGGCCCTGCAGTAAACCTTTCTCTGTTCCAGACTCTGACGTTTTGGTATTGTTTGGCCTCACTGTGTGTCGGGCACACGGACTTGCATTTAGGTAACACTTCCATGGTGAGATCTCACTGGCTGGAATGCATAATTATTAGTCCTTGCTGGGGAAGATTCTCTGGCAGTTTTTGGCTCAACTGTCTATTTAGAAGGGACTTAGTCAAGTTTCATTTGGGAATTGCTTGGTAAAAATACAGTCCAATTTCTTCATGGGAAAACCATGGATTTAAACTATTAGTTGGTTTTTAGGTTTATTTACGTACCCAAGAGAAGATAGCACCAAAATCCATAATCAACAGCAGGTAAATGCCATTTCTACCTGTTTTCTATTTTAGCCTGTACTAATTCCAAAGGTAATTGCTTTGTTTTAAAAATCAAACAAACCAACAAATGAACAAATACACTTTTGAGGCCAGTGCATTTCAAATAGCAAGCCAGGTATTACTTACTGTTAGTACCATTTGATATTTCTTTTTGTTCTGTTTAACTTTTGATAAAATGCCAAATGGTTAATGTAGTCAGAATTATAGGAAAATAAAACCAGAACAGCTAGCAGAGAGAGTTTGCATAGCTCAAGATTTGGGTGAAAATTTTTACTTTGGTTTTTATTCACTGGATTTATTTTCACTTTTCCAGTTTAAAAAAAAAAACCTCATTTTTTCTTCCCTGTTAAGATAAAAGTATAAATTCAGCTTAAACACTACCATGAGTTTACTTGATCTGCTATTCATTGTGTAACATAAAACTAAAGGAACATTTAACTCCGTCACATCTAATTTATCTTCCTCTTTTTATTTTTAAGGAGACTGCTGTGATGGTGAAAACTATGAGCCATGTGTAACCCATGGGTGGCATGGTTAGGAGTGCTGCTGCTCTAGATAGGGTTCACTCATTGAGCCCTCAAGCCAGCAATGCCTCCAGTGATCACGAAATGACCTTTTGGACTTCCCTGGTGGCGCAGTGGTTAAGAATCCGCCTGCCAATGCAGGGGACACGAGTTTGAGCCCTGGTCTGGGAAGATCCCACATGCCGCGGAGCAGCTAGGCCCGTACGCCACAACTACTGAGCCTGTGCTCTAGAGCTCGCGAGCCAGAACTACTGAGCCCGCGTGCCACAACTACTGAAGCCTGCGCGCCTAGAGCCCGTGCTCCGCAACAAGAGAAGCCACAGAAATGAGAAGCCTGCGCACCACAACGAAGAGTAGCCCCTGCTCGCCGCAAATAGAGAAAGCCTGCGTGCAGCAATGAAGACCAAACACAGAGAAAAATAAATAAATAAATAAATAAATTAAAAAGAAATGACCTTTCAACATTTTCTGGGTTGCCCCAACAATGCAGTGTCAGCATTTCTTCAATGTGGATCTGAACCCTCAATTATTTAATATTATATCAAATCCTTTAGAGACTCAGAGTGGATCAACAATTGCCATACTTTATCCAAATGAATTAGGATATTCATTATCCTAATTTCTCTCCAGAGGGAAAATCCTTTAATGGAGGGATACCACAGATTATGAGCCTTTCCAAACACCTTAGGAAGACCACTGATGACACTGCAAAAGTTGTCCCTTGATGGAGGTCAGAAGGTCTTGTTGTCATTGACTGGGAAATCTGGAAGCCACAATGGGACAGAAACTGGGGCAATAAAATAATGTAAAAACACTACTCCTTAGCCTTTACCAGAAACCACCATCCTGATTGGTCAGAAATGACAGTGAAAACAGTTGCCCAAGAGGAATTTGAAACTGCTGGAAGGAGTATTATGAATGCTACTCTCACACTGGCTTTAGAAATGAGACTAAAATGTGGATTATAGGATAAATCCACAGACCTACACAGGTAAATGCCCAAGCGATGAAATTTTCTGCAATGACCAACTCCAGTGGCTATGGGAAAAAAGCAGAGCACTTTATAGTTCCATATATTTGGATAAAATATTGAAGTCAAGTTTAAAAGCTTTGAAATTTGTCCATTATCAAGTTAGAGAAGCTATGAGAATTGCTGAAATGGCTAGACATGACTATGTTTTACCAGTTTTTATTTTTTCCAGACCATTTTATTTGCATAATATTGAAGCTTTGTCACAGGTAAGAAGAAATAAGTCACACATAAAAAATGGAAATTTAGTAGAATAACTCTGTAAAGTTTAGGGAAAAAATGTTTTAGGATGCTTATTTCCCCTTAATAATAGAACGCTATTCTATTATGAAAGCTATATATTCCTTCAACTGTCAAGCCAATTCTGAAGAAGTGTCACTGACAGATGTTTACTTAGAGTTTTTAGATGATGATTTCTACCAGCTTAGCATTTAAAAGGGTTTCCTGCAGAACAGTTGTTAAGCTTAAGTTAAATCATGTAACATCGATTAATTTTGACCAGGGAGAAATTTCATGTTAAAGAAGCTCTTAATATGAAAGAGTAGCAGCAATTTTCCAAATCAAAAATATACAAAGTAGAGCTTGGGTAAATTATTAACCGAGTATATTTTCAATATATTGCATTTTTAAGTTTTAATTAGGTTACTTGAAAAATATAAATCCTGTTGATTTTATCTTTATGAGTCTACATTGTGATCTAGTGGTGTCAAGGCACTAAAAGTGGTTTATATAAATAGATAGATATTGTTCTTAGACTTAACACAAGGTAGGAAGGACAAAGATGTGGGAATGAGCTGTTTTGGAAGATAATGAGTTTGTAGACACTTGGAAGTGTTCAAGCTTTAGTTAGATTGTCACTTAGGACATTATTATAGGGATTCAATCATTGGATGTGTGGCTAGATGAGAAAACCCTTAAATCTCCATCCATACCTGTAAACTCACAATTCTGTTATTCTAGTACCCAAAAGAGAAGCAGGGCTGTTGGATAGATAACACACAGATCACCTTCTTAAACCACTTACGTTTGAGATAAGGACATTTAAATGCAGTATCAATTCTTCCTCAAATATTTTAGAATAAAATCTATTGACCCAAACACTGTTGATTAGACTTGATGTTTCCATCCTTTGAGGATTACTCAGTATTATTCAAAATGAAATGTTCATTCAATAAGTTTAGGAGGAAAAGAAACATAGCACCATGACAAAAAGTTAGAGGACCTCAGAGGTCTCTAACCCGCCTCTCACTCAGACATGGATCTTTTCTTACCTGCTTTAGCACTTTTTGATGGGGCTCTCCCTATTCCAGAAGGAAAACTGCCCTATGGGGACAGTATTAATCCCTGGAAAGTTCTTGAGTATGTTGAGTCTACTCTGCCTCTGGATAACTTCATACCACTAACAGTTCTAATTCTAACTTCTCGTGCAACACAGAATAAATCAAATCCTTATTTCAAAAGTCAGTTCGCCAGGTATTTGAAGACATCAGTCATGCCTACCAAAGTCTCCTCAATAAGTTATTCCTCAAGTAACAGATCTCTCAAATCATGTCACTTTCTCAAATCCTTTTGGGAAAAAGACTAGGTTATATTTATTCATTCAAAAAATATTGAGTTCCTACAGTGTGTCAGATAAAATATGTTATTAATAATATTGAGTAGAAAATAATAATCCACGCAGATAGTTTGTCTTGATAGAAAATGAGAGAATGAGATGAGCCATATTTTAATGAAAGTCTTTTCCATAACTTTCCCATTTTTTGGTACTTTTTGATTTTGGAAGTAAATTATGGGCTAAATAAATGAGCTCTACTTCAGCAAACTAAAACTCTAGAATTACCTGAGTAATAGTATATTGAAGTGTTTTAATACTATCTTGTTGCTTTCCATGTTTCACATATCAACAAACAGTATGGATCTTTCTCATTTATTGTCTAAATAACATTTATTATGTTATCATAATATCATTATGTTCTTCATATTGTAATTACGAAATCACTTAAAACCAACTCTGCTGAATATTTTCTTTCCAGTGTCTCAATTTAACTGAGAGACTTGATTTTCATTTAATGAACACAATACTAGTTAGTATAATGGAAGAATGATTTTCTTTCTTGTTTCATTACTTAGACAAATTGTGAAACACAAGTACTAGTGTTAGAAGAGACTTCATACAATGCAGAGGAGCTTTGCTGTAGCATGGCCACTTTCTCATTCTGGCTTTTGACCACTTTGCCCTTCTACTGGATCTCTGATTCTCCACTCCTTGTAGGGAAGGAAAGAATGCAGATGGTCCGTCAGTCATTCCCTCTGTCTTTCATCTCTCCCTATTTCCTGCTTCTTTACTCTTGGTCTATAATCATGAATGTAACCTCCTCTGTTTCTCATCTTGATGAATTATAATCTACTTAGTCACCCAACTTGAGAGTCACTTGGATGCCTCCCTTCTCTTTCCATTACCCAATAGGTAACTAAAACTTACCCATCTTAATTTCCAAATAACTGTTCAGTCTGTCCCCTCTGCTTTACAAGGACTGACCTTGCCTTTGTTGAGGCCCTCATCATTTCTCACTGAGCAGTTTCCATCATCTCCTATGTGGGGGTCCCTGCCTGCCATCTTGACATCCCCCTCCAATATGATTTTTTTTTTTTAATGTTTTTTTTTAAAAATTAATTAATTAATTAATTTATTTTTGGCTGTGTTGGATCTTCGTTTCTGTGCGAGGGCTTTCTCTAGTTGTGGCAAGCGGGGGCCACTCTTCATCGCGGTGCGCGGGCCTCTCACTATCGCAGCCTCTCCCGTTATGGAGCACAGGCTCCAGATGCGCAGGCTCAGTAGTTGTGGCTCACGGGCCCAGCCGCTCTGCGGCATGTGGGATCTTCCCAGACCAGGGCTCGAACCCGTGTCCCCTGCATTGGCAGGCAGATTCTCAACCACTGCGCCACCAGGGAAGCCCCAATATGATTTTTTATGACAGCCAAAAATACCTATCAGAGTTGCAAATGGGGACTTCCCGGGTTGCACAGTGGTTAAGAATCCGCCTGCCAATGCAGGGGACACGGGTTCCATCCCTGGTCCAGGAAGATCCCACATGCTGAGGAGCAACTAAGCCAATGGGCCACAACTACTGAGCCTGCGCTCTAGAGCCCACGAGCCACAACTACTGAACCCCTGCGCCACAGCTACTGAAGCCCACACACCTAGAGCCTGTGCTCCACAACAAGAGAAGCCACCACAATGAGAAACTCACGCACCACAATGAAGAGTAGCCCCCCCTCGCCACAACTAGAAAAAGTCTGGGTGCGGCAACGAAGACCCAACACAGCCAAAAATAAATAAACAAAATAAAATAAATAAATTTATTTTTTTAAAAAGTTGCAAATGTGTGGCCTTCCAGTACTAAAACTTTCTTGTAGTTAAACACTAGGACTTTAAAATAGCGTAATAAAATAAAATAGCATAAAAGACACTTGTATTTGGATCCTACTTATATACAATGATTATATACAGATGCCTTTACTTCTCCCCAGGTCCCCTGTGCTTTTTATCGTAAGAGTTACTGGCACTTCTCTGGATGGATCATGCTTTTTCGTACATATGAGCCTCTGCCATTTTTCTTCCTTCTGGATATAAAACTCTGCTCTCTGTAGTCAATTTTATCAATTTATACTCATTTCCAAAGACCCTTCTAAAATTTCACCTCTTGAAGGAAGTCTTCCCAGACTCTTCCATGCAGCATTAAGCACTTCCTCTAATCTATATATATCTTGTTGGTGCTAATATGTAATTTAATTTGTTATGCTGTAATTATATATGTCTGTCTCAATCATCACACTAAAGCACTCCCTCAAGAACAGGAACTGGAATCTATTTCATTTTTATATTCCTAGTGTCTAGAATATTGCCTGGAACATCATAAATATTTATCAGGTAAGTATCCCAGGCAGAATTACCCTTTCCAATTCTGCACTATAGTTCTTTGTTTTAGACACAAAGATAACATTACCAATGTGCTCTTTACCACAGTTGATGGATTGAGACTTACTGAATTGTCAATGACTAAATATGGTTGGCACAAACCACTTGTGATCCTTCTCTTTTCTAGGAGGACTTAGTACATACAATTGGTGAGAGTGCAGCATTGGGGACGGCAGGAATAATATTGTGGGAAGGATATGAATATTCTGATTCAAAGGTAAGCAGTGATTACTCCGTCAGCATCTTGGAGGTCTTCTAGATATTGATTTTTTTTTTTTAATTTTTCAGGTTGGAGACAAACGGTTGCAGATTACCTACTCACTTGACTTTAATAAAGTGCAAAGAGGACAGGCACTCACATTGAGCACTTACTCTGTACCAGCCACTGTGGCTGGTAGTAACGTGGAAAGGGCACAAGTTTTCCAATCAGACAACCCTAAGTGAGAATTCAAATTTTACATTCTAGGGGTGTAATCTTGGACAAGTTAATTAACCTCTCTGAGACTCCATTTCTCCATCTAAAAAAAAGGACTGAAATAAAACCTACTTTGCCAGAATTTTGGTAGATTAAATGATGTAATATATATGTGGCAAAGAAAGAATACTAAACTTTGAAAATAAATATTTTTTCATCCACATGGAGGATGGATTCTCCAAAAGTGATTCTTTATTTTCTGATTATCTATGATAGAAATGCTCATGGGAGGAAAAATATATTTATATAAACTTTTATTAACAATCTACTCTTGATAGAAATGCTCAATGGAATAACTCTATTATTTTTCCACAACTGACTTTGGACATGTTCAGTTGGTGGCCTGTCACACTACCTAAGTGAAAATTCTGAAACCACAGTTTTTCCTCACTTCTAGGTATTAACAAATAGTTCAATTTTCAGGTATTAAAACATCCAGTCTCATAAAATATAAAAACAGCCACGTCTTTCTCGTTCGGCATTGCACGAGTCAGCGTGGTGGGGTTAGTAAGAGCAGGAGGCCTGGGGTTGAATTGCTTGGGTTCCAGTGTTCACTTTTTGTTACCTACTAGCCATTTGACCTTGAGCAAATCTCTACAATTTCTTTATCTGTAAAATGGGACGAATAATAGTATCTATCTCATAGGGCTGTTATGAGAATTACATTATTCATACATGTAAAGCACTTAAAACAGTACCTGGCACATGGTAAGTGCCATATAGGTGGTGGTTTTTATTATCCAGGTTAAAACTTCTTGCTTCTCCTCCCCACACCCCAAGCCTGGGTCTCAGTTATGGGGAAGAGGAGTACCATCAATTTTGTTGCTCATTTGCTTCAAGGATGGGTAAGGAGACTAGGGTGGAGAGGAGACAGCTGGGCAAGGTAATTTTTATTTATTTGGTGACATTTATAATTATTGTTGTCTCTTGAAGACCTTCGCACATGGCTGCCATGTAGGGTCTGGCTCCTTCTTGCATGAGGGGCCCTTGAGATTTGGTTAGGGACACTCCCAACACCCATACAACTTGCACCTCCAAGCTTTTGCTCCTGAGGCATTGGAAAGAGGGAGCTGGCATATGCTGAGATGGGGAAGGCTGTCAGAGCTGCAGGTTGGGAAGAGGATCAGGAGATCAGATTGGAGTAGGTTAAGGTTGAACTGTTTGTGAGACATCCAGGTGGAGATGTCAAACAGGCAGGTGGGTGTACAGTCAGTCAGGGATAAAGTCTGGGAAATACACATTTGGGAGTTCTATTTAAGGCAGTGAGATGGGATGAGTTTATCCAGACAGAGTATAGCTGGAGAAGAGAAAGGGTCCAAGAACTAAGCCTAGGGCACTCCAGGGTTAAGACGTAGGGAAGTTGAGCAGGAGCTAGTAAAGGAGATTAAGAAGGAGCATTCAGTGAGACAGGAAAAAACCAGGAGAGTGTGACATCCTGGAAGATGAGTGAAGAAGGAATTTCAGGGAAGAGGGCTGGGACAGAACAGGGGATGCCGCAGTTGAACTTGACTGGGTTTACCTGTGTTCTATGCTCTCTGTGATTACAGTCTCCCCCCAGTCTTTTCTTTTCTCCCTCCTCCCTCCCCCTTTCCTTCTTTCTTTCTTCCTTCCTTCCTTCCTTTCTTTCTTTCTTTCTCTCTCTCTCTTTCCCTTCCTTCCTTCCTTCCTCCCCCTTCCCTCCCCCCACTTTCTTTCTTTTTCTTCCTTTCTTTTTTATTCTATGGTTTCCTGGTTTTATTTTTTTCCATCTGTCCTAGAAACCTCCTCAGATGCCTCAGATAAGGAGTCTTGCCCTGACTAAAAATGGCATTTGTTCCTAAATATAGTATGAGGCTGGCCTAGACTGAATGTGCCTTGAACAAAAATATTACACACAGGATTTTCAGAACTTGTAATTGCCCAAGTGATCCTTGTTCAACTGCCTGCCATTAGGTGCTTTATTCTGCCTTATGACTTTGCATTTGAACCCCTAAATCCTTATTAGATGGATTCACATTTCTGGGTCCTCTTCTCCCAGAGAAACTATCCCCCTGTTTTAAATTAATTGGAGTTTTTTATGCAAAATAACTGACGCGCTAGTTGAAAACACACTTTATGTTTATTGAATCTGCTAGGATTTTCCCATGGTCCTTCCTTTATGGATCAAGGCAGGCACTGATGAAGCTTCTAGCCAGATTATTCTGGGTTAGCTGATGATGTCATTTCAATTAGGCTAGCCCATCCTAGCTGCACACTGTGATCATCCATAGGTGGAAATGTGTCCTAGTGTTAAAGCCCCAAATTGTGGACACATCAATGGCACCCAACCGTAGACTTGTGGGAAGACAACCTTACTTTCTATATGCTATACAAGTGACTCAGGCATTTGGTTGTAAATAATGATCTTTTATAGACTCTCCTACAACCCAACTGATGAATAAATAATGGATGATATATTTATACCATGAAACTGAATCACAGCTAAATTTTTTTTTTTAAAAAGGCTACATGTATGAACATGGGGGAAAAAATCTCAAGAATGTAGTTTGAAAAGCAAGTTGTATATAATAAAATATCCCCAATAATATAAATTTATATAAAAATTTTAAAACACACTGGGACTTCCCTGGTGGTGCAGTGGTTGGGAATCCGCCTGCCAATGCAGGGGACACAGGTTCGATCCCTGGTCTGGGAGGATCGCACATACTGTGGAGCAACTAAGCCCGTGCGCCACAACTACTGAGCCTGCGCTCTAGAGCCCGTGAGCCACAACTACTGGGCCCACGTGTCACAACTACTGAAGCCTGCGCGCCCTAGAGCCCGTGCTCCGTAGCAAGAGAGGCCACCGCAATGAGAGGCCCGCGTACTGCAGTGAGCAGTGGCCTCCGCTCGTCACAGCGGGGGGGAGCCCGCACGCGATGGCGAAGACCCAACGCAGACAAAAATAAACTAATTAATTAAAGAAAAAAGAAAAGTATAAAAAAATAAAAAACGCAAAATAATATTACATATTGTTCATAATTACATTTATATGTAGTAAAGTTATAAAGACATGAATGCAAGGACTACGCCCTGCCCCCAACTTCAGGAGGATGGTTATCTCTGCAGAGGTAAGAAGAGGAATGGGAGAACTTGCCAGTCTTAGAAAAATCTGACCTGATATTAACATAGATGGAGTATCAGTGTCAAAATTGTTTCACAATTAAATTTAAATTTTTTTTAAAAACCCACGTTAATGATTTTCTTTGTAAAGTGTTGCTACAAATATCTCTTTAAGGATAGTCTCTAGTGGAAAAATGTGGAATCATCTCCCCCTGAAAATGGTATGAAATTGGTTCGTTGGTGTATTCCTAATCAAAGGCATGGATCATCACTTATGGGACTTTATAAGGGCTTAGTCTATCATTTAAATGATTAATCACTGAAGCACTCTTTCTTCCCAGCCTTACCAGATATAAAAGTCAGGTATTAACAAATACCACCTGGATAATGGAATCACATTTTGAAAGTGATCTAAATAGATCTCTGTTTTTCCTACAGGAGACCTGCTTGTCTGTGCAAAAATTTATTCAAGGGCCATTGGGCCATTATGCTGTTAACGTGACAACTGCAGCCAAACCCTGCAGTCAAAGTCTATGTCACAATACTGGAAGATGTGTTCGAAAAGCACCTGAATCCTCCTCCTATCTGCATATGCCTGAAAGTCGCAGTAAGAAATATGTCCTAAGTAAGAGCTTGAGAGTCATCATTTCTCCAGCCAATAAACTGAAGACAATAAAGGACAGGAAGGATGGGTTTGTGTGTCACTGCTGTCATGGCTGGCATGGAGAGTCTTGCCAGCAACATTCTTCGGATGTCTTGAGAGGGAAGGATAAGGCTCCTATGGCTAACTTTAAATTATCAGTTTTTCTCAGCATGACCTTCTCTGTGATTCTGTTGATTTTTTTTACCCCTTACGACAACGTCAATTTTTCCTTGAAATACTGAAGGGTAGGAGATGCTGATTTTTTTTCTTTAACTTCAATCTACTTCTAAAATATCTGTTGGCTTTAAAGTAAAATAAATAAATAAATAAAGGGTATTCATTGGCTCCATAGAGCCATTAGATAGAGCAATTATTTATTGGGTGCTTACCTCATGCGAGGCACTAAGGATAAGGATGTGAATGCACCGAAGTCTCTGTCCTTGGGGAGCTTAAATTATTGTGGGAAAATGAACGATCATAAATAAACAAATACATTTATATCAAATGGTGCTAAGTGCAGTGGAGGGTAACAAAGCAGGGTAAAGGGATTAGGGAGTGTGGGAGAGCACTGGAAATTACATCTAAGGTTGTGAAATGTGGCTCCCTAATGAGAGGACCTGAAGGCCGGAGGAGCAGATCACAAAGGTGTCTGAGAAGAGCATTCTTGGATTAGGGAAGAGCAAATGCAAAAGTCGTTAAGTGAGAGCAGGTTTGGAGGGTTTCAGGGCCTCAGGAAGGCCACTGTGGCTGAGGCAGGATGAAGAGTGAGCCAGGTCATTAACTGACTCTATTTGAACTAAGAGTTTGAGTGAAGGTAACTTTAAAAAAATAATTTAAGAGAAATTTCTGGAAGAAAATGGGTCAAGTAAGATGTATCTACATTTTATTATTTTTTTAAAAAATAAATATACACTTAAATTGGACAGCTACAAGAGCATCTATTATGATTCGATGTTGCTGCAATAGTTTTGAGACTCTGACTGCTAATAGCAAATTGAGAAATTTGTAATAAGGTCATGTGAGATATGGAACGTACAATAACATGGGAGCTACAGAAGGCGACCATTGTGTTATAGCTGTTTCTGCTCCAACGACTGGGAATTCCTACATGATACAAGTGACCCCAGGATACCAAGTCACGGGGCAAGAGGGAATCTATACTGAATGCTGTAGGGCTCAATTTTATACAAAGTATCACTAGGGCTCTTAGAAATTCATTTGGCAATCGTCAATATCAGAAGGTAAGCCCTATTAGAGTCCCATAAGACGGAATTTATATAGGAAATTCTTTGATGTGATACTTGCTGGTTTATTAAAGTGTACTCTATCTAAGCAATTGCCTTTAAGTTTTGAATGCATGGCAAGTCATTTGAAAAATTCATATGATGACTTGATCTGACCTAGTTGTAATCCAGATCATTTTCTTTCATAAAGATTCAAAAGAGATTATACTATTTCAAATACCGTTTCCCTCCTTAGTTTAGGGAAGATGTTTTCCTGCCTGAAACTTTCCAAATATTAGACTTTTCTTGGTACTTTATCCAGGCATATAGAACGTTGATAGGTAGATCACACTCAGATTCAAACTTCATTTGTTTGTCTATTTACTAATTTTCAGGAGAAGTAACTTTAAAGAGGCAGTGAAATATAGTAAGCTAAATTGGGGGCTATTAGTAAGTTCCCCTATTTTGTTGATATCCTGCTGCGCCAAGGCTGCAATTACAGTAATTCGATTCTTGTGCCCAAGCAAGAAATGTTTTTACAACTGTTAAAAAGTTGGTGCTAAGCCATGATAAGTGAAAAAGAATAGCTCCTTCTATCCTTACAGATATAAGTTTTTCAACGATTATTATATGAGTTTTGATATGCAGTGAATTCCAGTAAGGCAGGCAAAGGCAAATATTAATACATATTACCACCATTTTGAAGATAAAGAAAATAAGATACAGAGATATTGAGAGGTATAGTCAATTGTACCCACTAATCAGTGAATATGTAAAGGATGGCATACACATCACTGCTTTCCACTGTTTAAACTAACAGTGCCTCCAAAATAGTCAAGGCATAAGAAGAAGGATTAAGGTAGATGAAAGAAAAAGGGAAAACATATGGAAAAGACATAGAAGAAAATAGGACCCCCCCAATTCTATTCCCCACAAATAATCATTTAACTTTTTCTAAATAAAAAATGTTATATTTTATTTCACTTAAATTTAATAGCAAGCAAAAGAAACTAAAACCAAAGGATGCCACATTTCTAACAACAGATACTTCAAAATTTTTGGCTTGTTAAAAAAAATCTGCTCAAGTTAAAAACAGGTTATGAAAAACATTGAATTTTTGTTATTTATTTTGACTTGCATAACTGGGTTTCCAGAGCATAATGCTTAGTAAACTGTCTCATAAAAATTCATCAATTATGTCTAATCCAAAGACAAACACATACATCTCTATTTTTCTTAAATAAAAGATCGAAATTTAAACTCCATTACTATGTTTATGATAATTCTCCAAGAGACATTAATAAAGGATACACTGTAATCAAAATATCTTATAAACACTACAAACCACTTTAGTAAATGAAACATACCTTGTAAGATGATAGGTAATACCTGTTAGAAACCCTGAGAGTGCCCATCTCGCTCCCAAATTACCTAATAATGATACTTTGTCTGTTGTCTAGGGCAGTGTTGTTTCTTACCTCCCATTAATTGTTAAAAAAAATCACAGTACCCTTTATTGGACACAAACTTTGTGATGAGATACTTGCTTTTTTCCAGTCTTGTAATTGTTCCACACCATTAACTTTTAAATCAGAAAGAATGTATGTCTTCATCTCAGTAGCAGTATGTCATAATCATACTTTCTGGTCCTTAGTAAATTCATGTCATTGTGTTTATTTGTATCTTGGAGATATTCTTTACAAAGCCTTCTAGCTCTCTCTCCTAATTTAAACTCTCATCTCCAGCTCAGGATAATTTTCTTTCATTATTTTTCATTCTCTCTGTTCATTTAAGATATTACTATTAGATGGATCTTAGCACTTCTAGATCTATACTCAGTGTTGCTTTTCTTTCATGTATTCTAAGCCTTTGTCTTTTTTGTTTTGTATTATGGATTTGCCCACTTTTTCTTCTGGAACGCTAGTTTAGTCTTCACAATATTCTGACACTCATATTTTTAATTCCAAAGAATTCTTTTCTTGTGTGTGTATGTGATCCTTGGCTATCCATTTATATTTATGAGGGAACAGAGTGATTGCAAACCGTCATAGGGATCCCCCAACCCCTGCCAACCCCCTGCCTTTGTTTGGGTATATTTACTCAACAGGACTGTTATGTTGAGTGAGAGAATGGGCTGTAGACTGTGAAAGGGGCTGAGGCACGCTGACAAGTAAGATTCCATCTGGGGCATGTGAGCAGAAAACAGGCAGGTTGGTAGGAACCCTCACAATCATCAAAGTAAGGAGAAAATTAGCTTGGAAGAGGAGTGTAATTCCCTTGAGGGCTGAGCAGCCTTTTTGTGCCCTCTGTGCCCACTGGGGAGACCCAGCTATACCCAGTTCAGCACTGCTCTTGTATTGGGTCCCACAGACACTCTGAACCCTACCTGGGAAGGTCTTTCTCTATATTTCAATGTCCTGGGGTCACATGGCTCTCTTATCTGTTGTGCTCCATACTCTGGGAAGTTGAACGGTCTGACTGGCTCTGCTATACTGGAGTCAATATTTTAACTGATTGCTCAGATAATTGGTTCCCACATGCACTTGCGTTTTTTGGAGCTGTTGTCTCTGCACCTAAGGTTTTTTTCTCCAGTGGAAGGGACAGTTCATACCTCTAAAGTAAATTTCTATTGTTAAAAATTTCTGATTCAATTCAATCTATTTTCAATCTTTGAGTCATGTCACCTCTTCTTGTTTTCAGCTTTATACTGTACTTTTTCTAAGGACATGTACTGCAGATGACACAGTAAATACATGATCTCAATTTATCATCTTGAACCAGTGGTTCTAGTAGATTAGTGTATTTACTCAGGATGATGACTAAAACCCCACTAAGAGTTAATTATTCCATTATCATCAAGGATCGCACATCCTAGGAAATCTTTCCAATGTACGGTTATTTTTACCTCTATTTTCCAACTAAAGTCTCAATCAAAGTTTTCTTTCTTCCTTCTTAAGTCAGTGAATTTAAATTGGGTATTTTCAGAAACAATGGTCACTTATACCAATGTGCTTTTAAGAGAGTCTGACTTTGGTTATAAAGAGATGTAATGCCAGCCTCCAGTTTAACTTGGAGGACTGAGTCACCTCTGTAATGACATGTTTCTCTGAACAGCCATAGGGCATCCTTTTGCCACTGAACCTCTGCTGTGCATCAGGTGACTAAAGGACGGGCAGCAAACAAAAGCAAAGGTAAAATACACTTTTTGTTTTGTTTGAAAATTTTTTAAGGACTGTTTTTAGAAACATGCTTTCTCAGAGGAGTTGTTAGAAGAAAACTAGTTTTGTTTCATTTCTTGGAATACCCTGATTTCTTTTCTGGCCTAACTTATTTTATTTAGTTTCCAAATTCAGTATCTTTCAAACTGTGAACTTGCTTTTATGAACCTAACATTGTAAAAAATACATTTGTCGCTGACAGATATAACTTAAATTCCAGTTCATTTTTTATGATAAATTTGTATTTGAGGATGATTCTCACATTAATATCTATTTGAGACTTGTTTCATTTCTCTTCTGTATGAACAATTTCTCTGAAAAGCAGCTTTTTGCAGTATGTTGGGTTATCATAACCTAATACTTAATACAATAGCATCAGAAGGTATTCCTTGAAGCAGGTTAGTAAACTAACTGTAGATAAGCCATAGAACATATGGCTTTATGAGAGAGCCACAATTTTAATATTTTTTATAACTGATAGCTGTGAAGAATCCCTCAAGCTAACTTTATATACCTAAATGGTTTTCTTTACATATAAGTGTATTTCTTTATTTGATAAAGATTTTATTTTTGCATGATCGTTAATAAAGTATATTTTAAAAGATACGTTACATAGTTATCATACCTACTGTATTGGATAGTATTAGAGGGCTGTTATTTGGAACAAGTATTGCAGTTTTTAGGAAACATATGACATTTAAAATGGTTCAGAAGATGGTTATTTTTTTGGTCATAAAATATGTTTCAAATTTTCTTTCCAAATACTAATAAAGGGACTGCATATTTAGAGATGAAAATCAACAGGCACTTCAAATAACAAAATCAGTAATTGGGAAGAGGATGTAAACATATATATACATAAAGATAGATAGATTTAGATTTTCCAGAAAAGAAAGAACAAGTACCAAAACAATATGAGAAAGATAAATCTTAAATCATTTAATCCATTGGAGAGAGTACATCTTAAAGTCAAGAAATAGCCTAAAGATGGAGAAAAAAGCTGTCTACTTCAGTGGTTACATACACCAAAGGTAAAGTGAAAATTTTGAAAAATTATGAGTTGAATAACGTAGCTTAGGCAATGAAACTTGATTATCTCTAACTCCTTCATGGCCAGCTCCTGAACAACGAACTTTAATCTAGAGCCATTACTAATTAAGATATTCATATTACTAATAAATACTTATATTGTAGATATACTTAAGAGAGTTTAGTCACATGATTTATTTCAGCCTTATCTGTAAATTTGAATTCAGTTTGATGACAGAAAGAAGGTTCCTTGTTGAAGTATTTATTCATAGATTCTTAATGTTTAAGTAGAGTCAGGAGCAAAGAGTTGAAAAGGTGTTAAATGGTGAAGTTAAAAAAATTTTTAAAAATAACAAGTTATAAAAAATTCATGTGCAGAGATTCAGGGTTCATGTCCTTTATAATGTTTTTGAGAATCATAATATGTGCCATATTTTCTTAGCAATAAACTTCTATGGGAACCTGACTCTTTCTTGGGAAAATCTTTAGCAAATTCAGTAATTAAAGTTATAGTTATATTTACATCATCATCTATAACTACTTGTTTGTTGAAATCTAGTTCTCCTTAGGTTAGCACATACTTGATTTTTTCTACATATAATAGACTTGCAGTTGCTATGAATTTCTAACAGGAACAATCTCCAGTTGTCTTTTTCACAGAAGGAAGCTTTTCACCTAAGCATTGGTCCAATGTTCATAATAGATCCAAATGAATAAATCCCATGCTCCCTCTTATCAAGTATACTTGAAAAAAAAAAATTTCACTCTTCAAGGAACACTATTTCTTAGATGCATTGTATTGGGTGGTTCAAGAATTGGCTATTATCCTAGGCTGGAATTGCTCTGCCTTTATCATAGGTATCCCAGAACAACCTTGTTGCGTCCTTAGTCCAACCCAGAACCCATGACTGGAACATTTCCAAATTTTCTTATTGTATTAAGAGATTCTGTCAAGGTTACATTTGGAAACCAAAATCTATTTCAAAATATTTTCAAGTTATATGGTTTGTATAATTAAACTGCGTGGAATTAATGGTCATGAACGAGTAAACTTTTTAAGGAACTAAAAATTCATTGTATGAAAAAGCATTTACTTCACATTTATGGTTAGTATATGCTAATATAATTAATGCAGAAACTCAACTTTCTTTACTAATATCCAAGTGCAACACACCTCTCATATCATGTGAATGGGCAACCAAAGTAGAGATCAAGTATGATCTTTTTCAAATTCATACAAATTAATGATTAGTTAGCTACTATATTTGGTGTTTCAACAGTTTATTAAAATTTTTAAAAAATAAAGCGTAATTCCTTGGTTACACGATAATACATACTATTTGCTATTAAAACCTGGTGGAGCTCAGGCTGACCAGCACATTCACTTGTAACATCAAAAACTTTATCATACATCCAGCAGGTGTACCTGAAGTGGAAGCCTAGAGCCTTAGAAGGAGGTATGAGATATCTAGGTAGCTAAGCATACAAGATCCAAACCTGAAAAGTGAAGAAAAATACATGCAAACATAATTTTGCCAGCTCTTAATTTTTTATGTGCCACAGTCTTTTCAGATTGCTTAATTGTAATGGGTTTGACAGTTTATAAACAAGTTTACTGAAGGTTGACAGGGATATTTTAGGTAGGGAACATTAGTTGTAATGCCAAAGGGCACTGCAAACTCAGGCACGAATCAATTGAGTATCAGGAAGCGAGGCCATAGTGGTGAGATGTCCAGAGAGCATTCCAATTCAGAGGGATTGCCATCTTGGTTAGAAAATCTGTCTTTTGTGAAAATGTCAGCCAGAGGGCTATAAAGTTGCAGAGGGGTGTGGAGGAAGGGGTGGTGGGCAAGATTCCATCCCATATTCATAAATTTAAAAAGTGGAATTTAAGTTCACAAGTATAATTTTGAAAAACTGAGATTTCCGCTCATAGAGGATAGGCGTCAGTACTATACTTGGATATATAAAATGCTATCATTTATCATCATACCCTTGCTGCCCCCCACAAAAGACAGTATTGTGATATGCTATAAAGGCAAATTAAAACAATATAAATAAAAATTGAATAGGCGAGACAATGAAACTTTTTCCAGTGTGCTTTTTCCAGTAACCTCTGTTTCATACTGGCTTCTGTTATATTGCAATGAGATCTCCTTATGTTGTGGTGTAAACACACCAGGGTGGTTGGATAGAACTCAAAGAAAGAAATATGATTTGAGAAAGGGTTTATAATAGGGAATTATAAGGAAGAATAAAAAATAAAAATAATGCCATAAACATTGAAGAATTAAAAAAAAAAGTCAGAAGTTAATTTCTGTCAAAAAGGTACTATTGGATAAAATACACTGGAATTGAAGTGCTTAAGAAAACACAAGAAAAAATGATCTGAAGTTGAATGGGTAAAATGCAACTTCCTAAGTTATTTAAAATTAGTTGGATAAATCACCAAAATTAATGTATAGGCAAGGAAATAAAAAGAATGATCAAAGCATCTTTTTCATATCAAATCCCTCCAAATGCTTTTATTGTTATAGCTAGAGCTTTGCATTGTTTACAATCAGAGAAGGCCTATTACCTTACAGCATATTTTTCCACTTGTAATAAATAATGTAGTGGTATTGTGCACTGCCTTTTGTGGTGCATAATAACACTAATCAATTTCTTTAGGCCTATCTTCTGTGTTCCTACTGAACATCTCCTAAACCGTTAACCACTGTTAGTTTTCCTTTACCATAGATAATTAAACAACCTATAATTAGTTCTTAATATCCGCATGTCAGCATAAAGTGGTAACTTAAAGCTCTGGCTGATGGTGTTTACTTCAACTACAAAAAATAAAACCTCTCTTATTTCCTGAAAAGGTCTTTTTCTTGCCATGTTGCAGAAAAGCATACCATTTTCTCAAATAACTTTATAAAAAAATGATCTTTGTAATAAAATCAACTCAGATGTTACCTTGTTTAGGAAGCCATGCCAGATTTCTTATAGTCAGAATCAATGTACATCTTCTTTCTTTTCCAAAGAACTTTATTCATTTTTTTTTAATTTGAGTAATGGTTTTGGATAGCTGCTACATCAACATAATACAAAATCCCAACAGAAGTTTCCTCCCCCCCAAATCTCATCCTACCCCTGCCGTTTCTCTCCCTCAGCCACAAGTTCCTCTTCCTGTAGGCAAGTAATGTAATCAAGTATTCTTCCAGAGATATTCCTTAGTGCACAGATCACATATTTACACATATATATTACATATATACACATACTTTTATATATATATATATATGTTTCCCTTTCTCAGAAAAATAATGGCAGCATTCTATATATATCTAGCTTTTTAAGAATTTTAAGTATATGTACAGACACATACATAAAACAAATATATACCTTAAAGAATAATTATGATATCTGGTGAATATCCATATCAACATGGAGAGGCAACCTCATTCTTTGTTACAGCTGCATAGTATTCCATTGTGTGGAAAGCCATGGTTTATTTCACCAGTCCCTTAATGACAGACATTTGTTTCCAACTTGGAAATGATAGGCAATGCTGCAATGAATAACACAGAAGCAGAATTTCCAGGTGAAAGGTTTTGTGCATTTGTCATTCAGATAAAAATTTTCAGCCTTCTGTTTCCACCAGGAATGCACCATCATTCTTTATTCTTTCTTCATTACAGGGAGTTTGGAGCCAGTGCTTGCACATTTCATCTTGCTCAAATTTCCTACCTTGCTAAAATATGTATGCTCGTACAGAGGAATGGGTGCTGTTAACAAAACCAGGACAACCCTAGATTCCAAGCCATTCCTGTCAGGACAAAGGCAGAAATTGAAATTAAGACATGCTTACTTAAGAGAAAACAATGTGACCTGGCCACAACGTTTTTCCTCTCAAGTGCCTGCCCTGCCACTCCAGTCTGTACCCTGACATTCAGATCTGGTATCTAGAGAACCCAGATCAAACTCTCCTATTTAAATATCCTTGTAGTCCTTAAGCCTGAGGTTTGGCCTCACCACCACCCACCCCCAGCTTCCTAGTTTCTGTCTGCTTACCTTGCCTGGTATCCCAGCTCTTCTGGTCAATGGCTTGGGTCATATTATGGGAGTAGAGGGTGTTTTAAGTTATAATCTTGACTATGGACATTGAAAAAAACCTTAGTAACATTTCACAGACCACTAGATGGTTTTACAGTTCAAAAACTTCAAGTAGAAAACTGAGGATTCAAATCAACCTAATGTTATTTTAAGGAGCTTAGTTAAAAATGGTTTGACAGAGGGAACATTTTATTCAAAATGTGGTTCTAAGACTTTGTGTGCTTTTCCTAGAAGCTGTTGATCTTGGCTGCAAGAAATTTCAAGTCCTAAAGGAGAAGTAATACTTTCTGACAAAGTATATACGCTTATGTAAAGACAATTATATTCTCTTTCAGGTTTTTAAAATGCTCTTGCTTCATAAAAATGTGGCCTTTTCACACTGAAGAGTGAATTTCCCATTAGCACAAGCAACACTGAAATAGTCATTTTTCTATACTTACAAAACTTAAGCTCATTTTTCGGAAGGGAAGCCGTTTTGTACAAACAAGATAGTCCAGTAGTTTCTAAATTTGTTCAGAGGAGGGACATCGGTGTTCTTTGATTATGACGTGAAATAGAGTTATAACAAAATTTAGTACCTAATGATGAATTGTGAAACTTAGACAAATCTTATCATATAGTATATTATATTGTAAACCAATAGGCATCAAGTTTTTAAGAAAAGTGTATGGGAAAAACTCTATCCATTAAAATATATTTTTTCTTCTGCTGGAACACTTAGGGCCAGCTTTTACAATATTGATATTTCATGAGAGAAGAACTTAAGAACCATCAGGATAAGACATTGATTAACAGTCAGACTAAGGTAATAACATGCTTCAGATAAAAAAATGGAAGCCTATTATTGGCCTTTTCTCTAATAAGCTTTTATGAGAAAGAAGGTTAACAATTATTTCTACAGAGTTGAGTTGAACTCAGCAGCTCTGCTCTATTTTCCATTCTGATAAATATTTATGCATATATATTTATTATTGGCAACAAAATATCACTTCAGTCAGTACTTTCCTTAAAGGTTTGGAAATAGAATATTGCGTTTTTAAATTTCCAATAAAAATGGGGATAATGACCTTCAGGATACCTTTTTAAACTCTTGTGGATTTAGGGGAAGACACTTGGAGTCTTAAAGGTTTTGAAAACAAATCCCAATATCATGAAAAAAAAGAAACAGAAGAGTTGTAGACTTGGAAAATTAATTCCTTCCACTAATACATTAATATTAAGAGATGAACGTGTATGTTTTTGGGGAATACTCCCCAAAGTATTCCCTCTAATCTTAAAGATTAGTATGAATCACCATGCTGTATGAAAAAAAAAAACTACATTGTATATAACAGAAGTTTAGAGTTGCAATCAAAATTAAAACAAAACTAGTAGGATTAATTTATAGATTTATAATCTTATTATTTTTCTGTGTTGGTGATTATTGAAAATATTGTGAAGTTCTTCTAAATAACTGGATCGTGCCACTGTTATCTCTGTCCTGGATTATGACAAGAGCCTCCTTACAGGCTTCCTGCTGCTTCTTTCTTGTGCCCTTTCACTTTCAGTCTTGCCTCAACATAGCAGCCTAAGGAATCCAGTTAAGCCCAAATCAGACAGTGTCATTCTTCTCTCCAGACTCTCTTAACTCCTTCCCATCTCACTTAGAGTGAAAGCCATAGCTCCAACAAGGCCCTACAAGACCTTCTCTCTTACCTCTCTGTCCCTTTTACTTAGTAACTGGCTTCTTTGAAGTTCCTTAAACATGGCAGGCATGTGCCTGCCACAGGGCCTTTGCACCTGCTTTCCCCCCATGCTTCCCCAGACATCCTCCAGCCTTACTCTTCATCTTCTTACTCAGGTCACTTCTTTGCAGGTTACTGAGGCCTTCCCATCCAAAATGAATCCTTGCTTAATTCTTTTCTTTGTTGTTACCACCATCCAATGTACTGTATATTTTACTCACCTTGTTTATTGTCTGTCTCCCCTGAAAGGATTTAAGCTCTGTGAGGGCAGGTGTTTATGTCTGTTTTGCTCACTACTGTATTCCTAGTACTTGGAATGGGAGCCTGATGTGTAGAAGGTGCTCAATACCTTTGCTATCACCCAGGTGCCAATTCCCCAAAGACCACCAGGAACACACCTGCAGTTCCATGAGTTGGGTAATGACATGTTGCAACAAAGGAAGACACACACTACAGGGAGCTGTGAGGTGTTCCCGTAAGATGGTGTCAGAAAGAACCTGTTACAGAATTTAGGTTTAGTTGGGTGATTTGGCAGAGGGTCTGAGAAAACAGGGATTTTCTCCAGATTGGATGTGGTCAGAAAGCCGGGGCATTCCTATGTTGGGTAAAGAACAGAAGTCAGTCATTTAGCAAGAGAGGGATGCTTGGTGTTCTGTGGGTAGCACAGTGATCTTCGTTTTATTTCTGCTCAGACACAATGAAAAAGTGGCCTTGTTTTATCTCATGTTATTATAGTCTGAGAATAAACTTGAGGTTGGCATTCTGTGAGATTGTTTATGTCTAATAGGAGAATAACATGGCCTGGCTGTGAGTGCTGTCAGCTTCTGAAATCGGGGTGGGGGGGTGATTTTTTTTAATGCATCACAAGCAAGTAAACTTTGGGGAGGAAGGAGTGAGAGGGGAAATAGGAATAAGCAGGGAACAGAGACTTCTCTGCAGACTCTTGTATCTGTACATGAAGGGCCTCCTTCCCCAAGGGGACCCCTTGTCTTCCTCACCATCCTTCACCATCAGGAGGGGTAGCTGTACTGCGTGAGGTCTGAGGCCTGCTTGATGGAAGGCCGTCCCCAACTTCCTGTTGTTGGTGTCACGTTCTCTGCTCAGTGGGTGAAGAAGTCCAGAAATGTGAAGCCAAGGTCCAAGCAGTGGTGGCCAAGCCTTCCTCACTGTGGCTCTTGCTTCCACCAGGGGAGGTTCTGAGGAGAAAGCTGCTTCCCTTTACCATCTGGCTTTCACGGATGTGTCACTTTGCTGGGAATCATTTATCCAGGGCCCTTCAAAATGTCTTCATGGAAGTTTCCCAGTTGGAGGAAGGGAACTAGTCCTTCACACATGTTCTCAGAACAAACCTAAGAAGAGAAAACTGGGTGATAAAATTTAGGGGAAAAATCCAGATTGAACTCCTCACCATCCCCACCCCCAATATCCTGCCAATTCTTCCTAAAATCCCACTAATTCGAGATTTGTTTAAAAAAGCAAAACTTCCTGGAAAGATTATGAGAGTGGGGAAGGGAAAAAGACAAGGAAAGTGCTACTGGTGACTCATGGTTAAGTGTGGATAATTCACAGATTGTTATGCTGTGACAACTAGTCAAGATACAGGTAGAGCTTGGCAGTGGGGATTTTGATGGCCTGGGTAGGATGAGAGAAAGGGGTTTAGAGGGATTCTGAAGCCAATGGCAGGCCTGGGGAGGTTCCCTGGTGAAGGAACTTTAGAGGGTGGGAGAAGCACACAGCTAATGATAGCACAGCGGGAGCAGGGGACTGAAAAGATTGTCTGGGAGGTGCAGAGCGAGGGACTCTCCTCCCAGCAAGCCGTGCTTAACTAGGAGAGTGACAGAGGGGGCACCAGTGCCGTGACAAACCTGCGTGGGAAGCAGAAACCCAAGGCATACAGCAAACAGAAGACACAGGCACTGGATTTTCCTTGTTTATTTTGCCTGTACTCGTTGTGTACCCGCGCATTTTATCAGGAGCTCTGCCTGCCGCCTGCCCTGGAAAGTGCGCCTACCATTTACTGGAGAAAGGAGAATAACAATGTTCCAGGATAGGAGAAAAGAACCACTTGGTAACTTTGTAGTAAATGAACGAGGACTTTCTGTGGCAGTGATGAGGAGGCTGACCAAAAGGGAAACAATAATCAGTGGAAAACTATGTTTTGAATAAAACCCAAAGCAGGAAGTGTTCTGGGAGAATAGATTTTTTTTGTATACATACGTAGCCTTCTCTAACGTAAACTGAATTTTAAATTCAAAGAAAAAATGTTTTTCTATGAATGAACACCTTATGCACATCCATTTTTCTTACCCTGAGGCAGAATATGATAAAAACATTCAAAGATAAGAGGCGGTTTTGAGGACCACAATTCTTATTGTACTCATAAAATTATACTCCCTTGAAAATACTGTTCTCTTCAAACCATAATTTATACGTTCAGTATATTTCATGTTACTAAGTAATCTTACTCATCTTTGCATTGTGGAAGGATACAGATATTTATTCTGTGAATGGATGAAGAAAAATATCTACCCTCCATAGCCTTAAAAACTGGTATTTTGTGTATATCCCAAACTGATATTTTATGTATAACTTAGGACTTCTTAATGTCGTTGAATAAAGTTTTACAGATTACTTATAATTTTTGTTTACCTCTGTGTCCTAGGCCTGAGAAATGCTGTAAGGTTTGCCTGGTGACACCTGGTGGTTAAAAATGATAATTACATACAACACGCTGCCCACAGTGATCAACTTTGCTGGAGGAAATACTCACAAGCCACAGATTGCATGGAAAGCGTCTCTGTCAGTTAGAGTTCCTGTTTGTAAGCAACCAAAACAAAACCTCTCTGACCTGCGCAGAAGAGTGCTGTTCCGTGAGGACAAAGCTGCCACTTCACATCAACACCATGGGTACCAGACTGTGGGCGCCCTGATAGGCACTGCCACTCCCGGAATTTCTGGAATTTCTGTTATCACTGGCACCACCACCTTTTAGCCACTTTGATTCCCAAGATCTCAATTCAAAGTCTAGAGTGGGCTGCATCTAATTGTCCTGGCCATGGTCACATACCAGTACCCTAGCGGCAAGGAAGCCTGGGAAGGCAACCAGACATTTGGCTTATTGAATGAAATAAGAAAAAGGTATTACAAAATTAAATGAGATAAATATGTATTCAGGAAGTAAGCACAGAGCTTGGGATTTGATGAGTTTTCCAAAATGGTAGTGAATACTATTTTACATCTTTATTTGATCGTGAGCTTTTTTGAGGGCAAGGACCACATCTTATGCATTTTGTATTCTGGACACAGCATCTGATGCTCCATGAATGTTTGTTGAGTTGCATTGCTTCCCCCTGAATAGAAGTTAGGTCACCGCACTCACTTCTATCTCAATTTATTTATAGGGATCTTTAAGACCTTTAAATAAAATGTACTTAAAGATGTAAATAGATAACAACTATAATAATATCCAGCCAACATTTGAGTCTTTTTCCTCAAAATTATCACTAACAGAAAATTAAATCTCTCCTCAGGTCTTCCAGAGTGCATTAAAGCAGGAGAGAAGATTTTTATCTTATCATGAAACCGTTATCTGAAGGACAACTAAGGTTTTGTGTTGTTCAACCAATACATCTCACATCATGGCTGCTCATACTTTTCATTCTGAAGTCTATCTCTTCCCTAAAACCTGCCCAACTTCCAATTTATCAAAGGAAACCTTTTATAGCTGCCTGGAATGCTCCAACAGATCAGTGCTTGATAAAATATAATTTAAAACTAAATTTGAAAATGTTTCAGGTGATTGGAAGTCCACTGGCCAGGGCCAGGGGGCAAAATGTCACTATATTTTATGTCAACAGATTGGGATACTATCCATGGTATACATCCCAGGGAGTTCCCATTAATGGGGGTCTCCCCCAGAACATAAGTTTGCAGGTACATCTGGAAAAAGCTGACCAAGATATTAATTATTACATCCCTTCTGAAGATTTCAGTGGACTTGCTGTTATAGACTGGGAATATTGGCGACCCCAGTGGGCCAGGAATTGGAACACAAAAGACGTCTACAGACAGAAATCAAGAAAACTTATTTCTGAGATGCAAGAGAATGTATCAGCTGCTGATATTGAATATTTAGCCAAAGCAACCTTTGAAGAGTGTGCAAAAGCTTTCATGAAGGAAACCATCGAACTGGGAATTAAGAGCAGACCCAAGGGCATTTGGGGTTACTATTTATATCCTGATTGCCACAATTATAATGTTTATGCCCCAAACTATACTGGGTCATGCCCAGAAGAAGAAGTTTTGAGGAACAATGAGCTCTCTTGGCTCTGGAACAGCAGTGCTGCTTTATATCCTTCTATCGGTGTCAGGAAATCTCTTGGAGACAGCGAAAACATTTTGCGTTTCTCGCAATTTCGGGTGCATGAATCCATGAGGATCTCCACCATGACATCCCATGATTATGCTCTGCCTGTGTTCGTCTATACAAGGTTAGGCTACAGAGACCAACCTTTATTTTTTCTTTCTAAGGTAAGAAAGATACCCCTTGACAAAGATAAGGAGATTTCCTCTTATCTCTAAGAGAGACATTTCTTTGCTAATTATGTTCTTTAAAGAATTCCAGAATAGTGGTCCATTAGATAGGAGCATAATTCTTCCTCTGAGTAGTCATCCACTCAGATTCTTCATTTGTACAGGCTGAATTTTGATTATCTCATTTATTACTTGTCTTTCAAGGGACAAAGTAAGGAGGGAAGGGGTTAAAGTGCAATGTCAGCAACTACTTCCCGCTCCCCAACTTTGATTGTGTTCCCTTACAGCTGGTCTCTTGTGAAGGTTACTGACACAATGGGGGTGAACAGGTTGGGAAATCAGAGAAACTGTTTAAAATGGAGTCATTTGCTCATACGTGTAGAAGTACAATTGTAGACATTTCTGCTGCTGGCCTCATCGTTAAAAATCTTAAGAGGAAAAAGTCTTTTCTTTTTAAGGCACAATAGCAGGTTTTATAAAAGATATAAGGGAGGCACAACAACATGAATATACTCAGAAATACCTAAGATAGTAAATTTTATGTGTTTTTTTCACACAATTAAAAATAATTTTTTAAGGAATAAGGGAGTTACAAATCTGCTAAAAGTAGGTGACCCCTATAGATTTAGCCATCTGGTTTATTCTTGACTCTATGACCACAATTAATGGAAAGTTGGTAAGAGTGGTGTGAGTTTCTAAATTCAAGAGTAAATTCATCACTAGTAGATGGTTTCATAACTCTAGGTTAAAACTTACATATAGAAGTTTTATTCTGTTTGTTTTACTTAAGTCATATATGCAGCCAAAGACCTCACACAAACTGTGAGTGTAGCTTTTAAGATAGATGAACTTTCAGCCCAATTTTCTCTCCCTTACTTTCCCTTTACTACTCTAGTCACTGAAATGGAACCTTGTAGAGATAAAAATTTCAAAGAAGATGCTACTCTAATCTTTGGACTTGGATAATTATGTGTGATTATGAGAAGACTTGAGCCTTGTTCAGACCTTCACATTTGTGATGCAGAGGTATTTTAAGATATTGCTGCACACTAGGGGGTTGATCACCTTTCTTTTTTCTCCACCATAACAAGTTTCAATTTGCCAGCATGTATCAAAATATAAAGACGTTCTGAGTATGAAGCATCCAAAGGAGACTCAGGAAACACCCCAGTGAGGACTCTACCGTGAGCAGTAGGTATCTGTGGAGCAGACAGAGAGGAGAGCTTACACTTCAGAGGGAGAAATGACACAAATACATCAGGATTTGGTCAATGCTGTGCCTCTGACACCACTGATGAGATGAGTAAAGACAAAAATTCTCTCTTGTGAACTGATATTAATACTACCCAGAAAAATCAGCAACAACTGATTGAGAATGGTAGGAAACTAACACTATTTGGAAGGTGTAAAAAAGTTATCTACATCTTTATAAAATAGTCTTGACTCTAGAATTGAAAGTTAAATACCACCTTCCTCTGTGAAACTTCTTTTGCTTTTCTATGTTTGGCTCAAACAAGTTCCTTTCTTTAGTGATAACAAATTACTTTTGGCAGAAAGAAACAAACTTTAAAGGACAAAGTGTTCATTTCAATAGATTAGTTTAAACGACTGGTACCTTCTGCACATTCTGCAAGCCAACGGTAAGCTCCTTCTTGAACAGCTACAGCCTCAGAACCATTTCTGTTCCCTCTAAGGGAAGAAGGAACAACAGTTAGGGTCTCACCTAGAAACAATTTTTCTTTGTTAGTCCCGTGGTATCATTCTGTAACCTTTCTGAATGGCAAGGCATTTCCACATGTTTTGAACCATCAAACCACCATTTTATTCCATCCTCAATAAAAACCTGCCCACAAGCTTCTTAAAATGTGATATTCACTTATACCAAATTGTAAATACTAGTAGTGGCTTCCATTTCTGCCTTCCCAAAGATATCTGCATTTTAAAATGTTTGTGTGTGTACACACATATAATTAGGATTAGAAAAACAACTTACCAATAAGTACCAAATCTCTTAACCTCTCCAGACCTCAGTGCCTCATTGTCTTAATCTACAAAATGGCACAATATTACCTGCCCTATCTACTTAGGAGAAATATTATGAAAATCAAATAAGAAGTTAAAAATGAAAATTGAAAGCACTACAGAAATATATGTGGTATAGATAACACTTTTTAACAAGTATCAGAGTCTTAAACTTGAAAGGGGAATATGTAAGAATGAAATTTCAGTCGGCAGCCATAGCTTGGGGGAATCACATGCGGGCTGTAAAGCCTCATTTCACACAGTAGATTGCCTATACCACATATATAAATGCAATTTAGATATTGTTGATACTATGCTTTTAAAAAATAATGAAAGGAGGGCTTCCCTGGTGGCGCAGTGGTTGAGAATCTGCCTGCCAATTCAGGGGGCACGGGTTCGAGCCCTAGTGTGGGAAGATCCCACATGCCGCGGAGCAACTAGGCCCGTGAGCCACAATTACTGAGCCTGCACGTCTGGAGCCTGTGCTCCGCAACAGGAGAGGCCGCGATAGTGAGGGGCCCGCGCACCGCGATGAAGAGTGGCCCCCACTTGCCGCAACTAGAGGAAGCCCTCGCACAGAAACGAAGACCCAACACAGCCATAAATAAATAAATTAATTAATTAAAAAAAATAATAATGAAAGGGATTCTCTTGACTATAGATTTAAAGATGTTTTCCCCTGTAATTAATTAATATTCCCTCTGATAACACACAAAGGGAGCACATTAGTGATGGTCCAGCTCCCCGCAATGGGCTCCTGACTTACATGCACTGTGGTAAAGCTTCAGGGACTGAAACCCAAGTGTAAAGAATGAGTCCTCCGGGTGTCCCTACTCTTAACTTCCAAAACCTTGATTTGAGCCAAGAATCATGGGTAGGGCAAGACTGCCTTACACCAGGCTGGGACCTGGAAGATGTGTTGCTATTACATCAGGTGCTCTTCCTTTATTTCTCCTTTCATGTGGCTTATGCACTCAGGTGGTCCCAATTTACTTTTAGAGACATCTTACCTGTGACTTCCCTCACTGAGAAGTGCCCCTGCTTTTTTGGCCCCCCAAGCATAGCTGTTCTGTGATTCATTCAGCACCCTGCTCTCAGCTAGGTGACGGTGGGCTAATTTGTTAGAGGAATTTGCCTAAATATCTGCTAGTGACTCCTTACCTCTAGTCAACACATGCTAGAAGACTTGCCACTTTGAATCAGTCCCAATAAACTCTCTTTGATAATGACGCTAAAGGACACATTGGAAAGAAACGAACAAACATTCCCTCCTGATATCAATCTCAGAAGCTGTGGCTTTCACCACAAACATCTGTAGTTTCCGTACTTACTGAATATGGATCAATAACCTGTAAATACAAAATGTGGATGCTCTGTCTCCTTCCTCCCTCTGATGACAAAGCCTTAACCCAAAGGAATTCATGGGAGAGCTCCAGTTTCCAGCTGAGCATATAAGAAACTTGGAAGTTGCAGCTCAGTCCTAATAAGTAAAAAGCTAAACAAACTGAAAAATCAACTCTTCTTAGATTAATAAGAGAAGTGTGGACACATAGGGCAAATTGCTGCCCTCAAAATTGGAGAGACAGACGGGTGAAAACAGAGAATCACAACTTACCAGATTGGAAACCCACGAGCAGAAACCTCTGTGGGAACCACTGCCAGAGTAGGGAAACCTGAACCGTAACTGGGAAACTGCTCAGCGTCGACAAGTCTGAGAGATTAAAATTCCATGGGGACCCAGTCATGGGGGCTGGGGGAGCACATTTTTGTGAGTTTTACCTCCAGGAGCTCACCAGGTCCTCACAGTGAATATTGGAGAAAACCTCCCCTCATGCATCTAGCAGGCAAAGGGGAAAAGGAACCATTTTGAGTACTCTAGAGCATGCTGTTCTGAACAAGGTCCACCCTCTGGAGAAACTGTTTAACCACAGCCAAACCTGCTGAGGTTTTATCAGAGCCTAACTGATCTGTGGAAAAGGAAATACTCAACTCTAGCTGGCTCTAGTTTTCCACTTGGAAGAAGGGAGATACCCATCTCTAGACCCATCTAGGCAGCCTGTCCCACCTAAGGGGGTGGAGGGAACAACTGAGAAGCAGTTGTGAGGTTCACAGTCCAGAGGAAAAGGCTCACTAAGACTGAGACCTAATCATAGGGCTGTAGAACCCTTCCATTCCCCCTACACCTTACTAGAATATTACTAAAGGCCTATTTACAGAAGTTCCTTTTATCCAGTATGAGCTATCTGCCGATTGAGAAAAATTAAATCATGCCTAGCTATCAAGAGAAAAATTACAAGACATACTAAAAGGCAAAAACACAACTTGCAGAGTCAGAGCTAGACTCAGATATAGCATGGATGTTGACTATCAGACCAGGAATTTAAAACAACTATGATATGCTAAGGGCTCTAATGGATAAAGTGGAATGAATGCAAGAACAGATGGACAATGTAAGCAGAGAGATGGAAGTTCTAAGAAAGAACCAAAAAGAAATGCTAGAGATCAAAAACACTGTAACAGAAATGAAGGATGTCTTTGGTGGACTTATTTTTAGACTAGACACAGCTGAAGAAAGAATCTCTGACCTTGAAGATATCTCAATAGAAGCCTCCACAACTGAAAAGCAAATTAGACTGAAAAAAAAAACAAAACAAAAACAAAACGCAGAACAGAATAACCAAGAACTGTGAGAGAGCTAAGAAAGGTGTAACATACACATAATAGGAATTCATGGAAGAACATTAGGGAATTTTGCCCCTCTGATCACATCATGTGACTATCGCATCTCTATATTCAGGAAAGTTTCAAAGTGAGTGGAGGGAGGAGCTCTGCTCCCTTAGGTCTTTGTCAAAAGAGGCAATGGACCTGGACCCAGCAGAGTCCTCATTCTGGGCTCTGCATGGCTAGCTCCTCCTCTTTCCGGTATTCCTATATCATGGATAATTCTCAAAACCATTTCACTTACACCATCTCATTTGAGCCTCACAAAAACTCCTCCCCTTCCTGTCATGTCAGCTCTGACCTGTTCGGTTGACACCATGGTCCTGGGAAATGGAAATAGATGTGGACCTGAAAAGAAATTAGTTTAAACCAAAATCTCTTCTTTATTTGAGAATTACCAGAAAGTTGCCCAGAAAAAAAAACAAAAACAAAAACAAACTTTAAAAACTGAGATTGTAAAACCTTCATTTTAGTGAACTATAAAAGTGTCAGGTGAGGAGATTTCTCTCTCAAGCACGGGTATTAATATAAAGTGCCCAAGGCAAAATACAGTTTAAAGTCTGCTTTTAATTTCCACCAAATTGCCCAATTACATTTCCAGCTACAGCTGATGGAAATTAATCCTTGGAGTAAAAGGTGAATGCTTATTATTCGAAAGAGTGGGGGAATATATTATAATTTAAGAAACTTATTTAGGGCTTCTCTGGTGGCGCAGTGGTTGAGAATCCGCCTGCCAATGCAGGGGACACAGGTTCGAGCCCTGGTCCGGGAAGATCCCACATGCCGCAGAGCAACTAAGCCCGTGAGTCACAACTACTGAGCCTTGTGCTCTACAGCTCACGAGCCACAACTACTGAGCCCATGTGCCGCAGCTACTGAAGCCCGTGCGCCTAGAGCCCGTGCTCTGCAACAAGAGAAGCCACCGCAATAAGAAGCCTGCGCACCTCAACGAAGAGTAGCCCTGGCTCGCCGCAACTAGAGAAAGCCCACGTGCAGAAACGAAGACCCAACGCAGCCATAAGTAAATAAATAAATAAATAAATTTATTTAAAAAAAAAAAAGAAACTTATTTAGAAAATCAACTGCAGAAACTTTATTTAGGAAACCAACTGCACACGTTCAACTTTTAATTTCCCTCTGAAATGACCTAGATTCATGTTAATCTTTAAACACTAAAACAGTAATCCTTTAGGATTACAAAACCAAAATTCTCCCTGCTGAAATTTTGTTTTCATCTATCTTAACCATATTGAGAAAAATCCCGGCAGCCTTACCGTGACTGGAGGAATCATAAATAAAGCCCATTAAATCAGGTACTTTAAAATTAAATACAAATAATTTCAGGGACCAAATATAAGGGCTGGATCAAATCGGATCCTGCGGGGCCCTTAACACTGTGTTCATTTGCCTATCCTGGGAAACCAAATGACACAAAACCCCTCCAAGTCACTGCAGAGGCAAAGTTCTCAGGAGAGTGTTGCATACGGGGAAGGGAACTTGGCTAAGATGAATGCAAGGCAGTCGTCACATTTAGAGAAGGAAAACTGGATTCTGTTTCCAGGTCATATACTCATAGCTGGTTTGTGTGTATATACTCCTAGTTAACTTCAATTAAACAACTTTTGGTGGCTATTTACAGGCTAATTGTTTAAAAGTAATGTCCTGTTTGGCAAAATATAAGTTTAAAAAATATGTATTTAATATGTTTTGATATGATTATAGAGTGAAATGTCTGAGCCCCGGTTCATTTAACATTTGCTGTACTCTAAGAAATTGGAGAATAGTTTCATGTATTATATTGAATTTAGCCTCCAATCCTAATCCCTGGCAGGTTGTTCATATTCAAATGAATATAGTGTAATGAACTGTCTTCATTCTAGCAAGATCTAATCAGTACTATTGGAGAAAGTGCTGCCTTGGGAGCTGCGGGCATTGTTATCTGGGGAGACATGAATTTGACTTCATCTGAGGTAAGACAGTACCTTGGCGTTATAGTTAATATTACAATATTTACATTATTTGCTCTGTTTTCCTATAGAACTTACTCTAATCAGAGCTCTCAGGTCTCCCATAGTAAACCTGCTTTAGAATTAAAGTCCACATCAGCACCTGATACATAGAAGGAGCTCCATAAAGATGAACTTTTGTTAAGATAGTAATCATAATACTGACGATTGTTGAATATTTACTATATGCTAGGATTGTGCTAAGTGCCTTTTTGTTTCGGATTTGCTCACTTCCTGATCATAATAACCCTTATGAGGTAGGGACTAGCATCCTCATTTATAGATGAGGAAACAAGAAAGGAAATCTAACTAGGGTAACAGTTAGTTAGGTTAGCTAGTGGTGGAGCTGGCACTAACCACAGATGGCATGACCTTGGAGCCCTTGCATTTAGCCATTACATAAAATGTATGACATCATATTTTGAGACGTGGAATCAGATGGTAATTTTTAATATACATATCGAACTTATTTTTCTTCTATGGAGAAATTAGCTGAAAATTAATAGCATTTAAAATAAGAGTTATGTCTCTTCAAATTTCTTCCAGCTCAAATACTATCTACTCCAAGAAGTCTTCCTAGTTTTCCCCAATCCATATTAATCACAATCTCTTCTGTATTTCCAGATGTTGTTTGTTTATATCCCTATAGTGTAATGCATTTTGCCTTGAATTATAATACTTGTATCCTCAATGCTTTTATTTATTTATTTATTTATTTATTTATTTATTTATTTATTGCTGTGTTGGGTCTTTGTTGCTGCATACAGGTTTTCCCTAGTTGCGGCGAGTGGGGGCTACTCTTCGTTGTGGTGCACGGGCTTCTCATTGCGGTGGCTTCTCTTGTTGCAGAGCACGGGCTCTAGGCACATGGGCTTCAGTAGTTGTGGCTCACAGGCTCTAGAGCTCAGGTTCAGTAGTTGTGGCGCATGAACTTAGTTGTTCTGCGGCATGTGGGATCTTCCCGGACCAGGGCTTGAACCCGTGCCCCCTGCACTGGCAGGCGGATTCTTAACCACTCTGCAACCAGGGAAGCCCTCAATGCTTTTTGTTAAATTGAATTTTTTGCAAGTTCATGGTGATCTGATATTATTCTTAGAATTTCACAGGCTCAATTTGTTGCTACCAAGACATTGTTCATGAAACTATTTGTGACAATATAAAGTTAAAAGTGTCCTCTGTCCACATATGAGAATTAGGTAGAAACTGAGGATCAGTACCTGACTCTCCAGGTGTGCTACTTCCCCTCCAGCCCATGTGGCTCCTGAGAAGAGCATCATCAGGAAGCTGAGTGCACAACCAGGTGGCCTCTGTTTAGAACACACAATAGGAACCACACACAAATGACCTGGTCAGCCTTCCAGGCTTTCCTGTGTTTGAATTGTATAGAGGAGGCTAGATCGCAGGGCAGTCGGTATTTGAGCATAATAAACAGGAAAATCCAGAAGGCTCAGGTTGATGGTCAACAACACTTTGGTAGAACATGATGATTCAGGTTCTAACACAACCCTGAAAGGCACACACACCTGAAAGGTGGCCAAAGGACAGCAACTCTGGCACGATTTCTCAATCTGGGTTTGTTCCTCTTTTTCTCACACCCATTAACTTGGGATCTAGAAGGAAGAAATAAAGGGTGTAAACTGAAAGAAGGTAATGTCATATATGCTGAGACTGGGGCCCATTTGCAAGTTCAGATAGCCTATGGTAACATATTCTCCATCTCCTGTCACGACCACCTCTCATTTTTCTGGTCTGGGTCCCCTGTGTTACAGCACTTGAACCTAAGAGTTCATGGGCTGGAACCAAGCCATTAAGTTTCAATCAAGTCCAAAGAGTTGCCTTGTGGATCTAGATGCTCTAACCCTACCAGTACCAGAAAAAGCACTAAATCCCATTTGTTTCTACATTTCTAGGGCAACTGTACAAAGGTGAAGCAGTTTGTGAGTTCTGATTTAGGGAGCTACATAGTCAATGTGACCAGAGCCGCTGAGGTGTGCAGCTTTCACCTCTGCAGGAATAATGGGAGATGCGTAAGGAAGGTGTGGAAAACACCCGATTACCTTCACTTGAACCCTGCAAGTTACCACATAGAGGCCTCCGAAGATGGAGAATTTACTGTGAAAGGCAAAGCATCTGATACAGACCTGGCAGTGCTGGTGAAGAGATTCTCCTGTCATTGTTATCAGGGATACGAAGGGGCTGATTGCAGAGAAATGAGGACAGCCGATGGCTGCTCTGGGTTTTCCTCTTTTTCTGGCTCACTAATCACATTGTGTCTGCTGGTTTCCGCAGGTTATCAGAGCATTCATTTGTGAGATAATTGAGTTTAAAGGGAATTAAGTTTGGCCTCTAGAGTCGTCACTTAGGGAAGAGATGAAACTTACAACAATCTTTTTCTCATATGAAATCCATTGAGAGGTGTTGTAAGTAGACACGTGTGTCACTTAACATAAACAGGAAACGTATTACTTCATCTGGCCCCGATTTGGCTAAGAAACCAGATCCAGGAGTGAAATCAATGCACTCTTCTTCCTTACTGGAATGTTTAAGTTGTATTTAACCTAAAACGAATATATTTTAGTCTTCATATGAAGGTAGATACATAAAAGTATACATATAAATATTAAATTATTGATTTCAAAGACTGGTTTTCCAGCTAGCAACTTACTTAAGGACAGATTCCTATGCAGTTATCTGATTTAACAAATGGGGTCACCTCAGGGTGTGACCTGGTCTCCTGGTCCACCAAAGGGGACCAAATGCAGAATTCCTGTTCCAGCCTTAGGTTCAAACTTCTTCTTCAGGCTTCTTCTCCCTGCCTGGGCTCGATGAGTGCAGAACCAGTCGCTGATGTGACTTAACAGAAGGGCGCAGGAACTGAGGTAAGGGGAGCTGTAGTCACTGCAAAGACATCTATTCCAATATGGCGCCTCTCTATGAGTCCCTCCCTCACAGAGGCTGGTGATCTAAATACAGCAAAAGACTTCAGGATAGTACTCATGCTTGCCTAGGTTGACATTGCTCTAGATCTAGAAACTGGAGCCATGTTAATAAAAATGCAGTTGGTGTCTTTAGCAAGCAAAAATCATTACTAAAACATTTTTAAATAAATGATATTTAAGGGACCCAGAAGTGCTACTGGGAAGGAGTCCTACCAAGAAATATTTGATATTTTGGTCCCCAAATATGAGTTTTGAGTAGTGGTTTTAGAGTCAGTTTGAATCTGATTTGAATCATTGTTTCACTGTCCATCTGGTTGTGTGACTCTGGGCAAGTTATTCATATTCCCCATTTTCTCAAGTGAAATTTGTTAATATAATTCCTACCTCAGTGAATTATTCTGAGGAATAAATGGGATAACACAACCCATGCATACTTCAGCTATTAATACATGTTGCTAATCTTCAGTTATCTTCTCTTGATCACCAAAGTAATGGAGACACTTAGGATAAAACAGTCTCGGGCAATTTCCTCTTTCTGATATTATGTTCTATGTACAATCACTTATGCATGTGTTCTCTTGAGAGTCACTGTTTCAACTGATAGGATTTCCTTCTCCTGGAGATGATCTACTTAGAAGGTAAACTCAAGACAGGTATGATGCTATTACAGAAGGCATGTGAGTTGATTCAACCTCCCCCTCCGCCTCTTTTGTCTTTCTGTGACACATTTGCAATACAGGTGTGCCCATTTCAACTCTGGATCCCTGCTTGTCAGACGTTACTGACATTGTGAAAGTCTAATTTCTAAATGTAAAATACAAACAAAACTAAAAAATTTTTATAATACCATATAATACAGGTAGCATTATGTAGGTTAACTTTTTAAAATTTTTCATTATTTTATTTTTATATCAAAGATGATATAAATACACTATAGAAAATTTGTAAACAGAAAAAAATAATGGAAATCACCAATAATCTCTATAATATATACTGGTAACTCTTGGTGTATTTCTTTCTAGCCTTTCTTCTAAAGACTTTTTAAAAACATGGTTGTAAATAATAATATACACATATTTTTGCATCTTGTGTTTTTCACTTAACCATACATCATAAGTAGTTTTCATGTTATTTCATAGTCTTCATAAATATAATTTAAATAATTTTAAGGCCACATAATAGTCTATCAACTGGATGTAGCAAAACTTAATAGGAATTTTCCTTAAGTTTTGATTTTTAAGTATCAAGCTTCTACTATTTAGTCACCTCATCAGAGAAGACTTTCTGTATCATCTTCCTAATTCATTCATTCACTTATTAATCAATTTGTACATTAATCAATTTATTAAGCATTACTTCTTATCAGGCACTAAATATATCCTAGAGCAAAACAAAGAGCCTTACCTTCTTAGAACTCATATTCTTGCTGGGGGAGACAGACATTCAACATACAAATAAGCAATTTATATCAGATGTTAGATCTATAGGAAAAAATTAAGAGAGCAGAGTGGGGGAGGGTGGGATTTTTCATGTGTTGGGTCACTTTGAGCAGTTGCTGTTTGAATGATAGAGAGTTAGCTATGGGGATATTTGGGGGAAGGGTATTTCAGGCAAATGAATCAGCAAGTGCACATCTGGTAGTGGGCCTGGTGTATTCAAGGAAGACCACAGAGGGCACGAGGGCTGGACACGTCCCTTCACCATCAACTTCCTTGTTTATTCTCCGGTCTGTAGCATTTATCACCAACTGACATAGTATAGGTTAAATATTTGCTTATTTTCTGTCTTCTCTTACTGGAATGTAAACTAGGAAAATGAGGACTTCATTTTGTTCACTGCCAGAACACTACTTGGTACAGTGCCTGGCACATAGTAGGTGCCCAATAAATATTTTGAGTGAATGAATGAGTGATTCAGAAACCTGAATCAATAGAAGCTATAAGTTTGTTACAGGTTTTTTTTTTTTTAAACTCTGCACATTAATGAGAGAGTGATTGCAAAGTCATTGCCCAGCGTTATTGTTTTATTCTTACCCTAGTTCATTAGCCTCTGAAATCACATAGTTTAACTCCTCTGTGAAGAGCTGAGGCCTGAGGAGAATAAATCACTTGGCAAAGTCAAAGAGCCAGTTTGTAAAAGAGGCCAGTCTGGAAGCTGAGTTGCCGAGTTTTCTCTTCACCATAACTCTTGTCTCAATGGAATCCAAATATATTCATTCAGCTTTTGACCATGAATTTAATGCATTTTCTATTAATTTGGGCTATGACTACTGATTATGTTCAGCCAGTCTCCAGATCTTCCAGATACAGATTCTCTGTTTAACTTGGCTCACTGCTGCAAGGTGGATAGGAAATTCACCTCTAAAGCTGCTTAATGACTGCAGCTTCTTGGGATTGTCCTAACTTCCCTTTATGGAAATAGCAAGGTATTCAGGGTCTCTAATCTTCCATGTTCTCTTTTTCAAAAGGGAGATCCTAATGGTATCTTTTTTTGTTTTATACAGATTTAATCATATCAAGTAGATAAAATACTTAGCACAAAACCTGGCACATAAAAGTCCCCAACCAAATGTTAGCGATTATCATCAAGCACTTTCAATAGTACAATGGGATAGCATTCAGCTTAAAAAGGAATGAGGATGTCCTCTATATGCTGATGTCAAAAGAAGTCTAAAATACAAGTGTCTTGTTTAGGCTTTATTTTGACTTCTCTCTAATCATATTAAGGGAGATTCATAATATTATACATTAGAAATGTATTTCCAATTACATTTTAGAAAGACTTCCTGGAGATAGCTAAACTAATCTAAAGTTTGTTAAGCATCTACTGGGTATGGAACTCTAAAGTATACAAATATAAAAGCCATATGTGACTGGCCAACTAAGTTCAAGAAAATGATAATCTCATCAAAGAAAGGGAACCCGAAGAAACCATTACTAAGCCATGTACATCAAGTATAAAGTGATATATAGTGCTATCAAATTTTAAGTTATTTGCTTGTTCTAAATCTTGAGCAGCAGCTCTGTTATGATTTTAAATTATAGAATAAAATTTAATAATGGAAAAATACTGAGTCAAAGTGAATGTTAGTAGTATGCTTTTTGTTTCTATCAAAGGACTAAATATATAAACTTACTGCTTCTTTTGTCTTTATTACTAATCTTAAGAACTAGGAACATGTTTAATGTTACTGAACATTCATTTATGAGCTTGACATTTTGTTCCTCTCTGCGAGTCCAGGAACCATCAATTTTCCACTTCAAGTACCACTTTTATTGTGCAAACTTCGAACAGGCTACTCTATTCTCTGTGTCTGGAAAGTAGAAGTCTTAAGTCATTATTTAGGCCACTTACTGCATTTTGTTTTATTCAGTTACTGAAAGAAGTAATTTTCTGCAATCAAATTTATTGCTACCCCCAAATTACTTACAATTCTTTTGTCAAGGCAAAATATATAGTGAATGTTGTACTTCTAATCTACTAATGGTTGTACTGTGTTGGTACACCTCCATATTTCCCTCTGGATTTAAGAAATCTGCCCTTATTCTCTTTTTTAAATATTAGTTTATTTTTGCCTCTGGAGGCAGATAGTTTAAGACTCTGCTCTACAGAAAGACAGGGGCAAGAACTGTCAGACTCACTACTTGATCATCTCAAGATGGTGAATGACTTTGTAGTTATCACATCTAAATTCCAAGCAGTAAAATGGAGAACAGTACAAAGAGGAAATAAAACAAATGAATAAAATAAATCTCTTTTTAGAAAATTTCCCAGAATCTATCACATGATGCATCAGCTTACATCTTTTGGCAGAATTTGGTCACTTGACCCAGCTGGCTGCAAAGAGGATGGTAAATGTGCTCTTTTTCTGGCAGCCATTTGGCTAGATTAAAATCTATTACTACTAAAAGAGGGAACAGAGAGTGGGTAATAATAAGCAGTCTCTGCCATTACTATGCCCTGCACAATGGACACTTTTTTCATTTCATTTTTTCTCCCTCTACTCACTACTCACTACAACTTCCTAAACAGTAGGGACTATCTTGTTCACCATTGTATTCCTAGGTCAAGCTCAGACCAGGCACACAGAAGGCACTTGAAAAATGTTTCTTAAACAAAGAATAGTAATTCAGTTATTCCTAGCCAGAGATGCATATTAAAATCATTTGGGGAGCCATCCCAAAACAAATACTCCTGGGTGCACCACCTACTGTGGAGTCAGAAGTCTTAACTAACATGTATATTTTGAAAAAGCTCCCTAATCAACTATGATGTGTATTCCTAGTGAAAAAAGTTAAAATATATAACAAGAAAAGACAAAGTTATGTGATCTTTTAAAGAACATTAATTGGAATTTTCTGCTTCATATCCTAAGTAGGAGCAATAGAAACAACTAGATTGTTCTTAGGAGTTGTGAGAAACATGACATGGGGATGGTTGTCTCTCCTTTCTTCCTTCCTCCATCCTTCTCCCTTCAAAATATGTTTCCCTTGGGACTCCCCTGGCAGTCCAGTGGTTAGGACTCAGAGCTTTCACTGCCATGGGCCCAGGTCCAATTCCCGGTCAGCGAACTTACATCCTGCAAGCCGTGCAGCATGGCCAAAAATAGTTTCCCTTAGTGAAAGTCTGCTGGGGGACAACTCTCTATTTTTTAGTCTGATAATGTCTTAATTTTACTCTTAATATAAAAAGTTTTGATGTTTATAAAAGTATAAGTTGACAGTTATTTTTCCTTAGCATTTTGTAGATCTTTTTCATAGTTTTATGTTATTTTTTGTGATAATACTACTTTTTATCTGAATGCCTTCCTTTGTAAGTAAACTGTCTTTTCTCTCTGGCCCACTTTAAAATGTTAGACCTGGTTTTGAAGTTCTATATTTTTGGTCTAGTGTCTAAACAGGCAATTTTTTCTGCTTATCATATAAGAGTCTTTTGCCTAATCATTATTATGATTTCATCTTTTAAAATTTTAAGATTTATACAGAGATATTTAATATTTTCTATTTGATATTTATAATTACTTAAACATTAGGAGATCCTATACCTGTTTTCCTGTTGTTTTGTTTTGTTTTTATTCTTGCTGACCTCAGTCATGGTAGTTTATTTATTTGTGTGTTTGGCAACCTTTGATTATGAGTGTGTATTTTGTTGATCTTAGTCTGTGGGAATTCTAAGTGTCAAAATTTGGGTTGCTTTCCTCCAGAAAGAATTTTTTTAATTATAACATCTTAATGGAGATATAATTAATGTATTATATAATTTATCAATTTAAAGTCTACAATTTAATGGTTTTTAGTATATTCACAGAGTTATGCGTCTATCACCCCATCACATTTTAGAACATTTTCATCATGCCATCAAAACACTCCTAATCCATTAGCAGTCACTATCTATTTTTCCCTAATCCCCAGCCTCCCTAGGGAACCACTAATCTACATAACACACAGGGGCATTCCTGGGAGTGATATTTGGGAGAGGACAGCCCTAAATTGGGTAATGCTTTGTGCTATACAATTGTTTGTCATTAAAAGAGTTGTAAGTCTTTCAAATGCCCTCTACTTAATACCTACTTTACAAGATCAAATTTTTCTCCACTAGAGGATTAAGACATTTCCTTAGTGGAGCCTGCATGTCCTCCAAAAAGAAAATAATTTGTGATATTAATGAAAGTCAATATCAGGGGCTATTTTCAAGTTACTCCAGAAATATAGCAAGGACCTCCTTTATGAGTAATGGTGCAAGACTAAATTCTGCGTTCCTTAACCAAGACCAAGCAACCCCTTTTCAGTCCATTACCTCTTCTCATAAACTCCCAAGATCTACATCTAAAGTTACCTACTTGGCCTTCAGCTTAATGAAAAGTGCCTTTCCCAATATCTTTGGCACCATCAGGCCTGACTGTGGAAATCTGGGGAGAGGTGAAGGAGAGGAGTAATCATTGGTGACTAGGTCAGGGTAGACTAAACTGTCCTGACTGGGTGGATTCCTTCTGTTACCTCATTTAATAATGAATCACAAGTAAATAATAAGAAATTTCCACATTGAAATCAAATGCTGGGCTTGAACTTCTCCAGTTCTTTCCTTTCATTGACTCTTGCCCCACACAATGTTAGCAGACGCTGGCAGCGTTCACACAGATCCCCCAAGGTCCCTTTTATTGTCTGTTGTGTATCCCCTCCCCCAGATTCAGTGGCTTCCCCTCCTCCCTCCCTCCCATTCAGTGTGGTTTTGCCTCCTGCAGCACTTAATTGGATCCTTTGTGTGATCAGGCTAATGCTGCCTTCCACCGGACTTTACATGAAACTGCACCTTTCTTGGCTTCATCCCCTTTTTTTCTTGTGCTGCTTTCATCCTCTAAGAATTTTTTCCTCAAAAAACTTCCTTAATAAATCACTTGCACATTAAACCTCATCTTAGAGTCTGCTACTGGGGAACTCAAACTAAGTCTCATTTATTCTCCAAATATTTAGAAACAAACATGAAAAAAGGAGCTTGCTTTTGCATGGAAACAATACCATGGGCAAGTCAAAACACAAACTGGAAAAACACATTTGGGACACATGACAAGACACTAATTCCGCTGATATATAAAGAGCTCTTAAGCAAACCAATTCAAAACCACCCAAACCTAACATGGGAAAAGGACATGGAGCAAAAATTACCGCAAAGAAAAGATGCATAGCCTAACTTCTCAAAATAAAACAAATTATTATTAAAATGACAATGAGATACCATACTTATATTACTCAGATTGGCAAAGGCTCTACAAAGTATAATAATACAATGTTAGTTTGGGTATGGGGGAAATAAGCACTAATTTTTGGAGGACGTGTTAACTGATACGATCTCTTTAGGAGTCAGCATTATATATTATACCTTTAAAATGGACAAGAATTGCCTTTTCAACTCTGACTGCTCTTTCCCATTCTTCTCTTTAAATTCTGTAATAGCATTTGCTGCAGTCTGAATGTTTGTGCCCCTCAAAATTCATATGTTGAAATCTTAATGCCTGTTGTGATGATATTAGGATGTTGGGCCTCTGGGAGGTGTTTAGATCATGAGGGATGGGTGCTTTTATAAAAGAGGCCCGGAGAGCTTGCAAGCCCCCTTCCACCATGTGAAGACACAGTGAGAAGTCTGCGACCCGGAAAAGGGCCCTCACCGGACCATGCTGGCAACTTGATCTGAGGCCTCCCAGCCTGCAGAACTGTGAGAAATAAAATTCTGTTGTATATAAGCTACCCAGCCTGTGGTATTTTGTTAGCAACCTAAATGTACTAAGTCAGCATTTATCAATCGGAAGTTACTTGTTCACTGATTTTCTTATTGTCTATTTTCTCCTACCAGAATACAATCTCCATAAGAACACAGCCTGGTGTATGTAGTAACCTCCATGCCTGCACTTGGCATGTAATAGATGCTACATATAGTTGAATCAATAAATCAAGTAGTCGGTACTTACGGTGTGGTTTGAGGTGCCCCAGTGACTCCAGAACATCTCCTTGATAGCCCTCTGCAATGTCTGAAATTCTTACTTAGGCAATGAATGAAGGCCGTGAGGGAGCCTATTAAACTATTATTTCATGAAAATCTAAATAGAAGTAAATTAGCTAAGGAACCAGAGCAAGAAAGAAGTAAATTTTAACTGAGGTTGTAGACCAGGTAAGATCAGAATCATGAAGTAGCTTTTAATTAATTGCAAACAAGTAGATGACAGACTTTGCAGGTAGTGTGGGGAGCCTCACTTGGGATGTAGAGATTATCCAGCCCAAGTAAGACAAGAGACGTCTTAAGATAGTACAGAGGAGAAACCAGAATCCAAACCAAAGCAGGCAGAGTACTACGGTGTCCATCACAAAGTTCCAAGCAGGGAAGTGAAAGCAAGGGCATCAGAAGGCATCAGAACAGTTCAAGCAGCGAGAAGCAGTGGGTCATAGCAAGAGTCTAGAGAGACCAGCAAGCCCTAGAGTAGAATCCACAGCATTATTTCTGGATGTAAAGGGAGGCATTTGAGGTGCCAGTGATTTTAGGCTGAAATATGACAAAAATGGAGACTCTCCAATTTTGCCACTTGTAAGAATATGGAAGGGGCAGGGTTGACGTGTGGAGCAGTCTCTGGCCCTTCTTGTAGGACCCTATGTCATGGTCCAGCTGCTGCCAGGGCTATACTTGACTGCAGACACCCCCACTACAGGAGACAGAGGGCTCCCAGACACAGTCTAGTTTCAGCCAAACCTTTGGTTTGGGACTTTGGTTCCAGCCACACTTCTCTGGGCACTTTCTAGAGTTGTCTTCCTTAGATTTAAAATTTTTATTCTAGGGGAGTTCCCTGGTGGTCTAGTGGTTAGGATTCACTGCTTTCACTGCCATGGCCTGGGTTCAGTCCCTGGTCAGGGAACTGAGGTCCTGCAAGCCGTGTGGTGCCGCCAAAATAAAATAATAATAACAGTAATAATGATAATTTTATTCTACTTCTTTGAAGATAGCCAGAAACATCTCAGACATCACCCAAGCCAGCCTTCTGATGAAATGGATCTCTTGAGCTGAAGAACTCAACAGGTCTCAGTGCAACTGGTTTATTTTCTTATTCTGACCTGCTGCATTAAGGCACTCCAGGATTTGCCAATGGACTAGATATGGTTCTGAAACCTGAATCCAAGGGATTCAACTGAAATTTGCTTGGCCTGAGCTAAAAAGAAGTTGAGTGATATCTGTAAAATAGGGACAATACTTGTACCAACTTCATAGGGTTGTTATTAGTATTAAATGTGTTACTATGTGTAGAGTGTCTGAGAAAGAAGGAAGGAAGGGAAAGGGAGGGAAGAAAAAGAAGAAAAATGAAAATATTAGTGCCTATTCAACTTGTCTCAGATTTGGGGCTGAGGCTAGACTCAAGCTAGTGCACTTTGTCCCGTTCCCTCATTGTGCTTTATACCACAAAGATGTGTAGGCTCAGTACTGATGAGCCCAGACTTCACCCATTCTCCATTGCATTTTTCTGAGAAAGTTATATAATAAGGCTTCAATAAATAACTTCAATTAATCACTGTTGGCAAAGTTACAAGGTCACAAACATTAACCAGGAGATGAAAGACCTCTACAAATTACTCAAATTTAACTCTAGGTAAAGTGTTAGTCTCTTAGTTTAAAGGACTTCTCATTCCAACTTCTTAGGTGCCACGATGTGGAAAGTTAGTAAATTTGAATACAGCATTTCCATTTTCCTGATCAAAACTGAGTAAACTAAGTTAAAGCATAAGGCATAACTGCCACACTAACACCTCTAATCATTTGGAGTAAATGCACCGACACACAAGTACTTGAGTGAAAAAAATTAATAGAAGAAGTAACCATTCTGTAAAAGTTATCTAAACCAAAACAGGCAGATGGTTTAGGGGCAAAAACTGCATTGAGGTCTAACTAAGTTCATACTTTTGAAAATATTTAGACTGAGTTTTAATTCCTTTCTTTCAAGTGAGGTTGACTCTAATAGGCAAGTAGGATGGTTAATTATAGAAGCGGAAAGATGTCCATCATCTACATACTATACTAGATAATTAAAATATTCAGGCTCCCTCTCAAGAAAATGTCCTGTGTTTGTTTCATCTCTATGATAGTGACTCGTCCAACAGAGGGCATTGGGCAGAGCTAGAGCATCTGAATTAGCTAGAACTGAGTTTTTCAGTTTGGGGATGGTGGGCAAGTCATTTAATTTTTTTCTAATGCTTATTTCTTCATTTGGAAAATGAGGATAATTCTTACCCCAGGGTATTTCTGAAACATTTAAATGCCATAATTAATTGTTTACTGTAAGTCCGTAGATTATTTCATAATCAGTTGTTGATTGTCTGATTTTAGAGATTTGGTTGAAATTGCTTTCCTGTAAACACTGTCTCTTAATGACATTTTAATGAAACTCTTGCTGTACGCATGTTAACATTTGAAATATAATAAATACTGAACATTTGGTTAAGGCAGTTTAGGCCATCCATAAATATTACTTGTATCTTGGATTTTTTTAACTATAGCTATTACATGTTAAGCATTAAAAGCAAATAAGCCTACACAATTGAATAAAAACAATATTCTTTGTCCAAACTATGAACATTCATTAAGTAGCTAAAGTACTAATTAGATGCAACCTTAGGAGACTCACTGCTTTATAATTTTGTTGACAAGTGAACGTGTGCCTTTGAAATTTCTTTTTAACTCTTTGAAGTTATCATGTTATCTGTCTGTTCTGGCTTTTTTTGCTTTTATTTATATATTTTAGCAAAAAAAGTAGGTCTTAAAAAGATCTTGTCCCTATCCCTCAAACTCATCCTTGGTCCATCCCCTAAGCTCATACTAGGTTCAAACTCTTCAAAAATTCTGAAGCTGAACAGCCTACAATCCTAATGAATATTCCTGGATATTTCCATAGCTGATTTCCCCATCCTCTCAGAGTTCCTTCTTTCCTGTGCCTTCTCCCAGTTGATGAATCTCAAGGACACTCACATCCTTGTCACAAACTGGCCAGATTCTTAGTCGCCTGTCACAATAGCTCTGCATTCCTAATTCTCTGGTTTCAGGTGAGAATCATAGGGCACTCCTGTTCACCTCTGTTCTTGGTGAGGAGACAGACACAACTGCCTGCCCTGCTCATCCACAAGGGTAAATGTGCTCAGGTTTTTATGGAGTCGTGCAGAGGGGCAGAGATAACTAGGACTGTTCATGAATCTTTATTGTGGCATTAGAAGGTTGACATTGTAGTTAATTTTTCTTTTTGATAGCATCAGTCACATGTTTTGATATATATGTGATGTGCTAGGTGTATTGTTTATTTGGTAACAGCAAAAATATTGGTTATTAATGATTAGTCCCGTCATGTAGGTATAATAAACCTGCTAATAGCCAAAGTAAGTTTGATGTTGAGAAATACTCTTGTTAACTATCGCTTCTTTGATTTTTGGTAACTGCTGTTCCTCCTCTTTTGTGAAATGAAAGCCTGTTTGGCCAAACTAATATATAACAACCTAACAATGTAAAAAGATCTGGAATCTATAGTAATAATTTGTTTTGCTACCATTCTTTTTTTTTTTTAATTTTTATTTATTTATATTTATTTTTGGTTGTGTTGGGTCTTCGTTTCTGTGCGAGGGCTTTCTGTAGTTGCGGCAAGTGGGGGCCGCTCTTCATCGCGGTGCACGGGCCTCTCACTGTCGCGGCCTCTCTTGTTGCGGAGCACAAGCTCCAGACGCGCAGGCTCAGTAGTTGTGGCTCACGGGCCTAGTTGCTCCGCGGCATGTGGGATCCTCCCAGACCAGGGCTCGAACCCGTGTCCCCTCCATTGGCAGGCAGATTCTCAACCGCTGCGCCACCAGCGAAGCCCGCTACCATTCTTTTTAAACGTCACTTACTTATGTGCTACTTGCTTATTCCACTAATCCAATTTAAAAGACTGAAAAGAAGTCACATTTGACAAAAAGGAAAAACATTTCAGTCGGGCTGAGAGAAGACAGTTTGAAGTCTGAGGTTGAATATGTTGTTTTCTCGGTAGGCTTTTTCTCTGGACACAAAGAGGTAGCCAAATGAATGCAACTTGCAACACACACTAAGACTTGAATCAGTCTGATCTCCTGATAGAGTCGTAATCCATGGAGATCTCGTATAGGCTCCCGCTCAGGGCAGATGGTGTGGTGATAAACACCATCGCTAAGGCACAGCGCCACCATCAGATCTGGCTTCACTGCAGTATGACTGTGCTCAGTATTTCATTTCCACCAGAACAATTCCTTAATGGATCATATATTTAGATTAAAAATTTTGGAGGGGGCAGCTGGTTTCCTAGGGAAGTTTTAATGCCAGCAGGTCTATGAATCATTAAATGGTCTTGGGTTTCCATCCTTTATTCATGCTCTTCTTTCCTTTCATACAGAAGAGGGTGTAGGCAAGGGATAATTTTATTAATAATAACAACAGGAACAACTTATGTTTATTTGGTTGCAGCTCACCAGCTCCTTAGTTGCGGCACGTGGGTTCCTTAGTTGTGGCATGTGAACTCTTAGTTGTGGCATGCATGTGGGATCTAGTTCCCTGAGCAGGGATCGAACCCGGGCTCCCTGCATTGGGAGCGTAGAGTCTTAACCACTGTGCCACCAGGGTGCACAGAAGATTTCATAGGAAAAAGGGGGACCCAAAGAAGCAGTTAGGAGCAAGAGCTCATATATCTTTTTAACAAAGAATGATAAATTGTGAAGGAGTGACAAGACAAAGGAAAAGGGGTTTAAGCTTTGAGGGACAGTAAATTGTGACTAGGAAATATCTGAGGGAAACTACTGGGAGATAAGGGTCATTTCAGTAGGTTTGTGCAGATCCATTTTGGCGTCAACTGCACGTCTCTGGTGATAAGATGTTCCCCTCTTCCTGGTACAGAGAGTACACCTTTCACATGGGAAATCTTCAGGCAGAAAGGGGGAGATCAAAGAGCCCTTCTGCATTTGCGGTTGTGCAATCACCTTCGGCTCAAAATAATCAAAATAATATGCTAAAATGGCACATTTGGGGGTGGCATGTTCTGAACCCCTTCACAGGCATTGTGTTAAGTGGTTTGTGTACCTTATTTCATTAAAATTTCACAACAGGCCTGCGAGATAGTTGCTATTAATATCCACATTTTTTTTTTTTTTTTTTTAAATTTATTTATTTATTTATTTATGGCTGTGTTGGGTCTTCGTTTCTGTGCGAGGGCTTTCTCCAGTTGTGGCAAGCGGGGGCCACTCTTCATCGCGGTGCGTGCGCCGTGCCTCTCACTATTGCGGCCTCTCCTGTTGCGGAGCACAGGCCCAGACGTGCAGGCTCAGTAATTGTGGCTCACGGGCCCAGTTGCTCCGTGGCATGTGGGATCTTCCCAGACCAGGGCTCGAACCCGTGTCCCCTGCATTGGCAGGCAGATTCTCAACCACTGCGCCACCAGGGAAGCCCCACATTTTTTAATTGGAAAAAAAAGAAAAACAAAGCTAAACTGCAGTGAGGTTAAATAGTTTGGGCACATTGCTCCTAAGCTGAGAAGCTAGATTCCAAGCCTGCTGGTCTTCATGTAGAAAACTAAAGTTGCTTAATCCAGTAGTTTAGTCATTTACAGACATTAAGGAGGCCTGAGACAGCTCAGAATTCTGTTGTGGTTGCTGAAGAGATTAAATTAAAGAGATTTAGTAACTTACCAAGGCCACTTAATTAGAAAGTAGCTGCTCTGAGGATGCAAAACCCTGGTGTGTCAGACTCAAAGTTTTTGAGTATCAAGGTGGTTTGACCCATTCCAATAAAAAATACACTTTACGTTGTGGCCCAGTACACACATATAAAAATATATAACTGATAGAAAAGGTTTGTAAATTCATACCCTTGCTACATGGGGTGACATTCTGTGTTTTCTATTCTATCCTATTCTAGTCTATCTTATCCTATTCCACTCTATTATAGTCTGTTTCATTTATTTTCTTTAAAATGCTCATTCCAACCAATTAAGTCAACTTTGTGGCCCACTAATAGTTCATGACCCACAATTTGGGGGAAAAATGCTAGGAATAGGCCTACTTAACATCACTTTCTTGGATAATCATGTTCACAATTACCCTCCACTTGTGCCTAAAACGCATAGGACTACTTAGGTGATTTAGTTTTTGCTCTGAAACACTCTTTGCGATTAGATTTTGTCCAGAGACGATTCAGTGTAGAGGGGCTAGCTGTGCTCCCTTGTGGAAGGGTCAACTGAGGTCTCCTATTTCCTTCAACTGGTAGCACGTGATCTTCGTTAAGGCAAAACATCAGTAGTCTCACAATCTATAGGTGGAGATAAAAGGGCAATTTAATAGTAAATGCAACTTTTACTGAATCTCTACAATTTGAAGTGAATTTTGCTAGGTATTACTCTTCCTTTTTCACTGACCACATTCTTTAAAGGAGACTTAGATTACTGCTATTATCCCCCAAATTCTCTGTATTGTCTAAGAATGTCACTAGCCATGGTAAACATTTCTTTGGTGTTCTTGGACTAGGAATTCACAATTCCTAAATTTTTCTAGAGATATTCCTAATCTAAGTACATATATTGGCTTTTATGGGCTCCTGTAAGTCAAAAACAATTCTCTCTACATCTTGTTACAGCTATCTTTTTTTTTTTTAATTAATTTGTTTATTTTATTTATTTATTTTTGGTTGCGTTGGGTCTTCCTTGCTACATGCGTGCTTTCTCTAGTTGTGGCGAGCGGGGGCTACTCTTCGTTGCGGTGCGTGGGCTTCTCATTGCGGTGGCTTCTCTTGTTGTGGAGCATGGGCTCTAGGTGTGCAGGCTTCAGTAGTCATGGCTCGTGGGCTCTAGAGCGCAGGCTCAGTAGTTGCGGCACACAGGCTTCATTGCTCCGCGGCATGTGGGAACTTCCCGGACCAGGGCTTGAACCCTTGTCCCCTGCATTGGCAGGTGGATTCTTAACCACTGTGCCACCAGGGAAGCCCAGCTATCTTTTTATAGTGTGGGATAAATGCAGATGAATCATAACAAGCAAGGTTGAATAATACAGGTGGTCCAGGGGAAATAACACTGTCCTTCAGATATACAGAACTTCTTGGGAAGAATATTTCATAGGTATCATTTCACACATCATCCCAGCATCCCTGGAAGTTAGACTGATCTAGGTATTACCAATATATTTTTAAAGAGTTGAGTGATACCTAAAGATTAAATAATTTGAATCATCCAGTCATTGGATAATAAAGCTAAAAATGGAAATAAATCCTCAATCCTTTTCTGGATCTAGACTCCATAATCCCCAAAGTCACCAGCCTTCAGGTCCCATTGGCAGTTGGAAGACCCAGTTAAGACAGAAAGAAAAAAGTTAAAAGTAAATGTTGGAGCTTCCCTGGTGGCGCAGTGGTTAAGAATCCGCCTGCCAATGCAGGGAACGTGGGTTCGAGCCCTGGTCCGGGAAGATCCCATATGCCCAACTAAGCCTGTGAGCCACAACTACTGAGCCTGCGCTCTAGAGCCATGAGAGCCACAACTACTGAGCCCACGTGCCACAACTACTGAAGCCTGCGTGCCTAGAGCCCATGCTCTGCAACAGGAGAAGCCACTGCAGTGAGAAACCCAAACACTGCAACGGAGAGTAGCTCCCACTCGCTGCAACTAGAGAAAGCCTGCACGTAGCAACAAAGACCAAACACAGCCAAAAATAAATAAGGTAAATAAATTTTTTTTTAAAAGTAAATGTAACAAAAGGAGGGAAAAAAGTCATTGTAAAGGAAAACATCAATAAATGTTTCCACTGCTGCTCTGTGTACTGTATTCTAATCTTGGACTATATCACATCATTAACTAGAGAGAATGGTGGCAATTGGGGGCATTTTTGAGAGAATAAGATTAAATTCAAAGTCCCTGCTAATTGTAACCTCTAAGATACATTTTACTTTCCATATAACAGGGTAAGGTAAAACATAGCTATTGTTACTTAAGAATGATAATTGTCACATCCTTAACTCTTTATCTTGTTAATGTTTAAGATATGATAAATTGAATTTTATCCAATAGATAACTTGCACTTTGGGAGAATGGTAGGAGATTAAAAGTAATTTAGTGAAGCTGGGGAAAAGAAAAAAATAATTTGATAAAAAGATTGATAGATAGATAGATTCACTCTTTCACCCACTCAATTAAGTACTTATGGATCTCCTACTACATACCAGGCACAGTACTGGAAATTGGGACACAACAGTGAGTTTACAGTCTAGTGAGGGAGACAGACATTTCAAATTTGAACACAAACTGTGACTGGTGCTAAGAAATAAGTACAATTTTCCTGACAGCCTTGATACATTTAAAATAGCCTTGGTGGCAATCAGAGATTAACACTTCAATAGTCAGATCTACTTGGAAAGGCTGCACAGTGGGAACAGTCATGGAGAGATACATCTCTAAGCTCAGAATAGAGATTTTAAAAATCTAAGACAAAGAGATTAACATGAGAGGTGCAAGGCAGGATCCCATTGGAATAAGACATATAGAATTCCCATATGGAATTCATTCTGTCCTTGAGAACCTGTAACCCCCAAAGCTTTCTTCTTCAAAGCAACAGGAACTTTCATGGATAATGAAAAATTTGAGTTTTATTTTTCTTTACACTCTGGCTGAAAAGCTGACCTAGACTGAATTGCCACACATTCCTGCTGGGAAGACATTTGGTTGCCCGAGACTTCAGCCATAGTTTTGCTTTCACAAAATATGCATTCTTAAGGTAGACTGCAGAACATGGCCTTTTAGGGGGAAACTCTGACAAGATTTTTGAACCAGTCCTCTATCCTAAGAAAAAAATTCAGTCTGCATCCTATGTACTCCATTTAGGAGCCTGGTATCTCTATAGGCTCCAGGTACCTTAAATAGATAAGAGGAAAATATCTGTTGTATTGTCTTTTGAAGCTGAACTCTTCGTTTTCTTTAACTGCATTTATTGTCAGCCTTAGTAAATGTACTCAGGTACATTTAATGCCATTGGGTCCCTGTTGTCTTTGGACAAAGGAAATTTATGAATAAACAGGTGTTTTCTGTTTATGTTAGACTACAGAGACCATTTGGACCTTTGCTATAATCCCATATGTAGAAGATTTAGTAACTAGGACTTTGACAATTCAGAGAAATAAAAACCAAAAGTCATCTGACTGGTCAAGGGAGGAGAAACAATGGTTATTGCTAACAGGAGACCAACTGCAAACTCATAGCCCATGTTATTGCTATTTTACTTTTGTGAATTTCATTGTGCAAGGCACCGGTAATAATGGAGGTGTTCGTTATTCTTCTTAAACTTTTGACTTGATTGGTACTGTCCAGGATGAGTTCTTGAGTTCTTGTGTACAAGAACTTGAGTTCTTGTGGCTGGACTGATAGTAAAATTGACACAAGACAGATTAAAGGGGAAAAATTAATTTAATTTCATGTGCACAAGAGGTCATAAAATGATGTTCAGAGAGTGATCGATAGTGAGAAGATTTTATGTCTTTTTATGTAAAGAAACAATAAATTTGTGAGGATTTGACAGGACAAAGAGGCTTAGGTTTCAGGCTTTAATTAATAAGGAAATTAAGCAAAGTTTAGGCTTCGGTAGTAAATTATTAAAGAAGGAACAAAGTTTGTTTACATGGGTTACTCAGCCATGAATGACTTATCTGTGGTGATAAGGATGTCTCTATTAGCCTCCTGTTGCAGGGAGGGTACAATTCACAGGGGATATTTATTTCCTGTATTCAGGGAGACAAAGAAGGGTCAAAGTGTCCATGTATGGGATGCTTTTCAAATAACTTTAATTAAAAATAATCAATATGCCACTTTGGCATATTTTGGAGCAGACTGCTTGCCCTGAACTCCAACAATACTAAGCCCTTTTGCCTGTTTGTACCAGGCAGCTGAGCCACTGTAACCACAGAAGAACCAGGACTGGTCCCAGATCTATGGTGGTGGAATGTTGGGTTGACTGCAAGTCAGGCATCAGGGAGCTCAGCCTGGGGTCTGACAGGCGGCCTTGCAGGGAGCATCCCTAGGGAAACTACTGTGTTTGTCATTAGCCTCTAGAATTTAGAGACTCTTCAAGACTTTATTCAATTATTACTTCGTTTCAGTCATATCTGGGTGTGTCAGGGCCTCATGTTTGGCTCTAGAAGACATACTTGTCTTCTGAGTAATGTTTGAACTCTGGCTTCTGGATGCCACACTTCGTTCTTTTGTTTGAACATCTCCATTTTAAAGTGTCACCACAAGCCATGATTTGGAGTTTACTGAAATTCCAAGTACATCAAGGTCATTTATTTCATTCACTGGTTAACTCACTCTTCATGCACATATGGAGGACTGACAAAGATTCTCCACTGGACCCTACTAGTCAGGTTCATTGAGCTCTCTTTTTGCCTAGGCCTCAAACCCTGGGTTTCTATAACCTTCCTTGTAGAGTCCAGTTCTAGCAAGAATCCTGCGAAGTCAGTTTACTTATGAATTCCCCATCCTCCCTAGCTGATCCCCCTGGGTATGTAAGCAGGTTCCTCACCTGCCACCATCCGCCAAGTGATGTCTGATCACCTGGCCTGCATTCAGCAAGGATCCTGCCAGGTGTCTTTAGCCAGACTCTCCCCTCACCCCTGATGTCTCCCCTTAGTAATGTCCTACCCACTGACCACCCCCAACCCTCTTTTCTCCTTGGCTATACATTCCCACTTTTCCTTGCTGTATTCAAAACTGAGCCCAGTTCTACACTGAGGTCTGTTTTCCCCTATTGCGGTAGTTTTTCTTCATAAAATTTGTTTTTACTGCTGTCCTGCTCTGGTTTTTCTTTGATAGTTCTGTTGCTTCTGGATGATACATTTTGGTTCTTGTTTGAACATCTTATTTTTAAACTGTCACTATAAGCCATGATTTTGAGTTTACTGAAATTCAAAGTATGTCAAGTTTATTCATTTAATAACTAACTCCTGTGTGTATCTATTGAGTATCAGTTAAGTGGCTTAGAAAGTTGACAATAACCTAACCCTACAATTAAAGGTATGTTACATACATTCTTTTATAAGGCCTCTGGGGTCTTCAAAGATATTTCGGATACAAAAAGTCCTTATAGGCACATTCATATTCTTTCCAAAGGAATTTCTGTCCAAGAATAAGACGAATTACTTTCTTATTTTCAATTAAACACTGTTGGTATTGACCTATATCATGCATTTTCAAAAGCTGAAATATTTATATCTTTCACAACATATAAATATAACTTGCTTAAAGTTTCAATATTTAGAACTCATGTTTAATTATACTGTGATTTTCTAGCTTCTTGGCTGTATTACTTCCTGATAATGTCATGGCACTACATGTCAAACTTTTATTGCATAAAATGAACATGTATAAATTATACCTATGTTCCACTACAGCAATTAAATGAAATTAGATTTTTGGAACTTCTCTTGAGGAAATTTGTTATTTATTTGGCTCTTCTTTTTCTCCTCTCCCCTCTCCCTTCTTACCTTAAGGAAAGGAGCAGAATTCAGAAAATTAGTATTTTCCCATAGCTAACAAATAACAAACATAGCTTTCTTCATTTTGAAAATATGAATTATAATTCATTTCATTAATTCTGTAAGGAGAGATTACCTTTACAATGTATGCTGCACTTCCTTGAAACTGGAGCCTTAAAAGTCCATTCTTTGTCTATATTACACTACAGAAAGCTGTCATTATTTAACAAAATGCATCAAAACAACTGCAATGAGAGTCTGTTTTATCACTGGGTTCTTAAACTCACTTCAAATGCTAATAAAAAATTTATAGCATTCTTATGTTAATTTACCATCCTTGCTAACCCTTTCTGTTAGTAGGCACTTGAATTTGCTGGGATTCAAACACAGATATTCAAACACACACACACACACACACACACACACACACACGCATGCACACACACACACAAAAAAGCCCTTTTCCTCCATCACACAATAATATCTCAAAAGATTAAGTCTTTAATGGACCGGGCAAAGAGCTGCCTTTTCTCACCCAACAGGTTAAATACTGAAGAGCTATTAGATTGTCTGGACCAGTTTCTGAACTACAGACTTCTTAGAGGAAAACTTCTAAATGTGCTTCAAAAGTAAGTTGTCTTTTAAATTTTGTACTGCATAACCTGATAGGAAAAATGAGATATGGCTTTCGGTGAAAAAAATTAGAAGTTCTGTAATGTGCCATGTTTTTAAGGCCAACACTTTGGCTTTGGGAGGTTGTTTAGCATTTATTTGTGCTTGGTAGGGGATACACAGGTTAAGAATTAGCAATTTCTTTAGCCTTGAGGGTCTCCAGCCTGTGCAAAATTTATCGGGGGAAGATACAAAGGTGAGACAAAGTAGGAGAAGGAAACAATAATAAGGAATACTAATGATAATGATAATAATAATAAAGGGAAAGGGGAAGGAAGAGGAGTTCATGGAACACCACCAAAAATGCTATTAACTTAAAATTAAAATTTAAAAAAATTAGTTACTCATAAAATATCATAGCTTATTCTTATTAATAAGAATTGCTCAGGACAATTAAGATCACAGCCAGTCCAAATATGCTCTTTGCTACTCACAAAGCCCTGGGCTTATACTAGTTCCTCTAACTGGGTCTCAGAAGTGAATATTGAGAACCCCTAAGTGTCTGCTGTCTAAATGGAATTCATTTAACTCTTTGACTATAGTCAGAAACCTCTGATCTGTGATTTCTGGATCTTGCCTTTGTACTTTAGACCTAAAAATGTTTCTCTCTGCCTCCTTTCTTTTCTCTCACTTATATATTAACACATCAGTCTCCCAACTGTCTGTCTACTTACCTGGAGAAATTAAATTCCTCTAGAGCTCTTACCACTGGGACTCAAACCTGCAATCAATTTCAAGTTCAAGTGAGCCTTCCTGGCCTCATGTGCTTTTGACTCTGTTCATTGTCTTGGCTCACACAGAGAGCAACTGTCTTGGTTTGTATGAAACAGTGATATTTGAGGAGATTATGTTGATAAGCATCAGGTGGCCCAAAGGCTGTAAGAGTTCTTCTTTTCTCCTTAAACTCCAAAGACTTCAAGAAGGTTTTATTCCACAGAATGAGTCTGAAAGATGCAGGTTCTGGCTCTGTGTCACTGGTTTGTTGTTTTTACATCAGTTTGGGTAAAAGAGTTACATTATGATACATATAAATATACCGATCTTTCTCTTAAAGATGAAAGTGGTTTGAGAAAAGAAAAGAGACTTGTAGAAACTACAATCCTTTTTTTTTTACCTTTGGTGATTACAACAAGTTTCCTAGGGCTGCTGTAACAAATTGCCATTAACTTGCTGGCTTAAAACAACATAAATGTATTATCTCACAGTTCTGAAGGCTAGAAGTTCTAAATCAAGGTGTCATCAGGGCTGTGTTCCCTCTCAAGACTCTAGAAAAGTACATTTCCTTGTCTTTTCCTAGCTTCTGTTGGCTCCTGGCAATCCTTGACATTCCTTGGCCTGTAGCTGCATTATTTCAGTTTCTGTCTTCATAGTCACAAGGACTTCTTCCCTGTATCTCTGTGTCCTCTCCTCTTCTTATTTGGGTACCAGTCACTGGATTTAGGGCCCAAGCTAAACCCAAGATGATATCATCTTCATATCTTTAACTATTTATATCTTCAAAGACTCTATTTCCAAATAAGGTCATATTCTGAGGTTTGGGGTAGAAGTGCATTTGGAGGGGGGACGCTGAAACCCATTAGAGTACCTATCCTCCTTTAAATGTCATCAGTTTTATTACTTTTTAAATTTTAAATTCACAATTTTCAAGGATAGAAGTGTCCATTCTTTTCTGAAGATTTCTGTGGGTAGAGATCTTCCCAACAGGCTCATTCTGCCCCAAGGTTTCCTCATATAAAATGATCATGTGGATATTAGGTTTGAATGTTAATTATTTCAATAAGCTTAACCTACTCCTTCCTTGAGATATGGGGACATCTAATCATCTTTTTATTCCATGTACTTGTCCCACATCCTGCCATGCAGGCATTTGTACTGTTAGTTGGTAGTTGAAAGGAATTAGTTTCTCCTCCAATGTTACTTTAGGTGAAGATTTTCTAGATCCTAAGTAAGGAAGTTTATAAGGGCTTAAACTGTGAAAATCTTTAGCTCCTTTACATGTTCTAAACATTAGGGGGAAAAAATCCATTGTCTTCAAAGCATGAGACTGTAATGGTTCTTAAGATTTTATTTTATTCTGTCTATGGTGTTCTTTTTAGAGTAATTGCTCCTTCAGCAATGGGAATAAATGGATAATTTGCTATGGTAAGGCCACATGTTCATGGGAAAAGTGGTACAATTCTCACTGTACCCTCATATAGCAGTATGCTACTATTCTAATTAAAATAAATGCTCTAGTTTCCTCCTAGAATCAGAGAACATTTAAATATGTTTTCTTGTAGGTAATTTTTGCAACTACCAAATGTTAAATAATACATAGCTTGGCACCTCCCTGGCAATCCAGTGGTTAAGACTTTGCCTTCCAATGCAGGGGGTGCGGGTTCGATCCCTGGTTGGGGAGCTAGGGTCCCACATGCCTCCTAGCCAAAAAACCAAAACATAAAACAGAAGCATTATTGTAACGAATTCAATGAAGATCTTAAAAATGGTCCACATCAAAAAAAAAAAAAAAAATACATAGCTTAATTTCTTATCCTTGGCTCAGACTATTTTTATTGTACCACAAAATGCACTGTAACACTTCACATTGTGACCATCAGAATGACAATACAATCTCAATTATCAAAGATTATAAAAGAATAAAGTGCATATATTGCTTTTATTAAGCTAGGCCAGAACCAGTCCTTTTAGTGAAAGATATAAAGTCATAAAATATTTTATTAACTTTAAACATGAGTGTACATTACTTTGAGATATTATGGAGCATTGTTATAAATAGCACTTCAGCTTACCCCTCAATAGGAGATTTTGTTTGATTCAATAGTTTCAAGCAAACTTTTGACTTACTACCTCTGGCAGAAGTGACTTTTGCTTCCTCCTGTACCTGCCTCCCTTAAAAAAGAAAAAAAAAGTTGAAATGTCACAATTCTATGAGAGGTTTTTTCACCTTTTGGCAGACCACTAAAAAGTGGTCTTTCATGAAATAACGAACTTGAGAGGTTCAACTCGGAATTTATTTTTATTTAACAGTCTTTTGCTAAGGCATTGCTTGGTACAGCATTCTGCACAAGTAGGAAGGCACAAGGAAAACCAGCTGCATTCACTTCTCTGCAGGTTCAATAGTGATTTGGAAAGACGAGACAAATGTCAGCTATTATAGGATTTGTATCATACATAAGAGAAAATAATTTTATTGATTCAAACACAGGAGTCCTCCATCTTCAAACACTGAATTAGACTCCCTGCACTTAAAGTTGAGAACTTGGTAAAGCTTATGCTCTCTGTTACAGAAATGTAGTGTAACAATATATTCTACATTTCTTTTTTTTCCCAGTTACAGATGAAGCAGCTTGCAAAACATTCCTAAAACATGAAGAAGAATATTTAAATGTAAATCATCATTATACCTCTTTATCCATCAAAGTGGCTTCATTCCACTCTCTCTCTTCTGTCTTTATATCTTGCATCAAATATTAGATAAAGCAAAGTGTGTAGAAGAAATAAGTGCTTTTCATAGTCATTCCTCTTTGTTATGGGAGTGCTAAGGCTTCAACATATCTCCTTTGGGAGCTTTGTTGGGTCCAGTGGAGCACCCCAGGCAGTGTTCACCTTCCTTCTGGTTCCATGTTGTTTGACTCTGGATTTCAGAGCACCCCCTCTTATTGCAAATATGTCTTTCCTTTGGGCCTGGAATGCCCCAACTGACCGTTGTGCTAGAAGATTTGACATGCCACCAGATCTGAACTTCTTCTCTTTAGTAGGAAACCCCCAAAAAGGTGTGACAGGAAAATGTATTACATTATTTTATGCTGATAGACTTGGCTACTATCCTCACATAGATGAAAGAACAGGCAGAAGTGTGTATGGAGGGATCCCCCAGATGGGATCCTTAAAAAAGCATTTGGACAAAGCTAAAAAAGACATTTCCTATTACATGCCAATCAACAACGTGGGCTTGGCTGTCATTGACTGGGAAAACTGGAGGCCTACCTGGGCTAGAAACTGGAAACCTAAAGACGTTTACAGGGATCAGTCTATTGAGTTGGTTCTGCAACAAAATAGACAACTTACTTTCCCAGAGGCTGCCAAGATAGCGAAAGTGGAATTTGAAAAGGCAGCAAAGAGTTTCATGCAGGAGACTTTAAAATTGGGAAAATTACTTCGGCCACATCACTTATGGGGTTATTATCTTTTTCCTGACTGTTACAATCATAATTATAACCAACCTAGTTACAATGGAAGTTGCTTGGATATAGAGAAAAGAAGAAACGATGCACTCGACTGGTTGTGGAAGGAAAGCACTGCCCTTTTCCCATCCATGTATTTGAATAGCAAGTTAGAATCTTCTCCACAAGCTGCCCTCTTTGTTCGTAATCGTGTCCAGGAAGCCATTCGGATGTCTCAAGTAGCCAATGCTAAAAGCCCACTTCCAGTTTTTGTGTATGCCCGTCCAGTTTTTACTGATGTGTCTTTTCAATTCCTTTCTCAGGTAAGAAAATCAAGGTAAGAAGGCTATGGAATATTGTTCACAAATGGTGTTTAGTGGGACTGAACATAATTTTTGAAGGGAGTGAAATTTAGCTTTTAATAACCTTTAGGAATATGCACCCAGGTAGTTCTGCATCATTATATGAATGTAAAATAAGAACATATTCCATTTTTAATGTAATCATGTAATGTCTTAGCAGTCATGGAGAACTGGGTAGTATAGACAATGTATTATCTCAGTTCCTTTCTAGTTTTCTTTTATGGGCCTGGTCTCTTGTCAATAGAAGTAATTAAAATAATAGCAGAAAATCTGTATTTTTGTTATAGTAGGGCAGTGGTGGCATAAAAGATAGAAATAAATAGTGGTGAAATATTTAAATAATTATTGTTGGGTCAGCATTCTTGGCTTTGGTGTTATTGTCCTATGTATAACACTTTCATTTTATTCCCCCCTGTTAACTCTTTCTATCACATTTGCCAGGGCGACCTTGTGCATACAATTGGTGAGAGCGTTGCTCTAGGTGCCTCTGGAATTATAATGTGGGGAAGTCTCAACTTAAGCCTAACTAGGGTAAGTTGAATTGATAGGAAATAGATGAAATCATTTCTACTTTTAATGTTTTTGAGGATTGTTGTGGGATTGAATAATAAAATAAGCACTATGTTTGGCACAAAGTAGTAGGTGCTCAATTGATAGTGGCTAAGTCAAACTATCTTTCATTCATGTGGTTGTGTTGTAAGGCTGTTTTCCAGTGAGGAAACAGAAATTTGGTGAGATTAATTGAAATTCCCTAGGCTGCGTGGCTAAGAAGTAACAAAAACAGGACTACAGTCTTGGTTTCCTTATGTGGTGTTTGGTGTTTTTTTCTACTATACCATGCCGTGTCACTTCTCAAAAGCTCAACTAGTCAATATGTATTCATTCATTCTTCCATTCACCCAATTACTGTTTATTAAGCACTTATTTATTTATTTATTTAGTCATTTAATGACAGTTTACCATGGGGGCCAACAACCGGGGGCAGGGTGTGGGCAGTTGGGATTTAGTTAATTTTTGAAAATATTACTAAATTGTTCAAAGTTTCCTTAAGGGAGGGGAAAAGGAATTCTTCTTTATTTTCCACAGGTTATATTTAATAGTATCTATTTTAAGTAAAATTTTAAGTAAAACTTGTTTTATTAGGAAAAATTTTGGTTTTGTTCTGTATTCATTTTCTGCTAATGCATTTTCTTCCGTTCAAAAAGCCGTTAACTATCATGACCTAAACCTTTTCTCTCTTCCTTTATTTTCATCCTTTTTTAATTCTCCATATGAGGTCTTTATCCTTCACCTCTTCAATCTTCTTGACTCAAAGCATGAGTAAAACTGTCACATGGACACTGCTGAGTTGGAGCTGAACTTTTCCTTCTCTGATGGATGTGGAAATATTAGTGATGTAGGTGTCATGGAGAATGTCTAATGAAGCTCTTGGCCCAGATGTCTTATCCTAGGACCTACAGAGAACAGACTTTATACTCTAAGAACAGATCTTTTGACATCTTGTCCTTCAGATAGACTAGCCATATTTTTCCTTCATTTATAAAGGTACTTAAATTTGTGAAATTCTTTTAAGATAATCTGAGTCCTCCTACCTATTTGGTAGATTCTGTTGTCTCTGGTTTGATCAACAGTAAAGAGAACTAATAAAAAACATAAGTTCAGGGAAAGGTATATGTCCCTTTTGCAAAATCTTCTATATGTCAGAAAATTATTTAAGAATTATAATTCTCCTAAGAATATTCCTAGTTTTTATTAGTTGTTTTCTCAAACCTACAAACTCCTTTCTCAAGGATCCTGTTAATTCTACGATAGAACAATTTATAAATTCCCCATACTATTTCCTTTTTTTTTAATTTTCAGAATTGAGAACTCTACCCTTACTCTGATGAGGAATGAATCAGGCATTCTCCAATTAGTAGGATGGCATGGCATACTACTTGTCACATTTTTTTAAAATTGCACTTTAATCTTAGATTCATGTACTTCTACCATGACTCTCAAATCACCTTCAGTATTATTCATACAGGGACAGTCCTTCAACTTTAATGTGATGATTTTCTACTTAATGACACTGCCTTGAAATTGTTCCCTGTGAACTCTGTTCTATATATTTCTGCTACCTTTCCCAATTTATGATTGTTTTGAATGTTAATTCTGTCATTATTCCTCTTTTTTCTATGTCATTTGAAATCAATAGAGTCATGGATTACTTGTGTTTCCTGATTCACTGACAACTCGAGACAATGGTAATTGCAGGTTTACTTGCAATGACTGAACTGATTTAAAACAATTGTTATCAAATGTAGGCAAACCATTTCCTTCCATTCCATCTTATTAGATCCAATGGTGTGACAGAGCCAGCTTCTACTGGTTCCAGCTCATGAGACCTGATTGTTAAATATTCAGAAATTTTGTGAACTGTTAAACACAACCATTATTAAAAATTAAATTATAAAAGCTCAGAATAAAATTAAGTATGTTAAAAACAAAAAGTATTGATAATAAATACTCAAAATGTATCAATTATTTACTTTATTTTACTATTATCCATACTTCTGAGGTTATTTACACCTATTGTATCTATCTAAGTGGAAATGGTATTGTGTAATGGTGTGCTACTTCACACCATACTACCATAATGGTGGGGTAATTGATTCCCAATTCTGCACTCAGTGATTCCAGGTTGGTAGCTTAAAATTGACCATGGTAGGAGTATTTACACCATGGGTATTGACAAATGCTATAAACTAGGCTTTATGTCTTAGAGAAACAGTTTTAGATCCTTCCAAAGACTGCATCTTGTATAGGCTAATGATGCTCAAAACATTCACATCCCTTTACTCCTCTTCCTGCCTAGTTCTTGTCTCTGTAGGCAATTCCAATGTCATCTGATCTTGGTATAAATTCTCATATATCCTTGGCACCGGTGATACTGTGTTGAAGAATATTGACATAGTCCCTGCCTTCATGAAGCTTATGTTAAAGTTGGAGGGATAGAAACAATATAAAACAATAAAAATATTCGATGTGATAAATTCTATGCAGAAAATTAAAATAGAGAGCTGTAAGAAAGTAGACTGGAAAGGTGTCTGAGAAGGGTCTTGTCTAATTAAAGCTGTGATCTGAATAACAGGATGGAGTCAACCATGTTAAAAATGAGAGGAAAGAGCTTTCTGGGCAGAGGGAACAGTAAGTGCCGTTTGAAATGAACCTGCCACCCCTGTGAAACAATTAGTATATCTAAGGCCGAGTGGGTAATGGAGAGTTGTACAAGAGCAAGGAGAGGTTACACCCCATCAGGCTGTATACAAGTTGAGAGAAGTTGAATTGTATAATAAACACCATGTAAAGCTATTGGAGGGTTAAGAAGAGGTTTTCTATTGGTACCATAAAAATTACAACAAACAGTGGTTTAAACAGCAGAAAATTATTATCTTACAGTTCGGTAGTTCAGAAGTCCAATATGGATCTTAATGCTGTAAAATCAAGATGTCGGCAGGGTTGCATTCCTTTCTACAGAAAGACCCTCATTTGCTCATTTGGGTTGTTGGCAGAATTCATTTCCTTGTGTTTATAGCATCAAGATCTCTATTTTCTGACTGGCTGTGGCTAAGGCGATTCCCAGCTTCAAGAGGTCACCGCATTCTTTCCCTTTTGGCCTTCTCCTCTATCTTCAAAGCCAGCAATGCCGGGTTGAGTCTCCCTTACCTTTGAATTTGTCTTCCTTCTTCCAGCCCATTTTAAAAATCCAAGCTACATTTTTAAGGACCTGTGACTGAGCCCATCCAGATAATTCAGGATAACCTCCCCGTCTCAAGATCCATACCCTTAATCATATCTGGAAAGTCCCTTTTGCCATGTAAAGTAACACAGTCACAAGTTCCGTGGGACTGGGGTATGGACATCCTTGGAAGGCCCTTGTTCTGCCTACCGCCGATGGCACCACCTCAAGGAAGGCAACAGGAAGTAGATCCAAGTGGAAGCTGCTGAGGTTCCTCAACTTGCCTGCCCACCCCCCCACCACTTCCTTTGATCTTTACTGAAGGACTAGCACGGCCAACTCACTCCATGGGACTGCTGATCATGAAAGCAAGCAACTACCTTCTACGTTCTGAGAAGGATGGAGTCCCAGTTTTAGAAAGTATCAGTTTCAAGATGAATCATTTTAGTTACTCATCACTCATACTCTGCCAAATAAGTATATCTGTAAAAGAGCTGTCATAATTCGCCCATACTTGAATTATACATAACATTTAATGTATACTCAGTTGAACCCGTTTAGTTGTTTTGAGCTAGCAATTTAGAAACCACTCTTTCCAATGCCTAAACTTGTCTGACAAATGTGATACTTATTACATTTATTTGTACTTTATATTATTTATACTTTGAGGGCTAACCAATGATATGGGGCCCTGTGTTAGCCCTTTTATGTACTTTCTATCTTTTCATCTTCACAACAACCCTATGAAGTAGGTGCTATAATTATCCTTATTGTATGATGATGAAGCTGAAACACAGCCAGATGAATTAATTTGTCCAAGGTCACCCAGATAGGAAACTAAGACTTAGAACGCTTAAGAGATTCCCAAGCTCACACAGCTAGCCATTAATGGAACTGTAACTCCAATCCGGACAGATGGACTCCAGAGCCCATGCTCTAATCCCTCCACCTGCACTGTACCATTCTGCCCCTTCCACCCCCATTAGTTTATGAATTATTGAGGAAGACCGAGGCTAGGGTATACTAAACCTCAACTGGTCAATTATTTAGTGACATGAAATGGCATGTGAAACTTACAAATGTTACAAAAAACTGTTGGAATAGTCTTGCTTGTTAAAGTAAAAAAAGATAAAACATTTCCTACACTTACTGGTTCTGGGTTTTGTGTGTGTGTGTGTGTGCTTCCTTAGAAATTGCTTAATGTAGTGAATTAATTCACATATGAACCAACGTGGATGTTAATAACCTGATCTTCATATAATTTTACAGCAATCTTGCATGAACCTAGGCAATTACATGAAGACTACACTGAATCCTTACATAATCAACGTCACCTTAGCAGCCAAAATGTGTAGCCAAGCACTTTGCCAAAAGCGAGGAGTGTGTACAAGGAAATACTGGAATTCAAGCAACTATCTTCACCTGAACCCAAAGAATTTTGCTATTCAAACTGGGAAAGGTGGAAAATACACAGTACATGGGAAACCCACACTCAAAGACCTGCAACAATTTTCCAAAAAATTTTCCTGCAGTTGTTATGCCAACATCCGCTGTAAGAAGAGAGTTGATATAAAAAACATTCATACTATTAATGTATGTATTGCTGAAGATGTTTGCGTAGATGGCTTTCTAAACTTAAAACCCAGGAGTCATTTTTCTAGCTGGAAAGAGATATCTTCTACCACTTTCAGCAGTATCTCATTCTCCACACCAACGGTCACAGTGTCTCCATGTGTTCCTGGGAAAGATCTCCGTGGGTGCCTCAAAGTCACGTGTTCAGTGGAAGCCCTCTCCAACAACACCCAAGGGGGCTGTCATAGTGTTAAATGGAAAAACACTTCCAGTCAGTTACATATTCAAAACAAGAAAAAATGAAACAACCTATTAAAGTACAAATTCAGTGCTTATTAGGCTTCCTGTCTACATTCTTTGTGTTTTTATATTTTTTACATTTTATTTTTAAATTAATTAATTATTTTTTGGCTGTGTTGGGTCTTCGTTGCTGCGCACGGTGGGGAGCGGGGGCTACTCTTCGTTGCTGTGTGCGGGCTTCTCATTGCGGTAGTTTCTCTTGTTGAGGAGCACGGGCTCTAGGCGCACGGGCTTCAGTAGTTGTGGCTCGCGGGCTCCAGAGCGCAGGCACAGTAGTTGTGGTGCACGGGCTCAGTTGCTCTGCACCACGTGGGATCTTCCCGGACCAGGGCTCGAACCCGTGTCCCGTGCATTGGCAGGCAGACTCCCAGCCCCTGCACCACCAGGGAAGTCCCTTACATTTTTATATTTAATAGTTTCGCTAGCTTATTTTTTTAGGCAACTGATGATACCTATATATTTAAAGTTTTATATTTGAAATGTGAATCAAAACTCATGGCCAAGAGAGTATTTTAATTTTTTGAGCAAAGATTGCTTTTTCATGATCAAATTGAACTTGGAATTATTATTGACTGATAAACAAGGAATTGTGACCAATGCCTTTAATTTTCAAAATCATAGTGAGGGGAGTGTTATTACTAAATCCATTGATACTACATTTCACTTTTGAAATTCAAAGTAGACTCTTGATAAATAAGATAGCATAGAATTTGCTTTGTAAGATGATATCCAATTTTGTATTTTCTAATTGCCATGTGTATAGCAGATATTTCACAAACTGTGAATGTGTATATACTAAGAGGTACCTATTATATTCTTGGTTCTACCAAAGACTGATTGTAAGGCCTATAATACTTAGAGGCCTAGTGTTCTTCTGATAAAAGTGAAGATTTGAATAATGCCAATTTATTGTAAGTGAATGTCTTTATAAGTAGTTTTTAATATGTAATAAAAGTGTCAAGAAAATATTAAATGCAATATCTTTTAAAATGTAATATTCTAAGCGTACTAGTCTGTCTCAAGCATGTAACTATGGTTTTTAGCTATTTCATCTTGATAATTTGTTCAAGTTGTGTTTTATAAAAAGGTAACCTTTAAAAAGTGATTAACCCATCAACTTTTGTACATGGTTTAATATGTCTTCAGAATTCACATATGAAAATTCTAATTTTCTTTTCATTCTTGATTGTCAAATTTGACAATCTTGTGTACCTAAAAATCCTTATTTTATCTAAGCATTCACATCCTTCATATAGCATTTATCGAGTGTTTATTCTTTGCCAGGCTCAATATTAAGTGTCACAGATTCAAGGTGAAGTAGCATGCTTCTTGCCATCAGTGAGTTTGTTGCATATTTGAAGAAGACAGACATCGAAAGTGGAAACTTACAACATAATGTGTGAGAAGTGCTATAATATAGTTCAGCCTGCTCTGGCATACAAACAAGAATCTGAGGGTGTCAGAGAAGGATTTCAAAGATGTCATGAAAGAGATGATGTGTCTATTGCCTTGAAGGCTGAATAGCAGTTAGCTCACATGGAGACACGAGACAAAAGGAACTTCGGTAGGACAGAATACTGAGTGTGGTTTTAGAATGATATTCAGTAGATGATGGCCAAATGATGTACTGAAGCCTTTTGTAAACCATATTAAGAAGTTTGGACTTTACAAGGAAGATGCTCCCAAACTTGTTGACCTGCTCCATTTTTTTTTCCATGCACATATATCACAGCATGATATATTTCTCTATTTTTACTTCCCATCACCTTCGTATAATGTAAACATCATAGGGACAGGTGTTTGGTCTGTTTTTCTTGCTGCTGTATCCACAGTGTAATGAATAGCATCTGAGACTTAGTAGGTGCCCACTAAATATTTGCTGAACAAATAAAAGCCAATGGGGAGCCACTAAAGAATTTTAAGTGTGGGAGTTGGCATAACCACTTGGATCCTCTCAAACTAATGCTACCCTTTTCCTTAGTTCTGCCCTTTTCCTTAGTTCTGCCCTTCATTCTCTGCTCCAATTATGATTCTACTGTCAAAGCCGTGTTTTCATAAGTAAGCCACAAAATGAGACAATTTGGTAATGATCTGGGAAGGATGCTACGTATGGACTAGTTTCCTCAGTATACATAAATGGCTGTCAGGTGATTGGGAGTTAGAAAGAATGGAGACAGCAAGGTGAATTGGAAAAGGCATGGATTTTGGAGTTGGACAGTTATAAGGGCAACTTCCAACATTTACTAGCTATACGAGCCTGAGAAAGGTAACTCGGCTCAGCTTCTATTCTAATAAAATGATGATAATATATATCTTTTAGGGTTCTTGAGAGGATTGACTCATATAATACATGGAAAGAGTTAGCCTTAGAAATAACACAGTAAATGTCTGTGGGAAAGGGATGGATACGTTTTTACTGGGTATGGAAGATGTCTGTATTACTGTTGTTGGATGGAAAGTCAAAACAGTAGACCTCTGTCATGGCAGACTTGGCCATGAACCCCGTAAGAAAAGAGGCCACTAAATAGAAAAAGAGACTTGGCAGGAATATTTTGTGTAATACACAACTTTGTATATGGTTAGGTTTGCAGGGGCAAAGTTGTGTTTCCATTTAGATCAAGTATTTTTGCCAGGGATCATGCTTGTATCTGAAATACAAAGAGAATAGTACAGTATCCCTGCTCTTCATGAACTTGCACACTGGTGGGGCTGCTAGGCATGTAAACAGAAGTTGTCCATAGACGCAGCACATACATAAAGTATAAAAACTGAAGCGCTGTAAGAACACAGGTTCATCTAACTAACAGAGTACTAAAGGAATTGAGTAATTTAGTTTCAAAAGATATGAAATTAGTTTGTTAGATGCAGATGGCATCTCTAAACTCTCAAGTATCATACAAAACCTGTCTCCCGGGCTTCCCTGGTGGCGCAGTGGTTGAGAATCTGCCTGCCAATGCAGGGGACACGGGTTCGAGCCCTGGTCTGGGAGGATCCCACATGCTGCGGAGCAGCTGGGCCCGTGAGCCACAATTACTGAGCTTGCGCGTCTGGAGCCTGTGCTCCGCAACAAGAGAGGCCGCGATAGTGAGAGGCCCGCACACCGCGATGAAGAGTGGCCCCCGCTTGCCGCAACTAGAGAAAGCCCTCGCACAGAAACGAAGACCCAACACAGCCATAAATAAATTAAAAAAAAAAAAAAAATCTTCCAACACACAAAAGCCCAGGACCAGATGGCTTCACAGGCGAATTCTATCAAACAAAAAAAAAACCAAAAAAAAAAACCTGTCTCCCTCCCAGAAGAGGGCTCAGTTCCAAAGTTATTAGAGAGAATATATGCTTTTATTTTTGAAAGTGAATTTGAATGGAGAATAGATATAAAATAGACCATTGGATTTATTGTATAGATATATTCAATATTGTGGGAAGTAAACAGACATTCACTAAGAGATGTTGAAAAATGATTTAAGGTTATGTGCTAAGTAGTAATGAAGACATGAGAAGTGGTGTTAAAAAAAAGCTCTTGGCAGTGAACTTTGGATAAATATATCCATTTAGGAAAATTAACTGTTGGATTCTTAATCTATGCAAACATTATGCAAACACAAAAATGACTAACAGGAAAATGACAGCCCACAGGAATATATAGGACAAAATGAAAAGCAGAAGGCACGAAAAGAGAAATCTTTCCAAAATGCTGACCTTTATTTGGTAATGTAGTAGTAATTTAAAAAATTCACTTCTCAAGTTTTTTAATAAATTGGTTGCTGGCAAATTAATTGATCTTTAGAAGGCGTCTAACCCACTATTGAGGAAGAGGACAGTTAGGCACATACTACTGTTGTGTGACTAGATATTTGAGGACTGTGAGGGTATTTACTTGCCATGTAACTTCACACTGCAATGTTAGAGCGATTTCTGGCCTGTATTCTTCCCACCCCACTTCCAGATAACCTTAGGAAACACACAACCATGTGCTCGGGATCCTAGACATAGCACAATTCCTGGCACAGAATAGGTGCTCAAGAAAAAGTTGAAAAAAATGTTGCAATGATTACTGAATATAATTACTATGGACTGAAAGTGAATTTGATACATTTCTTTTTTTTTGTTTTTTATAAATTTATTTATTTATTTATTTTTGGCTGTGTTGGGTCTTCGTTTCTGTGCAAGGGCCTTCTCTAGTTGCGGCAAGTGGGGGCCACTCTTCATCGCAGTGCGTGGGCCTTTCACCGTCGTGGCCTCTCTTGTTGCGGGGCACAGGCTCCAGACGCGCAGGCTCAGTAGTTGTGGCTCACGGGCCTAGTTGCTCCGCGGCATGTGGGATCTTCCCAGACCAGGGCTCAAACCCGTGTCCCCTGCATTGGCAGGCAGATTCTCAACCGCTGCGCCACCAGGGAAGCCCCCTTGATACATTTGTAATTCAGTTGGTTAGCTACCATTTTTTTTTCTTTGTTGGAAGGGTATCTATTTTGAAAACACTTCATTTAAAATTATTTTTCACTTTGGAAATGCTCCCCACCACTCTTCTCTGTTTCTTTGGGTACATGCTGAAAATGATCTTACTCCTAAATTCCTGTTTAATAATAATAGTAATAATCATTTATTTTCTGCATATTTGGATGTTTTGACATCTTAAAACACCTTTCTGGCAGGGAGGGACTGCCCCTTCCAGGGTTAGCTGATTCTTAGAGATAACAAAAGACATGCTATTTGATATGGAAACTAACCAATCCAGAGTCCTACCTCCTCTATCTGGCCTCTACACACCAGGAGGCAATATTCCTCTGCCTTAAGCATCCCAGGGCCAAGTCCCAGGCAACTAGAGAGCACCTCTATAGCCCTGATGGGGTTCTGGACACACTACCCCAAATACGGCACCTTGGTTATTGAATATTTTAAGTTGAAGGAGTTTTGAGAAAATGGCAGGAGCCGGAAGGTCACTTTAACCCCCTCCCCACCTCACCCTTCTTCCCCGAAACAGATCATAAGACCCTCATGTGAAAGGTGTCCTCTGTGGATCTGGAGGAAAGAAGCAGACTTTTCTCCGAAGACAAAGGGATGCCAAGAAGAATCAAACCAACAGGCCTTGCTAAGTTTCCCCAGTTCCCTACAATTACGTCATACTCCTTAACCTATCATCTTTCTCCCCTACTGCCCCCCTTCATCCAATCTAGAATAAAAATATACAGGTCGAACTGTTTTCTTTGGGTCTTCATATTTTTAATGAAGGCTCTGGTGTCCCATAAAACTTATATTAAATGAATTTATATGCTTTTCTTCTGTTAATCTGCCTTTGTCAGTTTAATTTTCAGACCCAACTAAGGACCCTAAGAGTGTCAAAGAGAATGTTTTCCTCCCTGCAGCTCAAAACCTGCTGAAATTATTCAAATGAGCCAGTCTTAAACTGTTCACCCTCCCCTGCCTTGCCTTCCCCAAGGAGACGCCAATAAAGGCTGCTGGCTGGCGTAGGTTCTCCCCTGCTTCTGCATCCTGTCCAAAACCTGGTGTTCCTCACGTGATCCTCTGTGTAACCATTCAGTCACCTTTATAAATTAACACTCACGGGGCTTCCCTGGTGGCTCAGTGGTTAAGAATCCGCCTGCCAATGCAGGAGACACGGGTTCAAGCCCTGGTCCGGGAAGATCCCACATGCCGCAGAGCAACTAAGCCCGTGCGCCACAACTACTGAGCCTGCGCTCTACAGCCTGCAGGCCACAACTACTGAGCCCGCGTGCCACAACTACTGAAGCCTGTGCGCCTAGAGCCTGTGCTCCACAACAAGAGAAGCCACTGCAGTGAGAAGCCCGTGCACCGCAGAACAAATGAAAAAGCAAAACTGCTTTTCCCTTTGTTAATACTTTGTTCTTCTGTAATAAGTTCATACGTTTACATGTTAGCTGAAATGAACAATATGCCCATTTTAAAGTGTGTTTTCTAGACTAGTTAACTTGGAAAGGAGCATCTCTCATGGAGAGGTCGTTTTGGAGGGAACTTTTTGAATTACTATACCCAGTGAATGGCAGTTTCCTTTGAACTTGACAAACTGCAATCTCAACCATGGGTCTAGGATTGATATTTCAGGACTCAGCAGCTTGCTTGTCAGTGACCCCAGCTTAGAGTAGTGAGACTCACATGATCTGTTTCACATGCAAAACTGCCAGGATTGTTTCAACACAATCATCCTGCAAAAGATACTGAAGTTTTTTTTTTTTTTTTGATACTGAAGTTTTGATGACACTGAAATTTGATATGGAGTGGTTAATCACTGGAATGTGAAAACCCATCAACAAAAACCATCAATAAAATTGAGAACCTGGATAGTTCTCTTTCCTCCTCTGCTTGCCATCAGAGAGAGAGGGAAGGAAGGAGGTGGGGGATAGTGGGTGGGAGAGAAGAAAATAAAAGCAGAGAACGATAAGGAAAAAGAACTAGAATTCTTTGCATTCTGTGATTCCATTGAGGACTCTAATTTGCACAGGATTGAAAAGAACATCTGATGCAGACACAATTAGCCTTCAACTCCCTGTAAAAGCCAAGAGTGGTTGTCCTTGAATGCCCTACTTGGGCTCACCTGAACAAATGTCACTGCCTCCTCCTTCTCCCCTCGCCTCAGACTTCCTTTAAGAAGCAACAGTGATGAAGTTACAAAGCAGTAGCACTGTTTGGAATGTGCCAAATCCACAGTGGGCTATATACTTACAGGTTGTGGTACAAGTCACTAAGATTTTAAAAGTACTCCAAAGAAGACATACAGACGGCCAACAAACACATGAAAGGATGCTCAACATCACTAATCATCAGAGAAATGCAAGTCAAAACTACAATGAGGTATCACCTCACACCAGTCCGAATGGCCATCATCAAAAAATCTACAAACAGTAAATGCTGGAGAGGGTGTGGAGAAAAGGGAACCCTCTTGCCCTGTTGGTGGGAATGTAAATTGATACAGCCACTATGGAGAACAGTATGGAGGCTCCTTATAATAATAGAACTACCATATGACCCAGCAATGCCACTACTGGGCATATACTCTGAGAAAACCATAATTCAAAAAGAGTCATTGGGGCTTCCCTGGTGGCGCAGTGGTTGAGAATCTGGCTGCCAATGCAGGGGACACGGGTTCGAGCCCTGCTCTGGAAAGAGCCCACATGCCGTGGAGCAACTAGGCCCGTGAGCCACAACTACTGAGCCTGTGCGTCTGGAGCTTGTGCTCCGCAACAAGAGAGGCCGCGACAGTGAGAGGCCCACGCACCGTGATGAAGAGTGGCCCCCGCTCGCTGCAACTAGAGAAAGCCCTCGCACAGAAACGAAGACCCAACACAGACAAAAATAAAATAAATAAGTAAACTAAAAAAAAAAAAAAAAAGAGTCATGCACCCCAGTGTTCATTGCAGCTCTGTTTACAGTAGCCAGGACATGGAAGCAATCTAAGTGTCTATTAACAGATGAATGGATAAAGAAGGTGTGGCCCATATATACAATGGAATATTACTCAGCCATATAAAGGAACAAAATAGTGTCATTTACAGAGATGTGGATAGACCTAGAGACTGTCATACAGTCAGAAAGAGAAAAACAGATATCGTATAATATCGTTTATATGTGGAATCTAGAAAAATGGTATAGATGAACTTATTTGCAAAGCAGAAATAGAGACCGACGTAGAGAACAAACCTACGGATATCAAGGGGGGAAGGGGGGGTTAGGATGAATTTGGAGATTGAAATTGACATATATATACTATTGATACTATGATAGATAGATAACTAATGAGAACCTACTGTACAGCACAGAGAACTCTACTCAGTGCTCTGTGGTGACCTAAATGGGAAGGAAATCCAAAAAAGAGTGGATATATGTATACGTATAATGGATTCACTTTGCTGTACAGCAGAAACTAACACAAAATTGTAAAGCAACTATACTCCAGTAAAAATTTTTGAAAAAATGCAAACTTTTTGAGGCATTGTATTTCCTGTGAGGAAAAAGGAAAATGTTTTGTTTGTTACAGAACTTGTCTCTTTATGTCTAAACTTTGTTTAATATTTGAGTTGAGATAGAGCTGCAAAACTAACCAAGATGATTCAAAGTCTTATTTTACATTTTTAAGCTCCAATAATTTTTTTTTTAATGGAAACATGTATAGTCTTATATTGGTTTAAAAATCTTTTTTATTCTTTTAAAGTTATTGCTGCTCATGGTAAAATAATACAAAGTTACACAGTGGAAAATTAAAAGTCCTCTTCCCTTACCAGAGATAACTCCTGGTTATGGTTTCTTTATATAATTCGAGAAATTTCCAGGGAGTAAGGAAGCGAATGTGTGTGTATGTTGCTAAAAGGTAAACGGAGGCATATGAACAATTTGAAGAGTTTATTTGAGCCAAAATCAATTAGAATCCAAGAGCACCAGCCTTGAAGTGTTTAGGGGCGCCCTGTCGACAGGAATCAGGGGACTTATGTAGAGAAAGTGCGGAAGCAAAGAAAGGAAATATTTGGTTGATTAGAGCTTAATACCTAGTTGGCTGTTTGTGATTGGTTGTCCTTAGTATCTTGATGTTGTAACACTGAGGCACTTACAGGCTTAGATTTTTGGTTTGCTTATGTACGTTAAGAACCACCTTAGTCTAACAGCCTCCTTGTTTAATTAATTTAACCGTATATTTAACACAAATTGGGCTATGGTCCATAATCATCTATAGCGTGCTCTCCCACGTGACAATATATTCTGGGTGTCTGTCCACACCAGGGCATTTTGTAATGACCACATTGTACTCCACTATACCACAACATGACAATTTTTTTAGAAAGTTCTTATTGATGGACATTTCATTTTCTGGAGATTTTTTTCCCAGCTCTATCAAAAATGTTGTAGTTAGCACCTGTGTACACGTATGTCTTGGCATGCTTTTGCCAGGATGAAATGGAATGGCTAACACAAAGGATATATACATTTCAGCTTAGAGAGATATTGCAAAATTTTCTTCTAAAAGTTTGTTCCTATTAATGATTGTACCAACAGTGAACGGGAGGGCCAATTTTCCTTACCAACACTGGGCATTATCAAATTCTGTATTGTTCATCCATAAGTGAAAATGCCATCGTGGTTTAAGAACTTGGTTCTTACGTAGTAAAGAATATATTTTTTCATAGTTTGTTAAAGGGTATTCTTTTTTTCTTGCCAAGACTTTTTTTTTTTTTTTGAAGAATAAACCTTGTTTTGTTTCTCATGTATGCTCAAAGCCTATTTTTAGGAGATTGTTGCCATTTCTGAAAATTGAGATATACCATTTCAGATATCAACAGGTTATAATATGAAACAGGAAACCAAAGACCAAGTTTAAAAAGAACATTTTATTTCTTCTGCTTCTTATTTCTTAACGTGGCATTCAGTTTTGATTATCACTGTTATATTTTTAAAGTACATCAGTCACTAGGAGCTACCAATTCATTTACCTACTGAGTCTCATTGTTTTCATGCAGCCATAAAGCCTCATAAAATTTTGGCAAATAATTATTTTATAAGAGATATCCTTTAAAGAAAATTCTAATAGTTTTTCATGGGAAGCCCAATCCTTGGTCATAAGATATAGGGAAAGAACAAACCAATCCCAGTTTAGCCATCTGCAAATTGTTGACCTTGGGCTAGATATTTACATTCTCTGAGTTTGTTCCCTTACCTTGGAAGGCCAGCTGTTGAGAAGATTAGAGAAAATAAACAGAAATCAGCACAGTGCTTGTCATAAAAATAGTAGGCACTGGACAGATAGTGATCATCATTTATCTGAAGCCTTTATATACTTTCCAGAGTATTCCCTCTGATAGATGACTTAGAGTTGAAATTTGAAACCTAAAATCGGTTTTAAAATTTTCAATTTGAGGAATAGGGTAAGTAAAATGTATTTATAGTTGTTCTTTACTTAAAAGGCGTAAATATGTTTAATTTGACTGAAAACCAGAAAATGTCTATTTCTAGTACAATGTGCTATCACACAGATGCACAAATATTATCAGAAAAAAATTTATACCTTCAGATGCCTGGGATGATACACATGTAATTAGAGCCCATAAAATTTCAACACATTGTGTTAATACAACTTTGTTTACTTATTTGATTTCCAATCATTTAATTACAGCACATATTTAATAACAAACTTCAGAGTAGAAGGTAGCACATATAGTTTTATTGAAATATAGTACTTCCCCCAGAGCAACTTACTAATCTTAGATTACACCTGTAGGGACAGGATAGGTTTGCGTTAACATACAGTTATATACTTTTTAGGGAATAAATGATTCTGAATGATTTTATTTTTCTGTAATAAGTTTTAATAAAAGACCAAGGGTAGAAGAAATTTCTAGATTAATCATTTTATAAAGTAGGGAAAAAAACATTATGACTGTCATATGCAGTATACAAATGTTTTCAAAAATTGTGCAGCCTAAAAGAGAAAGGATACACTTTTTGTATCTTGTAGAAAAGTTTAATCCTTGAAAGGTGAGAGTTGACTTCAGGGACTAATCATTTTAGTGATGTCTGGTCCCCATGGAACTGGCTGGGAACTGGCCTGGCTGAAATTGTCAGTCCACTACTTTACAACTCTTCAAAAATAAGAAGAGCTTCCAATTATTATTATTCAGCACCTAATTATGTGCTTTATATACAATGTTTGTTTATTTTTTCTTCCAGATGAGGAAACTGAGCCTTAGACTAGGTCCCATAGGTACAGCTGGAATGAAGACCTGGGTGGTTTGACTGCAGGCCTGTGCACTGCACCATTACACAACACTGACCTCCCATAAAATTCTGAGGTGAAGTAACATCATGGCACGTAGAACTTAGAACCACTTCCAATTCCTTCTTTTTACTCTACAACAGTATCTGACCATGGGTGTCTGCCAACTGCTGAGACTTTTCTGACCATAGGGCACAGGTGATCACGGGGCACTTAACTTTTTATATATACTTTCAAAGTGTAGCTTGGATGGAGTAAAGGAGAAACTGACATTCAAAGAAAGAAAGCTTAGATAGGCTACTAGAAGTTTGCATCACATTGACCTGTCCCGGCCTCATTCACAACAAAATGGAAAGCTTCACATTTTCAGCAGCAGGTGGCAGTAGGATAACAGTGTCAATCCCCTGGGCTTCTTCAACAATAAGTCTCTATGTCCTTGAAGACTTTTGGTTCCAGCAAACAGAAATAACTAGTCACATGCTAGCCTTTTATGTCACTAGAAGACAATCAGTCAGTTTTTCTTTCAGATAGAAAATGTGGATTAAGATGATAAAAACAGACTATACAAATAATATTGCTGGTTTGTGATTGTTCTGTAGGTTCTATGTCTTTGAAAGATGACTTTAAACAATTTTGCTTACTGATAAAACTGACTTAAAAGTGATTTTTTCCCCCCCTGCTAGTAAGAAAGTTAATTTTGTGGGTATTTTTGCAGGAAGGAAAATGGTGGGGGGGAAAGTGAGTGATCATACCTTCCCTGTGAGTGACTGTTTTATGTATTCTTAGTAGATAAGCTGAATAATTTTTTTTAAAGGTAGACTCTAATATACTAGTTGTAAAACAGCATGGTGTGAGTGTGTGTGGGAGAGAGAAAGAGAGAGAGGGAGACAGAGAGAGAGAGAGAGTCTGGGAATTGCAGATGTGCCGGGGGAAGTAGAACTTGGTGGGAGGTGGGAGTTGAGCTTGGAAAGGTAGACAGGAGTCAGATATGAGGGATCTTCTGGGCTATGCTAATGAACACATAATTAATCCTTTAAGCAGGATTGAAATGGTCAGATTTGTATTTTAGATCTGAAGACTCTTGGAGCCTGCAGGCAGGAAAACCAGTTAGAAGGCTCTATTATCTAGAGCAGAGATGATGACATTTTGAACTAGGGAAGTGTTAGGGATGGAGAGAAGAGGATAGAATTAGAAATCAATAATTGATTGCTTGTAGAGACACGGATGTAGAGAACAAACATATGGACACCAAGGGGGGAAAGTGGGGGGGTTGGGATGAACTGGGAGATTGGGATTGACAGATATACACTAATATGTATAAAATGGATAACTAATAAGACCCTGCTGTATAAAAAATAATAATAATAAAATTAAAAAAAAATAATTGATTGCCTGGAGGTGGGAGGGTCAAGGGAAAGCAAGCAACCTAATGTGACCCAAGGTTTCTCACAGTGTCATCCACTCCTGAGAAAGGGGCACAGGAGGAGAGGAGATTTGGGGATCTCTTTTGAGTATGTTACATCTGAGGTGACTTGCGGTACCCAGACAGCTGTTTTTTTTCTTTTTATTGAAGTTTAGTTGATTTACAATGTCTCGTTAGTTTGAGGAGTACAGCACAGTAATTCAGTTACATATATATATACATATTCTTTTAAAGACTATTTTCCCTTTTAGTTTATTACAAAATATTGAGTATAGTTCCCTGTGCTATACAGTAGGTCTTTGTTGGTTATCTACTTTATACATAAAGTGCTTTTTTTTTTAAGCCATATGATTTAGAAGTTCATGGGAGAGAGTAGAGCAGTGTTATTAACAATGAATAACAATAATAGTCAAAAACAACCTGCCTAACAGTTTGAGAAGATGGTCTCTGGAGCCAGACCACCCGAGCTTAGGCAAGTTACATAACTTCTCTGTGCCTTAGTTTCCTCGTCTGTGGTGAGAATTAAATGAGTTGATGTATATAAAGCTTTTGGATCAGTACCTGGTTCATAGGAAACGTCAGATGCTTGTTTGTCGTATTGTTGCGACTTCTATTTTAGCTCTCATTTATGGGACACGTGCTCTGGGCCAAGCCTGTGCTCAGAGCTTATGGGCAATTTCTCATGGAATCTCCATAAGACCCTGTGACGGTAATACTGTTATTATCTGAAGAAACTCCTACCTTAAGGAAGCTGAGCAATCTTCCCAAAGGAACCTGCTGGGAAATAAAGGGAGAGCCAGGACGCAAACTCCAGCCTGAAGGACAACAGGAGTCTAAGCCCATTTAGATATTTGAAACCACGAGAGTGGGTGAAACCACCCCACGGGAGAGTGTGTAAAGGGAGAGGGACGAGGGAGCACCGACGGTCCTCCGTGGTGGGATGAGGGTAGAGCAAAGCAACTGAAAATGCGCAGCGCTGGAGGCTGGGAAGAAGCAGCTCGGCCAAGTCCAGTGAGGTAAAGCCTTCCTCATTTTCAGTCTGCTCTTACTGGCCCTCCTCTTTCTCTGCGTCTAACATTGAGCTTTTACATTTTACACTTCTCTGCGTGAAAAAAGGAACTAAATAGACACACGCTTCCTACACCAGAGGCATCAAATTCTCTAATAGATTTAATGTATGATGAAGGTACTCAGAACTTTGAACTTCAGAGCTGCTGCTCTATGTTAGGTCCTAAGAGCTTCCCCTTCCCCTTGGCAGTGGCCATAGGGATTAATAATCATATCTGCTTCTGTGCCCCAGCCTAGCGTCCCTCCAGGGTCCCCTAGCCTGGATTCTCTGTCTTTGCCTGGGGCCCCCTGAGATTTATTCTGTAGATCTGTATTAGTTTCCTAGGGCTGCTTTAACAAAGTACAACAGACTGGGTGGCTTAAACGATAGAAACTTGGGCTTCCCTAGTAGTGCAGTGGTTAAGAATCCGCCTGCCAATGCAGGGAACACGGGTTCGAGCCCTGGTCCGGGAAGATCCCACATGCCATGGAGCAACTAAGCCCGTGTGCCACAACTACTGAGCCTGTGCTCTGGAGCCTGCAAACCACAGCTGCTGAGCCCACGTGCCACAGCTACTGAAGCCTGCGCGCGTGGAGCCCATGCTCCGCGACGAGAGAGGCCACTGCGGTGAAAAGCCCGTGCACTGCGGCCAAGAGTAGCCCCCGTTCGCTGCTACTAGAGAAAGCCTGTGAGCAGCAACGAAGACCCAACGCAGCCAAAAATAAATAAACAAATAAATAAATAAATTTATATATTTTAAAAAAAACATAGAAACTTCTTTTCTTACAGTTCTGAAGGCTGGAAGCCCAAGAAACCAAGATTGGTTTCTTCTGAGTGCCATAAGGGAAGGATCTGTTCCAGGCCTCCCTCTTTGGCTTGTAGACAGCTGTCTCCTCTCTGTGTCTCCCATCTGTCCCTGTCTATGTCAACATTTTCTCTTCTTAGAATGGCACCAATCATATTGGATTAGGATGCACCCTAATGACCTCATTTTAACTTAATTACTGCTGTAAAGATCTTGTCTCCAAATAAGGTCACATTCTGAGGTCTGGGGGTGGGACTTCAACATATGAATTTTGAGAGGACACAATTCAGTCAATAACTATATCAATACCCTAATGAAGTTTACTTTAATGGTTAAAGGCTTTGACTTTGTTGAATCCAGTATAGAAATACAGGACAAGAAACATACTCTATCCCACCATTTTGTGGTATCAACCAAAGGAAATAAATTTTCTTTTTATATCCTTCCAGTTAGATCTTCCTTCTCCAATTAATAAGTTACTTAATAAAGAAGGTTTCCTCCTTCTCTTGATAAGGAATAAAAATTTGCAGTCAGTTTTAAAGTTAAAATCCATAGGTAAACATGTTCATTCAGCCAACTCTGTTTCCTGTGGTCAATATCCTTTAGGGAAAACCATGACTACCAATCACCAACATCACTGGGTATTAAATACAGTCACTTTCTTAGGTTCTGCAGGAAAGGCAGGTTAGAAAAATGACCCTGACCTCAAGATATTTATAATTTCATGCTATTGTCCTTAATCTTTTTGGTATCATGGAGGCTTTGGGAATCTGGTGAAAGCTAGAGCTTCTCTTCTGGGAGATACTTACATTAAGAGTATAAGCAAAATTATGCATACAACTTATTTCATTGCATTGGATCAAAATGTTTTTTATAAAGAATTGTGCCTTTTCCATCATTTTTTTTGCATGCAAAATGAATATCCTGCAATATTATTTTTTAAAAAAATAGGAAGAAGGAAAGAAAGAAATCCAAAGTGTGCAAAGAAAATTAAAAAATAAACTTTGGGGGAGTTCCCTGGTGGTCTAGTGGTTAGGATTCGGTGTTTTCATTGCTGTGGCCTGGGTTCAGTGCCTGATGGGGGAAATGAGATCCTGAAAGCCCTGGTGTGGCAAGGCCAAAAAAAAAAAAAAAAAAGGCACAAAGAAAAAACAATAAAACAAAAATCATTAAAAAACAATAAAACAGGACTTCCCTGGTGGCGCAGTGGTTAAGCATCCACCTGCCAATGCAGGGGACACGGGTTCGATCCCTGGTCCAGGAAGATCCCACATGCTGCGGAGCAACTAAGCCTGTGCACCACAACTACTGAGCCTGCGTGCCACAACTACTGAAGCCCACGTGCCTAGAGCCCGTGCTCTGCAACAAGAGAAGCCACTGCAATGAGAAGCCTGCGCACCGCAATGAAGAGTAGCTCCCGCTCTCTGCAACTAGAGAAAAGTCCACACACAGCAAAGAAGACCCAATGCAGCCAAAAATAAATAAATAAATAAATTTATTAAAAAAACAACAATAAAACAAAAAAATACACAAATACACAAAAAATACACAAAATACCAAATACTTTGGTTTTGCTAAAAAAATAAATTTCAATGAGAAAGCATCTGTCACTTGGGTTAAACAAGAAGCTAAAATTACTGAGTGGTCTTTGGCCTGACAGCACATGCACTTTCCTGTAAACTTTCTGTTTTGATGGTAACACACACTGAAAAGCTGGGTTCACAACAGCATGTGTTGCAAACACAATCAGTTCATGTTCCCAGATGACACAATGGGCTTGTGACAAGGGAGCACCAAGGTATTCCAAGACTATCTGAATTGGATTTATGTCCTTTCATTTCTATTGGCTTCACATCATTGAGTTTCACCTTCAGCAAGGGGATACTGTTGATGTCAGCAAAGGGACGATTAGGAACCCACGTTTCAATTTTCAGGTTGTCTGAGCAGAAGTACTTTAAAAAGTCATGAGGAGTTTCAAGTTGTTTACATACTTCTGTATCACAGATTTGTAAAAGAAAAGAAGTTCATATTCTACAGTTATCACGTGAGAAAACATTTTGAAAAGGCAACAATTCAAGGCCCTGGCATTAACAAAGTTGACACCTTGCTGTATACTACAAAGCAATGGGTGGTAGAGTTTACTGCGTAAAGATCCTTCCTCTAAGATGTGTTACCAAGCATCACAGGTGTTCTATCTAGTCACAAAATGCCCAGTGAGTTTTATTTGCAGGAGAAATGTTGCAGCATTTCAAAGATACTGCCGGATTTGAAATTTCAAAAAGAACTTGCTAAATAAGAATTCATTTCTAAAGGCATCAGTGGCTGCATGAAGAAGATTCTAACCCTTCCACCACATGCCTCAAAATATTATTTTTAAAAAGTCAACCATCATGGCGTAATTTCTTTTTTCTAGAGGCAATACTTTAACCCACCTCCTCTGCTCCCAACCACCCAGGAACCTGACCTTTTCTGGGGTATACAGCTTTTACCAGTTATCTTGTTGCTATTTTAAGGCTAGGCTGTTTCATCAGGGCAACCCAAATTTTGGTGAAGTCTTGCCTTTTCAACCAGCCTCTTTTTCTTGCAAAAGATCTAAGCTAATATATTTTTGGAACCCAGAGTATGAGGTGTTACTTTAGCAGTTTTGGCTTCATGCCCCTTTCATCAGCAAGAATGTTGTTATGCAAAAAGCACTGGGGTTTTGGTGTCCTATCACACTCTTTGGAAGGCAAAGCCACAGGATATTTGCTATTTCTTCTTTATTACTTGCTTTGACATTTTCTAACTTAAGCCAGTCCTCAAGTAAACGAAGACAGATGCTCATCATCATAATGGCAGGGCACATAGTTTAAAATTCCTTCCAGTGGAAAGCTGTTCTGACATATGACATCACTGACGAGTATACAGTACGTGTCTATAGGAGCAGACACACTAGACAGAATAGTGTGTGTTCCAAGACAATTCGGAAAAATCACATAAAAAGTTATTCCTGTGTACGTGTGTTTGCATATCTGTCCGTGTATGTTTGCACGCACACATGTATCTGCGTGCCTGATTCACAGCCCTCCCTCTGATGCCCTCCCATGGACATCAAGTTAAGAGCCCTGATGTAAAGGAGTGGGCAGCTCTAGCTACTTCTTTTCAACATTATACTGAAGTTCTGGACAGTGTAATCAGGAAAGAAAAGAAATAAAATACATACAGATTGGGAAAAAAAAAAAAAGGAGTGGGAAGTAGCTTCAGCCCAAGCCCAAATCCAATGTGATGACAAAGATGGAGTTAAGCCCAGTGGTGGGAGAGACCCACTCTCCTGGTGGCTTTAGAAGAGGCCTCACAAGGACTCAGTGAGATAACATTGGTGCTGCAACTCGAAGGTTGAATAGTAGCTTATTAGGTTGAGAAGAGGAGAAAGGACATTCCAGACAGAAACTAAAAAGGGCGATGCCATAACTGGGGAAATGTGGGTAGCGTGGAGGCCTGTAAGCCTTCCGTTGGAAGTGTTCAGCTACGAAGACAGCACAAACTACCTAGGTATGAATTTTTAACTCTGCTTTTTTGTGTGACCCCAGACAAGTTACTTCATCTCTTTTTGCCTCAGTTTTCTCATGTTTAATATAAGGAAGGCAGCTGAGGGTCAACTTGTGCCAGGATCTTGTGTTTGTCCAAATGGGATTTCTTTAATGCCTATTTGCCACACCAAGTACACGAATGTCCTATAAAAGTGGATACAGTCACCCTCCCCTTGGTTTAGGGTAAATAACAATAACAATAATAATAGTAATAGTTCTGGGACTTCCCTGGTGGTCCAGTGGGTAAGACTCTACGCTCCCAGTGCAGGGGGCCTGTGTTCGATCCCTGGTCAGGGAACTAGATCCTGCATGCCGCAACTAAGAGCTCACATGCTACAACTAAAAGACCCTGTGTGCCGCAACTAAGACCCGGTGCATCCAAAATAAATAAATAAATAAATAAATAAATAAATAAATAAATAAGTATTTTAAAATAATAATAGTAGTAATAATTCTAGTAGAGGAAGTATAATGTGCCTCTACTCTGTGCTAAGTATTGGGTCGGCCAAAAAGTTCGTTCGTGGTTTTCCATAAGATGTCATGGAAAATCCCAAATGAGCTTTTTGGCCAACCCAATATTACATTGTCTGTTGCACGTATCATCCTATGTTGCTTTATTAACACCTGAGGTAGAAGCTGTCATTATGTCCATGAGGAGGAAACTGAGACTGAAGTAGGTTAAGAGACACAGCCAAAATTTCTCAGGGGGCAGCTGCAGAGCCAGCACTTAAATCAGGCTCTTTCCTCTACTCTGTGTTAAATTTCCTCTGGTGGCTGGTCTTCTTCACTTGTATGCAGTGAGCTCTACACCTGGATTCGCCCCCTCCAGCCAGCCCCTCAGATTGAAGCCTCCTTCGGTGGCCTGCTCACATTAGACTGACTTCTTTCCAGGAGTCTGGAAAGTCAGCTATTGTCAGGCCCAAGTAAAATACTTTTTCCTGGAATGTCCTAGAATTGAGTGCCCCTGTGAGCGACATGAAATTGTGTCAACCCAAAGCTGTGACTGCTCTGGGTCTCACTGTCAGGCTCAGGAAACTGAGCACGGAGAGGACAGAGAGAGAAGGAAGAAGGAACCTCAAAATCTGAAACACGGGGGAGGGATGGGCTGGGAGTTTGAGGTTAGTAGATGCAAACTATTACATAAAGAATGGATGGAGGTCCTACTGTATAGCACAGAGAACTATATTCAGTATCCTGGGATAAACCATAATGGAAAAGAATATAAAAAAGAATGTATATGTATGTGTAACTGAGTCACCTTGCTGTACAGCAGAAATTAACACAACATTGCAAATCAACTATACTACAATTAAAAAAAAACTAAAACAGGTTTTTTTTTTCAAGGTGATCATGGAGTGGACGCAAGGTGCTTCTCTGGGTGTATACAAACGCATGCTGGGTTTCTTTCCATTCCTTCCGAGGAACTTTGTTTACCACCAGTGGAGGAACCTGTCCTGCCTGAAGGAAGTGACTCTCGCTTGAGTGAACTGTTTACATTTCTGAATTTCCTCCCTCTTCTCTTTCCCTGCCAAATTATCTTACCCATCTAGCTCAAGGTTATAGGAGGAAAGTATATTAGTTGGTGTCATAGTCTATTGGGACTGTTATAACAAAATACCACAGGTAGCTTATAAACAACAGAAATTGCTCACAGCTCCGGAGGCTGGGAAGTCCAAGATCAAGGCACCAGCATGGTTATGTTTTGGTGAGAGCCCACTTCCATATTCATAGTCGGCGCCTTCTCGCTGTGTCCTCACCTGGTGGAAGGAGCTAGGGTGCTCTCTGCAGCCCCTTTTATAAGAACACTAATTCCAGTCACAAGGGCTCCACTCTCATGACTTAAGTACCTCCCAAAGGCCCCACGTCCTAATACCATTCTCTGTGGGAATTAGGATTTCAACATATGAATTTGAGGGGCACATAAACATTCAAACCATGGCAGTTCATTTCTGCCATTTTTATTTACTGAGGTTGATTCTGTGAAGTAACATGGTAAAGATGAAAAAGGAATAGAAGCAGAAGATTAAACTTCCTTCTCACCCCACTGCTCAAAAAGATTTGGGTTAAAGTTACCATCATCCACAGCCCTGTAAACCCCCTGGACTCCTTCCTGATCCTAATTCAAAAATAATGTCTCAGGCTTCCCTGGTGGCGCAGTGGTTGAGAATCTGCCTGCCAGTGCAGGGGACACAGGTTCGAGCCCTGGTCTGGGAAGATCCCACATGCCGCGGAGCAACTAGGCCCGTGAGCCACAATTGCTGAGCCTGCGCATCTGGAGCCTGTGCTCCGCAACGGGAGAGGCCCACGCACCGCGATGAAGAGTGGCCCCCACTCGCCGCAACTAGAGAAAGCCCTCGCACAGAAACGAAGACCCAATACAGCCAAAAATAAATAAATTAATAAATTAATTTAAAAAAAAAATAATGTCTCATGCTTCCTGCCACAGAGGATATAATCTTTCCTCCTGCTTGAGATAGTTACGTAGAAAGTCATACGGAGGGACTCACGGGTGGCATCATCTGCTTTTCTTAGTGTCCCTTACCCACATTTTGACTATACAATATATTTTGAGCTAGATTTGTTGTCACTTCAAAGGCATATTTACAGATATAAATTAGTGAGTGATTTCTCTCAGCTAGGTATCTCTCATAGATAAGAGAAACTATGATAATATTAGAGAAACCTCTTATAACTTGCTTTCTTTACCATAAAAAATATTCATACACACGGTGGCATGTATTAACCATTGGGTCTCCTGCATGAAAGCCTCTAAATGAGGAGGTCAGAATAAAGAAATGCTATTTTTATATTGGAACCACTCTGGACACAAGAAGGAGTGCAGTGCTAAGGGGCCTTGCATGGTGGTGGCATCTGAAGTGACAGCTGACCACACGGTGATGTCACCTCTGTCCCTTCCTACCTTGAGAAAGTTGTTTCTGAAGCTCAGTCATGAGAGCTTGCAGCGAGCTGCCATGTTTACCACGAATCCGCCCAGCCCTGCTGTCAAAGCTGCCTCCTTTGCCTGAGACCGGGCAGGTTCTCAAAACACTTCAGGAACTTTTAATGAATCTGCACAAATCCCCTGTGAAATGGGACATTTTTCATCTGCCTCCGAGCAGGAGGTAAAACATTTGTCTGACTTGTTTAAGGTCACAGACAAAGAGAGAGCCAGGGCAGGCAGAAACAGGAACAGGGCTGGGCGTGGAACTGTTAGCTCAACAAAGTCAAGGCAACGAGCACGACGGGGCGGGTGGAGCCGCGCTCCAGGTGTTTTCCACAGCGGTGATATCGCATTTCAGGGAACAGCGATGATAAATGTAGGCCCTGTGCCTTTCCTCAGACTGAAAAGGCATCCGAGCATGGGCTGGGATGAGGAAGGGACTGGTGGGGAGACAGGAAGAAAGCAGGGATCAAAGGTCAAGTGTCAGGGTAAAGGGGTAGGAGGTAGAGAGATGCAAGGACTCAACGTAAAGTGATGGAGATGCAGGAGTGGAGTCGGAAAAAGGGCAGAAACAGGTCTAGAAGGAATGGTGGGAGAGGTTTGTTTTGTGTCTGGGTCTTAATTTATGAAGGTGACTGACTGAGTGTGACATGGAGAAGTCAATGCCATTGAAAAAAGAAAGTTTAACATTACTCACAGTTTCTCTAGAAACAGGAGGTTCGGCTCGCCACACATGGACACATAAGGAGCACCAGGTGTTGGTCAGGAAGCCGAAACAGGAGCAGGGATGGGTGTGGGTCAGGGAGTGTTAGTTCCTTGTAGGTGTCCCATAGTCCATTTTTATGCCACTGAGGGGCCTCTGAAGAGTAACGTTTGACCATGGACTACCTTTGTTTGTGGCCAACGTACTTCTATTGTGAAGCTTCGTGTTTTCTACTTTTCCATCAAACTCAAATGAGGATGTAGTAATATGTATTCCTTACAGAGATGAGATTTAGAAACTAAGTTTTACAGTCTGTTAAACATCTGACCTACTAAATTTTTCATTTTATGGTCAGAGCCCACCACAGAATATAATTCCTACTGAAAATTTTAATATTAGAAAATTTAGCAGGAAAAACCAACTCCGAAGAAAAGTTGCAATTCATCAAATTGCTCAGGATCAGTTTATGTTATAGAAGCAAGGTAAGTAAAAAATTAAGAATAATGTATTTTAATCATTCAAAAAGAACACCTGATAAACTAATGGAAATTACTTAAAAAATAAAACAAATTTTATCTAGAATAAGATTAATATACTGATAACTGTCCTCCTTAATCAGACATGTGTAGAGTCATGTTGGGTAATTGTTTTAGCTGAAAATCAGTGATTCTTTTGGATCACAGCCAGCCTACAATTCCTAATAAATTCCACAACTGATGGTTATTATTATATTTTTTTTCTTCTTTGTAATTATTGTCTTATTGAAGTATAGCTTATATACAGAAAAGTGTACAGATCATACAGCTACAGTTCAGAGCATTTTCATATTGAAAGGCCTTTGTGTTTTTTCCCAGCCACTCTCCTCCTTACCAAAGGTAATTCCTTTCTGACTTCTATGATTATAGATTTTTTTTGTTTTATACATTGATATAAATAAAATAATACAGTATTTACTCTTTTGTGCCTGCCTTTCTCTCCGTCCAACATTATTTTTTTGATATGCATTTCTATTGTTGTAATAGTAGTTTATTTTTTATTGCTGTAAATATTCTAACGTATGAATATATATATATTAATTTATGTAATAAACCACTCCTATGTTATACGTGGGAGAAATGTATGGAATGTGCGCCAAAGGACAGATTCAAGAATGTCCATAGCAGCACTAGTCTAACTTAAATGTCCATCAGCACATTCTCTTCCAGTCTGGTGACTTTCCCTTTTCCTCTCTTAATGCTTTCTTTCGAAGAACAGAAGCTCCTAATTTTCATGTAGGTCCTTTTATTAGTCTTTTTTCCTAAGGGTAGTGGTTTTGTGCCTTGCTCAAGAAATCTCTGCCTAGACCAAGGCTATTAGTTCTATGTTATTCTCTAGAAGCTTTATTGTTTTATCTCTCATATTTAGACCTGCAATCTACCTAGAATTTTTTTCCTATTGTGAAAGGTAGGGTCAAGATTAATTGTTTTCCCCTATAGATATCCAAATTAACCATTTAGTGACAAGACCATTGCTCTTCAGTGTCATCTTTTTCTACTGGTTTTAAATAATACTAAGTAAACGGAGTCGGGAATTCCCTGGCGGTCCAGTTGTTAGGATTCTGCACTTCCACTGCAGGGTGCCCAGGTTCCATCGCTGGTTGAGGAGCTAAGATCCCACATGCTGTGCAGTGTGGTGCATCCAAAAACAAAACAAAACAGAAAACTAAATGGAATAAAACCTAAGAACAATGTTGTTTTTTCTAATACCCATACATCTTTTTGTTTATGTACCTGGAATCTATGGTAAAAGATTTCTCTAAGTTTTTTTCTCCTAAGCTGGACTTGTTTTTTTTAGATACATTTTAATGATCCTTAAACCAAGACCATTACAAGATTTGACTGTGGTCTTGGATTTTTGCCATGGTCTTGAGAAAGCAACTTAAATTGGTTTTTGCGTTGCTTTTATTTCTTTTTGAATCATTGGCAGGAAATAAAAGGGAAGATGCTTGAGGTCAAACTTTCTTCCCAAGATAAAATGTATTTGTTGCTGAAAAAAATCGGTGCTTCCACAAAAAGAAACGAAGAGAAGACTTGTCACAGAAATGCAGTTAGCATCATGTAACTGGAAGACACTTAAGTTTCTTAGATTATTGAAAAGATGTAAACAGTTTTAAAAAGCCTGGATTTCCAAGGTTCAATAAAATCATACGCTTTGCTTAGGTGTCAAGAGAGATACCCTGATACGGTGATAGAGCTAAAAGAGTCATGTTCTCGTGTTCCTGCTCTACCACCAGGTACTTATCAACTCTTCTTCGTTTCCTTCTTTTACCATTAAGTGATGCAGGCCAGTACTTATTTTTTTCCTGTTGTGACTGTGTCACAAATGTTTCATCGTACAACCTACACGCAGGTGCACGCCTGGGCCATAGTCTGGCCTCTGTTTATTAGTTATATTCTTTTTTTACCTCCTATTTGGGAAACTTTCCTGAGGGCAAGAAAATAAAAGGCTGCTACATAGCAATGAACTTTCTTCCTCTGTAATTCATTAAACACAACTTTCAAACTATTATCACTAAAAACTCGCTTGTGGCCAAGTTAAGCTGAGAGCTTGGAATAGCCTTTAATTCCTCTCAGACCCCTCTCATTTCTTTTTCTCAGTTTTTGTTACCAAAAACTTTTGTATAGCTTTTCTTGCTATACAGAGAGTGTTGATTTTTCCAGTAGACCCAAGGAAATGTGTAGTTCCTCTTACATGTTCTCAGCTAATTGAACCTTGTGACAATGTATTTATTTGCCAAGTGCTTAAAGGTTAAAGATAAGTTTGTGACTAGGAAATGCAGTAAAATTAATCTACAACTTGTAACAACTGTATTTCATTGAATCTAATGCACCATCAATTGTAAGAAGCACCATCCTGTTAAGCACCAGTAAGAAAGAAAAAAAATGCTCTCAATGAAACCATGAAACATTAATTGTAAGATACATTCTAATTTTTAATATATTAAAATGCATAAAAATATCTTGGAACCTATGAAATATGGTAATCTTATTAGTTCTCTAACTAAATAATTTACAGCATCATATACAAGAAAAAAAATATAGGTATGAGCATGATAGTTCTCAAACTCAGCTGTTCATTGGAACTACCTGGGGATTTCTGGATCCCTTCCTGGGCCAGCTGAATCAGAATACTGGAGGATGGGTCCAAGGATGCATATTAAAATAAACCAGCCAACAGGTTAAGAAACACTCCCCACTTGGTTTTGCTGGACTTTCGTATTTGGGAGATATCAGAACAGAGAAAGCCTATCTGATAATTGGCTTGTCATCTTCACCTCTCTGTTGTTGTTGCCTAATCTATAGAACCAGCAAAAGAGGATGTCTGTGGAAGAGCTACCCAATATGTTGCGTGTTTTTTTTCTCTTCTATAAGAAGAAAATGGATTAATGGACTAATGCTTTTCAGATTTTCAAAAAATGAGGGTGTCAATGCTATTCACTCTGAAATTGATTCTTGACAGAAAGTTTAAAACAAGTATTGAGCTGAGAGTTTGGTATTTTAGAAAGGAATAAATTAATCACAAGAACCATAGGATAGGTTTGATACCCTAACCTATTTTTTTTTTTCAAGTCAGATTATGAGGTTAGTGTACCTTAAGTGCAGCAAGGCATTTCACAAGCCTCCTATGGTATCCTTGAGGACATGATGATGAAATATGTAGCATAATATTAGTGAATTCATTTCAAGGCTGGCCAAATAAATGAAGCAAGGTTCTGTTCTTGACCCTAGCTTATTTACCTTTTTAATAAATGATTTGATTGAAGACATCTAATAACACTTGTTTGTGCAATTTGAATTGTGACCAAAGCTGGGAGAGCTCACTAGCACTATAATCAATCAAACTAACATTGGCTATAAAATCTTGACATGCTGGAACATTCAGGGAAAAAATTAATTGAAAAACTGTGAGCTCTTTTTTTTTGGTTAAAAAAACATAATTCGAAAAGATATGGTATATGTACAGTGGAGCAATCTGAATAAGTCCTGAGCATTTTAGTTGATCTGAAGTGTATCGTAATTACAAGGTGTAACCTAACTGTTGAAAAGCTAAACACATTAGCATGCTACAGGGAAACTCACCAGCTGCTTTAACAGAATCACTTTCTAATTCTGCAGGCTTGGCAATGGACAGAGAGGCTCCAGATAGGGAGGGGCTGCTGGACTTCACAGCTCTTCTCTTATCCTTTAAGAGATTCCACTGTCACCAGCAAGCTGTACCCCATCTATCCTTATTCTGGCACAAGCCATAATTTAACTGAGGGCTCCAGGAAACTGGAGGGAACTTCCACCCAAAGACTACCATAAACAACTGGCTTCTAAGATTGGCTCTTCTCAGGAAACAGAATCCTGTCTCTCCTCAGGGTCCCCTGGTGTGACCTCCTGTCCAGACACAGGGTTGTTCCTCCTTGCTAACCACCCATTTGCCTCATCAACCAAGAGCCCTCTGAACACTTGGAAAGACCCAGAGTGGAGCAAGGAAGATGGCCCACTTCTTTTTCATTGTGGATTTTCTTCCAAGTTATAATTCTATTCCCAGGATGCTTCTTTTCCATGGATAACTGACACTGAAATGACTATTTCATGACATGAGGCACCAATTTCTACTCATGTGATTGGAATGACAGTACACTTTGGCCTTAATAGGACAACTATGTCATATCCCACTAGTCCAATATTAGTACAAGATACACACATATGGGCGGGGGTGTCCTTTTCATCAAACCATATTATTACCTGAATTAAGAAATAATGTCTCTGATTTTGCAGTATACTAAATCTTGAATGTTAAATTCAATTCTGCCCATCAAAACTCAAGAGAAACTTTAACAAACTGCTGTGTTTCCCAAAGAAGGAAACCAGGTTGAAAAAAATTGGGAAAGTGAAGCTTACAGAGTAAAACGGGAAGATTTGATAGCTCTCTCTGTATTCCATTTAGATGAGGAAGCACTTGAAAGTTGTCTGAATAGTGTAATTTTTAAAAAATTTTTTATTTATTTTTCCTGCATTGGGTCTTCATTGCTGTACGCGGGCTTTCTCTAGTAGCGGCAAGCAGGGGCTACTCTTCGTTGCGGTGCAGGGGCTTCTCATTGCGGTGGCCTCTCTTGTTGTGGAGCACAGGCTCTAGGTGCACTGGCTTCAGTAGTTGTGGCACGCGGGCTCAGTAGTTGTGGCATACGGGCTTAGTTGCTCTGTGGTATGTGGGATCTGGAAGGGTATGAGCCCTTCCAGACCAGGGCTCGAACCCGTGTCCCCTGCATTGTCAGGCGGATTCTTAACCACTGTGCCACCAGGGAAGTCCAGAACAGTGTAATTCTTTTTTGATTTATTTATTTTTGGCTACATTGGGCCTTTGTTGCTGCGTGCGGGCTTTCTCTAGTTGCAGTGAGCGGGGGCTACTCTTCGTTGCGATGCACGGGCTTCTCATTGCAGTGGTTTCTCTCATTGCAGAGCATGGGCGCTAGGCGCGCGGGCTTCAGTAGTTGTGGTGTGTGGGCTCAGTAGCTGTGGCTCACAGGTTCTAGAGCGCAGGCTCAGTAGTTGTGGAGCACGGGCTTAGTTGCTCTGCAGCATGTGGGATCTTCCCGGACCAGGGTTTGAACCCGTGTCCCCTTCATTGGTAGGCAGATTCTTAACCATTGTGCCACCAGGGAAGCCCCTCAATGTTTTGTGTTTTTTTTTGATAAAATAATATTTCTAGAATAATTGTTAATAACACTTCTTTAGGAATTTTTAAATGAGTTTAAATAACTATTATTTGGAAGATTTATGTAGTGAGAAAGGTCTTGAGGTATAATCTAGTACAACTCCTTTGTTTTATAGAAGAAACTGAGATTCAAAGAGGCCAAATGACATGTCCAAGATTGCACATCAAACTTGTAGTTGAGCTGGAAGGATATCCCAGTTGTTATTTTTTATCTCCCAGCTCAGTTCCCCTTCTATTCTAAAAAATGGTAACTGGAATTTTTGATGACAAATTAAACACAGGAAATTAATATTATTTCAACAAATGGTTAATAAGCAATTATCATAAGCAATTTTTCAACCTGAAACATTTGTTAAGCAAGTGAATGGTTCACTGAGTCCGTTTTTACTATACACATACCCGCTATCATTTTAATAGAATTCCTAAAAGGAATATGTTTGACAGAGTTAAACAATTCTATGGCATTTCTGGAATCACTAGTTATCACACAGTTGTCATTGAAGGTGGGAATCTATTGACATAAAAGGAAGGTCTCAGAAGACCAGCTCTTCAAACGCTGAACATTGTTCCCAGTTGAGATGTTGGCTGGTATTAAGCAACAAAGACATCTTGCCTTTTAGAATAAGCATGAAGAGGTTCTGATTTGGAATATTAATTATAAAGATCACATAGTGAAGAGAAAACATACCTATGTATGGAGCATGGGAAAGTTTCTTATGTGTAAACAAAATGAAAGTTGTCATGAATTGAGGGCATTTTCCATTTTTCATTCATATTGATAATATATAGCTGCCTTTCCTACAGTCTGCTTAAATCCAATTATGAAAGGATTTTTTTCAATTGCTCTGAGAACAGGAAAGAAGCAAAATTAATATACCATATTCCCAATAGTGTTGAAATAAAAGAAAAATGGGTGTTTTTCTGAGAAAAGATATTTGAGTAAAGGCTGAAACTGCTGAAGGAGCTTTTATTTAACAGCAATGACACACTATTCATTAAAACAGCACATTTTTTTAAAAATTAAGAAAGCATCACACATTTCCCTGCACCCAACTTTTTTGGATATCAACCCTGGATGCATGGATTGGCAATTTTTACATTTCTATTCTTTTTATCTGTATTTATGTTGCTTAAATATGAAATTGAGTTTGTTACTGTATAATTATTTCCCGAATTTTTTTTAGATTTTTGTGCTAAATGAAGGCAAAAGGAAATGCTGAAGTAATGATGCTGTTTTTTAAGTTAGGAAAGATATATTAGATAATCCTTTTCTTCTCTATTGAAAAAAATGTTCCTGATGTATTTTCAACTTCATTAAGAAAAAGTAGCATGTAAATTATATAAAAAACACTGAACACAAATAATAATATTTATTTATTGCTTATCATATTCTAGTAGGATCTTGGGTTTAGTTTTTACTCTACTTCATTATCCTAACAAAATTCTTGGAATAGTCCTGTGAGGTAGCTCTTGTTATCCCTGTGTCACAGGTAAGGAAACCCAGATTACAGAAGTTAGTAAATGGCAGAACTAGGGTTCTAACCCACACTGGCTTCAATCTAAAACTTTGCTTTTTAACTTGCCACTCTTCCCAAGTATGTACAGCAGAACTGTAAAATGCAAGATCATTTTGGATGGTGCAGGCATGAGTATTTTTTATCTTAAAGAATTGTATATTTACTTTAAAACATTACATTTACATTCTTACTAGGTCTCATGAGATGTGAGGGAACTGATCAAGAAAGGAAGGATCTTAACAGTTGGAACGATGCTATCTGGGAAGATCTGGAGAAAGCTAAACCTCAGAATTGCCCAGAATCACCTGCCTCAACTCTTCCATATCTTGAGGAAGCAATTCCAACCCCTGACTTTGCCAGAAACAGCTAAATATTTCCCTTAAGAAAGTGTTAACTTTTTAAAATTTATTTATTTATGGCTGTGTTGGGTCTTCGTTTCTGTGCGAGGGCTTTCTCTAGTTGCGGCAAGTGGGGGCCACTCTTCATCGTGGTGCGCGGGCCTCTCACTATTGCGGCCTCTCCTGTTGCGGAGCACAGGCTCCAGACACGCAAGCTCAGCAATTGTGGCTCACGGGCCCAGCTGCTCCGCGGCATGTGGGATCCTCTCAGACCAGGGCCCGAACCCGTGTCGCCTGCATTGGCAGACAGACTCTCAACCACTGCGCCACCAGGGAAGCCCAGAAAGTGTTAACTTTTAAGTAGATATAAGAATACAAATTTACAGAGCCTCAGGGATAAAATGCAGATTTGGATTATGAAAAAGAAAGGTTCCAACCAGAACTGAGTAATTTATACTTTTTAAAATCTCAGTTATTTCATTTATTCTTTCCACGCAATAATTACTTATGAAAAGCTATTGTGGTGAGGAACCATGTTAGATTTTAATCCCTTGACTTCAAGACGATGGTATAGCAGGGGAGTCAGAAAGTAATCTAGAGTAATAATTTCCCAGCCAATATATAACTGCATCTGTGACGTGTACTTCCAAGGAATGACCTGCTGGCTTATGAACTTATTCAAGGGTAACGCTTCCCTGATGCGTTGGAATCGCAGGGGAGCAAAATTTGCCACTCAAAATGTCCTCTTGGCATGCAAATTATTTCAAGCAGAAAACAGTCAAGGCCCAAAGACTCAAGAATCTTTGACCTTTCCCCCTAATGGCCTAAAATAATTTAGATAGAGGACCTGTTTCCAGAATAGAGCAATCATCAGCGATATCTGCAAAGATTGTGGATTAGGTGTGGTGGGGAAAACATGGCAGAGCTTAGAGTCTACTCTGTGTCCCTTTGCCTCTGCCCAGCCAGCAAACATCTGTTTACCAAACATTTGCTTTTCTGTCACAATGTGAATTGTCTTCCTCCCCTTTGAAATTCCAAACACTACACCCAACATCCTCTTGTCTTTAGCTGAAGATGGTAGTTAAGGTGAGGGCTTCGGCCATTTTGGTGAGTTACTCAATTCTCCTGGGTCTCTCCCTTGTATACATGTTATTAAACTTTTGTTTGATTTTCTCCTGTTAATCTGTCTCATGTCAATTTAATTCTTAGACCAGCCAGAAGAACGTGGAAGGGTAGAAGAAAATTTCTTTCTCCTTGACAGAGTTAACCAGGTAGAAAAGCAGGGACAAGCAAACTAAGTGGGCAAAATAGCACATGCACATGCGTTATGGTGGTGGGGATAACCCAAGGAGGGACTTTAAGGCCATGGTGATGGGACTTCCCTGGTGGTCCATTGTTTAAGACTTCATGCTCCCAATGCAGGGGGCCCCCGGTTCGATCCCTGGTCAGGGAACTCTTAGAGCCCACGTGCCACAATGAAGATGCCGCAACTAAGACCCGGAGCAGACAAATAAATAAATATTAAAAAAAAAAAAAAGACATGGTGGCTAAGGTGGGGAGGGCAGTGAGGACGAGCGGGGTACAATATGAGACTAGCTCTGTTAGAGAGCTTTGCCCTTATAGGTAAACCTCATTTCTTCTGCAAATGTCAGGTAGCATTTTATCACATTTGTGCCCCTCCTACCCTCTCGCTGTGGCTTCATCTTTGTCTTTGGATTCAGTGTATCTTTTTTGGTAGGTTCCAGCATTTTTTAGCTGATGATTGTTCAGCAGTTAGTTTGTAAGAAGAGGTTGAGATCATGCCCTTCTACTCCGCCCTCTTGTCATTTCCTCAATTAGCATTTTTTAAAAATTATTAGCACCTTTAATTATTTATTTATTTATTTATTTATTTGGGCTGTGTTGGGTCTTCGTTTCTGTGCGAGGGCTTCCTCTAGTTGCGACAAGCGGGAGCCACTCTTCATCGCGGTGCGCGGGCCTCTCACTATCGCGGCCTCGCTTGTTGCGGAGCACAGGCTCCAGACACGCAGGCTCAGTAGTTGTGGCTCACGGGCCCAGTTGCTCCGCGGCATGTGGGATCTTCCCAGACCAGGGCTCGAACCCGTGTCCCCTGCATTGGCAGGCAGATTCTCAACCACTGCGCCACCAGGGAAGTCCTCAATTAGCATTTTAATTGTGATGTTTAGTTTTAATTGCATTTATTTTTTAAGGTTATCTTTTTAGTACATGCAATACTAGTTTTCCTTTTACAGCAGTAATATTTTTATTTTACAATCTACTTATTTAAAAATAGGATGAGCTTTCATAATTTTATAATCAACAAGATTATAGATGTGCAGAGATTTAGAAAAACCTATGAAGGTGGTACGGACATGACTCAAGTTTGAGAAACACTCTACTAGGCCAGTGTTTGGCAAGTTATGGCCCTTGGGCCAAATCCGGCTCTCCAGTGTTTTTGTAAATAACATATTATTGGAACAGAGTCACACCCATTCGTTTAGTATTGCCTGTGGCTGCTCTCCCCTACACTGGCAGAGTTGAGCAGATGAGACAGAGAATATACAGTCCAACAAACCTAAAATACTTACTATCTAGCCTTCCGCAGAAAAAATGTGCTGACCCCTCTACCAACCCATATAAAATGTAATCATTACAATCATGACTTTATAAGGCACAGATACATTTAACAGCCAAACTTGTCCTTTCACTATATTGTCCCTTTTCTATATTCAAGATATTTTAGTGCCTTTCTACAGATCAAGAGCGTTCCAGGACACCTAAGGCTTGAGGCCATGTGAGAACACTGGGCTATTATGAGAGTTTCTTTGTTTACTGTTTGACTGGATGGATTCTGCCTTCTTCTCAAATTCTGTTTGATCAGAAACACTGTGGCACAATAAAAGGAGCTGATGAATTACTGAGGCCTTGAGGCTCCACTAAAGATTAGAGTTAAATGTGCACTTCAAAGAATCCTGGTGAAGCAGGAAACGTCGAAAGCTTTGATTTCTAAATGCAGAGGAGACAAGGGAATTTAGGATGAGGGAACTGGAAACTATCATTCCTTTTTTTTTTTTTTTTTTTAAATTAATTAATTAATTTATTTTTGGCTGTGTTGGGTCTTCGTTTCTGTGCGAGGACTTTCTCCAGTTGTGGCAAGCGGGGGCCACTCTTCATCACGGTGCGCGGGCCTCTCACTATTGTGGCCTCTCTTGTTGCGGAGCACAGGTTCCAGACGCGCAGGCTCAGTAGTTGTGGCTCACGGGACTAATTGCTCCGCGGCATGTGAGATTTTCCCAGACCAGGGCTCGAACCCGTGTCCCCTGCATTAGCAGGCAGATTCTCAACCACTGCGCCACCAGGGAAGCCCGAAACCATCATCCTTAAATGAGCGTTGGTGGAGCAATGTAGGGATTGCTTCACCTGGTGGTCAAGGTTCTGCTGCGCTCTGGTTTCATGTTCCTTTTCAGCTTAACAAATATATTCTGGGTAGGTCTTCCATAATCCATGTCCTTGTAAGAACACATTGCTTCTGATACCTGTGTATGTCCTGAGCACTGTTTCCAGTGTTTGACGTCTATCATCTCACTTCATCCTTACATTTACCCCATGAGGTAAGTACTGTTATTATCCCTGTTTTACAAAGGAGGGCACGGAAGCACAGAGAGGTTTGGTAACCTGCTCAAAATCACAGAGCTGGTAATAGGCGGAGTGGGGATTTGAACTCAGGATTTGATTCCAGTGCCTGTTTTTATTTTTTTATTTATTTATTTATTTATTTATTTTTTTTTTTTTAATTTATTTATCAGTAATAGTGGCTCACGGGCTTAGTTGCTCCGTGGCATGTGGGATCTTCCCAGACCAGGGCCCGAACTCGTGTCTCCTGCATTGGCAGGCAGATTCTCAACCACTGCGCCACCAGGGAAGCCCAAGTGCCTGTTTTTAAATCACTGCCCTACTCTGCCTCTATTCTGACCTGGACACCCAGCTGAAGGCACAGTGTAAATGTCATGTTACCAAACCAAACTTGGGTCTGCTCACCTGTGCTCAGCAAAGCCAATCTGACACCAAGTTGTGGTGAAGGAAAGTGCAACGCTTATTGCAGGGGGCCAAGTAAGGAGTCCAGGGCAGCGAGTGCTCAAAACACTCCCTGATGGGTTTTTGGAAAGCATTTTTTTAAAAAAGGCAAGGTAGGGGAGGGGGAGTCCCAGGGTATGCGATCAAATCATGCACAGTTCTCTGGTTGACGGTGAGGCAACAGGGGTTAACATTATCAACCCTTAGGTGCCAGTAGATCTGGGGGCTATGTGCCCATGGTCATCAAGCAGTTAATTTCTACCATCTGGTGGTGATTTTGGTATCTGTAAAATAGCTCAGGAAATATGCATCAGATACTATTATCTAGGCACTTCAGAGAGGAGATAAAGCAGAGGATGTGAGGGAGGGGTCTGTCCCGGGAAGGCCCCATAAGGTCCTGCTCTGTTATAGTCACACACCAATACTTAGGAGGCAGAGTCTTCCTTGAAGGTGTTGATCTAAGACAAATTGACTGGGACTTCCCTGGTGGCACAGTGGTTAAGAATCCGCCTGCCAATGCAAGGGACACGGGTTCGAGCCCTGGTCCAGGAAGATCCCACATGCTGCAGAGCAACTAAGCCCATGAGCCACAACTACTGAGCACACACGCAGCAACTACTGAAGCCTGCGCGCCTAGAGCCCGTGCTCCACAACAAGAGAAGCCACCGCAATGAGAAGCCCGCGCATGGCAAAGAAGAGTAGACCCCGCTCGCCGCCAACTAGAGAAAGCCCACGTGCAGCAACGAAGACCCAACACAGCCAAAACATTAATTTAAAAATAAAATAAATTAAAAAATAAAACAAATTGACTGCCAGTTATTTCTCCAGTAAAAATGGGTTTATTTGGGATCAGCTAAGAACTGCAATGCAAGGTCTGCAACCATGGTGAGCCATGTGCAAGACCTCAGCAAAAATGGAAAGGTGAACTCTTTTATAGAGGGGAAAAGGAAGTTAAGAGGGCTCTGGTAAACAAAGAGTCCATGGCTTTTCATTGGCTGAGTTGTGGAAGGTGGCTACGCTCACCACTGTACCACCAAGGCTCATTGGTTGAGTGGTGACTGTCTCTCATTGGCTGAGCTCTTGCCAGGAGAGAAGTGGAGTCTTTCTTCTTCCTACTGGGCTCTGCCATGTCACAGGAGAGAGAGCTCCCCGTTCTGGTCTCCCGACTCTCTTGAATTGAGGATTCTGTTTATTAATTTTTTACAAAGAGATGAAGATTCTTTGTGCCAATCCCTGAAGAAGAGACGGGTTTAGGCAGGAAGCTGGGACGAGGAAGGCTGGCCTTAGAAAGGCTGAAGAAGGAATTCCTGTGCCCACACCTGGTATTTTTCTCTTCAGACTAGACTTTTAGGGAGGCAGAGGTTCAGACATTAGCTCTTGGATGTGGGTTGTACTGGTCAGCCTATCTGTGTGGAAACAAGGCCTTGAACAAGGACTTTTGAGGTGAACCACAAGAAATGGGGAGATGTTGGAAATTTCTAAGTGAAGAAGTAATATGTGTGCTTTAAAAGAAAAAAAACCCTGGAGTTTTGTTGAGGCTATATTGGAGGGACTCTTGTAGAGTCAAGTACATGCTGTTGCAAACCTGCACGGAGGAGGAGTGGGGAGAGCATGGTGGGTGGTGGGTACCACAACCCCTGCTGCGGGGAGGGCAGGGGAGACGAGGCTGGAGGGCCACCAGTTTGGCAACTTGGAGCTCACTGGTGGCCTTGACAAGAGCAATTTCCATGAGTGGTGGAGACAAAACCTAGTTAGAGTGGGTTCAGGAGGGAATGAGCAGTAAGAAAGTAGAGACTGCAAGTTGTTGGGGCCCAGAACAGGCCACCCCAAAATATGCCTCAGTGGCATGGTGATTATTTTAAATTAAAGTTACTTAAGAAATGGCCCATGTAAGAGGGACACTTTGACCCTCCCCTCTGTCTCCCTGAAAGCAGGAAATAAATCTCCCATGTGAAAGGTGCTCTTCCCGTAGCCAGAGGTAGAAAAAGGTCCTTATCACCAAAGATAAGGGAGTTCAGGGCCAATAAGCCTGTATAAACAAAGCTCGTTACTTCATTATTAATTTACCACCCAAACCCAAACTTTGCTTAAATGTCTTAATTAATAAGAAATTAAGCACTCAAACCTAAGTTTCTTTGTCCTGTCAATTCCACTCAAATTTATCGTTTGTCTTAAAAGTATAAAAGCTACCTGCATTAGCCACTTCTTAGGTCCTATTTTTATGAGACCTCTGTGTGTATGAATTAAATTTGTTTCTCTTTCTCCTGTTAATATGTCCATTTTATTAATAGTCTAGCCACAACAACTCAAAAGGAGTATGAGAGGAAAGTTTCCCCCTTCCCCAACATAGGGTGGAAATCTCTTCCGTGGAGTTTTGTTGTGAAGGAGAGAAGTGGGCAGTAGGTAGAGAGAGTTGTAAGGTCAGGGCAGGTTTTATTTTGTTTTGTTTTATTTATTTATTATCTTATGTTTGTCAGCTGATGAGACTGATCTAATGGAGAGAGAGAATTTGATGATATAGGAGGTAATGTGATTACCTGGAAGAGCAAAATCCTTGATTAGGTAAGAAGTGATTAGAGGCAGTGTACAAGCAGAGGAGTTGGTCTTATACTGGAACACAGTTGTTTATTCTTAAGAACAAAAGACCAGGTGGGAACCCTCCCACAATAAAGTCTGTCAATGTTTGGGGGAAAAAAAAAAGAACAAAAGAAAAAACAGAATATGTGGATTTGTACATGCAGGGAGGTTGATAGTTGGGTGTAGAAAGATGAGGATACACTCTTCTGATTGCCTTATTTTCTCAGTGCATAAGAAGTAAAGTCATCATCTGACGTGAGAAGGGAAGAAGAGTATCAGAGATTTGAGGGAAAAGGAGAAGCTATGTGTGATATTGTGATTTAAAACAAGGGATATAAATTTGGTCTTTGTCCTGTTTTTGGTACAGCCCTCCTAAAAACCCTTGGAATTTCCTGTGATGAGAGCAACAAAGGTGTATCTTGTTATGTTAATGAGGTGACTTTTGGTCCAAGTCTAAGGATGGGGGCTGGTTGCCAGGAGAACCAACCAGGTGATTAGAGGGTTGGCACTTTCAGTCTCACCCCATCCCGACCCCCTCACCTCCAGGAAGGGGAGAGGGCCTGGAGGTTGAATGGATCACCAAGGGCCAATGATTTTCATCAATCTCGACTATATAATGAAGCCTCCATAAAACCCCAAAAGGACAGGGTTTGGAGAGCTTCTGGGTTGGTGAACACCTGGAGGTGCTGGGACAGTGGCGTGCCCTATGCGTCTCTTCGATCTGGCTGTTGCTGAGTTCCATCCTTTTATAATAAACTGGGGATCTAGTAAGTAAAGTGTTTCTTCGAGTTCTTCGAGGTGCTATAGCAAATTAATCAAACAGGGTCCCCCCTGTTTGATTGCCAGGAGAGAAGTGGAGGGTTATAGGAACATCTAATTTGTAGCCAGTTGGTCAGAAGTACAGATGACCACCTTGGCTTTCGACTGGCATCTGAAATGGGGGGAGGTTGCTGAAGAGGCAATCTTGTAGGACTGAGTCCTCAACCTGTAGAATCTAATGCTGTTTCCAGGTAGATAGTGTCAGAATTAAATTAAATTGAATTCTTGGACACTGTGCTAGATCTGAGAATGGCTTATTGAGTGGGGAAGCCTCCCCCCACCCCCTGACACACACACACACACACACACACACACTGTCGACTGAAAAAAAAATGCACAACCTGAGATTTGTGAGTTGAGTTTTATTTGGGGCAAAATGAGGACTAGAGACTAGAGACAGCATTTCAGAGAGCTCTGAGAAACTGCTCCAGAGAGGTGGGGGGGGGGAGGTCAACGTTATACGTGATTTTAGTGAAGGGGGGTATGAGCAGTCAAGCACACATTTGACAGAGGCTTGTTGCCAGTCACGAGGAGCAGATGCCACCGTTAATGAGTTTAGTGCTTTTCCAAATACCAGGAGATGCGAAAATTGGGCTCGTAGAATCTTCTGAGAACATTTATCTAAAGACCTGTTCTGCCAGTTTTTTCCAGAGCACAGAGTGCCTCACTCCTGATCTCCACCCTGAACTCCTTTCAGGGGGTGTTGAAGGTCAGTAGATGCAGCAGCTCATGATTTAATTCTTGTAGAGGTAGATGGCAAGTGCCAATTTGTAGTTGGCAACACACACACACACACACGCGTGCGTGCACACACACACACACACTTTGGAATTGGGTCCAGAAACACAAAAGACTATGAAACAGTAAAAGAACTACTTGACTAGGGAAGAGTATGTATACTGCCTGCCAGAATTGTGGTCCACATGAGTTTTGAGTTCTAAACTTAATATTCTCTTAGCTCCTTTCCAGCCATCATCAGCTACTTGAGTGAAGGCATGGATGGAACAGGCTGAGAGTGTGTATTTCCAGGTTTGGAGTTTTAGAAAAGATGGACAAGAGAGAGAAACAGGCAAGGAAGGGGAGGTTGTATGTAAGTGAAGGAAGCTAGAATATCACCCCAAAATATGCCTCTTTAACACAAAAATTATTTTAGGCTGAAGGCAATTAAGAAGTAGTAAATGAAGAAAAAGCTCCCCCTTTTCTGCCTTAAGGCAGGAAATAAATTCTCCTTTTACTAGAGACAGATTCTTATCAGCACAGTGACCAAAGGAATCTGCAAACAAACCTTGTTAAACAAACACTTATCTTTTTAGTTACTTCTCTACCATTTATTACCCCAAGCCCAAACCCCTTTGTCTTGTCGGTTCTTCACAAATTTATTGTTTCTTTGCCTTTAAGGTGTAAAAGCTTCCTGCTCTGGTCGCTTCTGTGAAAAAATACATTTCTGCTGTTTTAAGCCACCAAGTTTATGGTAATTTATTACAGTAGCCCTAGGAAACAAATGCCATCGTATTATTATTAATGTGAGGATTGTTAGCCTAAATGAATGACAAGTGAGTCTAAATTTTATTGCAAAGCTTAGTTGAACATGGGCATCTCTTGTGCTCCAGGCTTCAGGAGAATGCATTATTCAGAAGAAATGGACTTCCCAAATGAGGAATAGATGGTGCAAAATCAGAAATTGAAACACACTTTTGCATCCTAAAAACCTCAACAGTTTTAGACATTACAATACCACTCTCTCATTAGGGCAGATCGGTGATTTTCAGCTGGGGAGGGTGCTACAGGCTTCTAATAGGTAGAGACTAGGGATGTCCCTAAACATCTTACAATGCACAGGATAGCTTCCCACAGTGATGAAGTTGAGAAGCCTCAGGGTAAATGTAAATATAGTGCCATGAAGTTCCCATCACTCTTACTTTTCAATTTGGATGCAGCGCAATTGTTGTTTTAGGGAAGAAAAATATTCCTTCTATCTTTCTTGGCTGGTCTAATAATCAAATTGACAAAAGCAGGTTAAAAGGAGAAAAAGAAAGCTTAATAACATGTATAACTCCTGTATACATTGGGGAGATGCAGGAAAACTGAGTAGCTCACCAAAATCACCAAAGCCACCACCTTAAACACCATCTTCAGCTAAAGACAAAAGAAGATGGGAGAGGGGGGAGTCAGTTATGGGAGGTTACCAAGAAAAGTACAGTAAATAAGGGTAAGATTGTTACGCAAATTTAAGTCATTCCCTTCTGCATTGATAAGAGTTTCTAGAGATGAAGTTATCACACTCTTCCTGGTACAGTGAAGGAGACACCCTTACAAGTGGAGATTTCTCTCTTTTTTTTAATTGAAGTATGGTTGATTTACAAATTGTGTTAGTTTCAGGTGTACAGCAAAGTGATTCAGTTATTTGCTGAGCCCAGGTCCTGGAACTGGCCAGCACCAATCTTTAAATTCTGTTATTTCTTCCTGGGAACAGATTGAACTTGCTCAGACCTGCCTTGTGTTGAGATTACTCCTAACACCACTTAATTTGCAATTGCCAATATTTGCCTTGTGCCTCTCAATGGGTGTGAAAATATTCGGATTGTCACGCTAATTAGAATATCTTTTGACAGCTGCACTTTCTGGGGATTGGGCCAAGGAAAGGCCCCGGCGCACCCTAGTGCCCCTCCTGGGAGCAGGTTTGTGACCTCAGGTGGCCCAAGGTTAGTCAGTTTCCATTCACAGGTACCTTGAGGTGCTTTTTCAACCTCACCTCACCCTGAACCATTACCTTACAAGATTGTTAGGCACTTTTGATCTTTAAATATCACACGATATATACAAAGCATTTTAAAAGAGGAAGCAAACCAGAAAATGGCAAAGTGAATGTTTATTAAAATAAAAAAAAAACAAGACAAATAAATTATGCAAGCTGTCTGTTTTACATAGAATACAGCAAAGTCATAGGAAGTTTTTACATGTGGCAATTCTGTCAGTCTTGATAGGACTATGTTTTTTTGTTTGTTTTGTTTTGTTTTTAATTTTTATTAATTAATTAATTTATTATTTATTTTTGGCTGTGTTGGGTCTTCGTCTCTGTGCGAGGGCTTCCTCTAGTTGCGGCAAGTGGGGGCCACTCTTCATCGCGGTGCGTGGGCCTCTCACTATCGCGGCCTCTCTTGTTGCGGAGCACAGGCTCCAGACGCGCAGGCTCAGTAGTTGTGGCTCACGGACCCAGCTGCTCCGCGGCATGTGGGATCCTCCCAGACCAGGGCTCGAACCCGTGTCCCCTGCATTGGCAGGCATACTCTCAACCACTGCACCACCAGGGAAGCCCCTGTCACACACTTTTGTTTTAAAATCCTCATCCTCTGCTTGATGAAAGAAGAATTGCGTATGTCTTATTTACTTTTTAACACACAGTACACATTTAAATAGTTGTTGGCTAGATGAATGAATGAACCCTTCTCAATTTTCCTTATGCTCATTTTTACTCCTTTGGTTCAAATGCTTTGATCTGTATGACGGTTAATTTTATGTATCGACTTGGCTGGGCCGCGGGATGCCCAGATACGGGGTCAATCATTATTCTTAGTGCTTCGGTGAGGGTGTTTTTGGATGAGTTTAGTCTTTAAATCAGTAGATAAAGCAGATTGTTCTTCCTAGTGTGCGTGGGCCTCATCCAATCAGTTGAAGGCCTGAATAGAATAAAAAGACTGACCTTCTCTGAATAAGAGGACATTCCTCCTGTTCAAGCTGGGACATTGGTTTTTACCTGTCTTCAGATTTGAACGGAGACATCGGCTCTTCCTGGGTCTTGAGCCCACTGGTCTTTGGATGGTAACTACATCATTGGCTCTCTGGGTCTTCAGCTTGCAGATTCACCCTGCCGATCTTGGGACTTGCCAGCTTCTATAATTGCGTGAGCCAAATTCTTACAATAAGTCTGTCTGTCTATCTATCTATCTATCTATCTATCTACCTATCTATCTACAGCCTGTCGGTTCTGTTTCTCAGGAGAACGCTAACACAATCTGCCAATAGTGTATGAGGTTGGAAATACAGCATGAAGTGAATCAAATTCATAGATAATAAAACAAAAATATTTACTGCTGGACAATAAAACTGCCACTAGCAGCAGTTTTCTAAATTTAACCAAGTTTGAATTTTATTTTCATTTCTCTGTTCAAAAATTGCCCCAATCCAGAAAGTCAGCAAAAACAGTAATGAAAATCAAGATACATCAGTAAGCTGCAAACTGAATAACTCCTTCTTTAGGGGAGTGTTATCCAGTAAAACATGCACTGCCAACCAGTTCATATTTAAAAATTCATGTTTCAGAAATAATGTTTTAAAGGGTAGTTAAGTTTAAATAGCCTACAAATTAAAACAAAAACAAAAAACAAACCTATAATGTGGCTAAACTCTCTTAGAGAATGACCTGAGTTCTGTGCCCGACAAAAGAAGTTGCTCAGCAGAGAATGAAAGACTATGAGAAGATTAAGCAATTTCTACCTTTTTTCTAGGTACATGGTGGGTCTTATTTATGTTCCATAAATAAATGTCCTGTTGAAGTCAAATGTTGTCACCTGGCAGCATTCCTAATTCCTGCTTCCACTACTGAATTATATCTGGCATGAGAATTCAGATGAGTTCACCAAAACAAATTTTCTGAGCACCTGCTCTGTGCTAAGTTCACTGCTAAGTGTTGAGAAGACACAGAGAATGACATATGCCTGCTCCCAAAAGATGAAATTAGAAAATAGTAGGAACAAAAGAAGTGAAGAGTGAATTCAATGGCAACTTTTCTGTTCTTCACTCTATTTGCCTTCATTTCCCTCTAATTCAATTTCAGGCCCGGTAATGAGTATGTGATGAGCAGATCCTGGCCAATTACTTATATCAGAATGTGCAGGTCCATGAAGAGGACCACCGGCTTAACAGGAGTCTATAGGAGACAGATTTATGGGATGTAGAAAATTCAACTGAAACAATGATGTGACTGAGCTGCTAAAAAAGCTCATAATGGTTACTTTTGTTCTACATTTGTAGAAATAAAGCAACTAGATCAAAGTAGGTAATAGTTTTACCACTGTATATTTTATTATATATTGCTGAATGATCTTGGATATTTAGCCTGGAGTAAGTCAATTAAGACACATTTGGAAACTTTCTTCAAACCTTTGGTCTTCTGTTTATCTATGGATGAAAAACTTGGGACAATGAGTGAAATTACAAATGGGATTTTTTCTAGCTATCAAGGTATATAACAAAGAAATTAGTTGGCCTGGGGGATCTGAATAAGTACAAAGATTTCTATCAGAAGTGATCAAGAAAAGGATGGATGGACACCTGTCAAAGATAATCTAGAAGAACTTATTCTTTTGGCTGGGAGTTGAATCATGACATTCGTTACCTCCTCAAGCTCTAAAGTTCCATGATTTTAGATTTCAATAAGTTGTAGACTGTTTACCCGTGCATTGGGTAGACACATCAATGATACATTATTAAAACTTTTATAGCATGTTCAATAACATCATTTCACAAAAAATAAACTCAGAAATCTCGTTAAATAAATATCGATACAATAAAGTGTACATTTTGGTACCCAACCAAACTTAACCTGTGCAGTATTTCATGAACATAAAGTTTTCTTTGTAATTCAAATCTTACATGGTATAAAGACCTAGAATAATATTTATAAATGTGAATTATTTTAGCCAAAGAAAAATAACGCAAGGTCTCTCTAAGGCTATTGAACACTCTCCCTTTCAATGTATCTTTTACTTCTGCCTTTATTATTATTATTATTATTTTTTAAAGTAATTTATTTATTTATTATTATTATTATTTTTTTAATTTATAGCTGTGTTGGGTCTTCGCTTCCGTGCGAGGGCCCTCTCCAGTTGTGGCAAGCGGGGGCTACTCTTCATCGCGGTGCGCAGGGCTCTCACTATCGCGGCCTCTCTTGCTGTGGAGCACAGGCTCCAGACGCGCAGGCTCAGCAATTGTGGCTCACGGGCCCAGTCGCTCCGCAGCACGTGGGATCCTCCCAGACCAGGGCTCGAACCCGTGTCCCCTGCATTGGCAGGCAGACTCTCAACCACTGCGCCACCAGGGAAGCCCTGCCTTTATTATTCTTTTGTTTCTGTTTTATTTGCTGAAAATATCATTACAAGTAAGTACAATGATAAATTTTGTTAAACTCTTGCTTTTAAGTACTTGGCATCTGAATCCTTGCTCTGAGGTACTCCGGGGAGCTCTTCTATTTATTTTTTCTTCCTGTCCCTTCATTGTTTCTAATAAAAGGTTAAGACTAAAATAGTTCCCCTTCAGAAATGTACAAGGGCATATATTCAATTTAGTTTTTGTTCCTAGAAGTTAGTGCATAATCAAAATGATATGATATAAACTTTCTGCATGTTCCTCTCCATATTATTTTCAAATATTTAAAGTTTCAAATCTGAGATCCTTTGAGACTACTTTTAGTTTCATCATGCATGGATTATAAATAATATGTTAATAAAATACCTTGTATGTAATATAAATATTTGTTGGAAACCCATCAAAAGTTGGTCTAGTTCTCTCCTTAATATCGTAAGTATAATTTTTTTTTGGATGGGAGGGTTGATCCATGGCATCTTTCACCGTTTCTGGTTAGCTCATTGCTTCTGTCATACCTGTGTCTTCTCACTTCCTTTCCTGATGAAGCTGTTTAGGTCTGCCAAGGAAGCTACCATGAAACTCCCCCAGCTAATATTCCACAGGTGGACCTGAGCAGCCACCAAAGGCTTTTCCTGGGTTGAACCAGGTTGAGATTCCAACGACCCAAGCAGGGTTCCTACTATTTAATCTTTTACTCCTATGCCTGCAGCCAATGTTGGCTTATTTGTTTGTTTGTTGTTCTGAAGTAATTTAAATTATACTCAAAGCTCTCAAAGTCCTATTGCTTACACTCAGTGAATTGGAGCATCTTTGAAAAGATATGATAAGTAGAACATAAGTATCATGGTAAAAGAATGAAATACTGATTTTTTTCTTTTAAATAAAGAGAAAAGAGTGTCTTAAAAAGTGTTTCATTGCAATACGCCAGCAGGCTGACCAGTATATATTAGCTCCTGGAAACTTTGAGAAGCCTTCTTCCTTCACGAATAGACAGTGGGGTTTATCATCTCAGCTTTAACGCCTTTCCCCTCATTTAGTCTTTGCATGAGAAACACAATTAATGCTGTCTTGAATAGTCCAAGCTGAGTTGAGAAACCATCTGTCAGAGATGTAAGAAATTACAGCCTTGGATGGAAGGCTGGATGTTATTAATCTTCATGGTTTCTTTCAACCCTTAATTCTTCTTAATTATGGTAAAGATATATTTTCTTCTAAATGGGAAAGTTGATCCATGTGACTTGGATTCTAACAGTGGATTCTAACAGAATTTTTAAGAGGTTAAGATGAACATCAAACTTTTCTGTATATCAAAGACCAGCCTCTCTGTCTCTCTCGCTCTCCCCCTCTCTCTCCCTCTCTCTCTCTCTCTCTCTAGGAGTTGTCTGGTCATTTGTTTGACCGTTTCTGAAAAGAGAATTTAAAAATTAAAGAAAAAAGTCTCCATATTTACGTTCTCTTTATATTAAGAAAAAAATCTCTAAGGAAAAATTTCTCTATACACATCACAGGTTAATTTATAATTTGGGTTGCTAGCGACTGGAAGTCATTGCCTGTGTGATAGCTTCATGTCTCCGTGTTAAAAATTAGAAAGAGATCAGTTCTAATGAATAGAGGTCCACACAGACAAGTGCTGTTTTTGTTGGTTCCTCTCATACCAAGTCTAAGAATAAAAAGGAAAAAACAAAAACAAAAACTGGCAACAGAAGAGAACCATCTTTTACTGCCATCTTTCCCTCCAGCATAAACTGAGGCACGTGTTTGATAGAGGGAAGGGAAGTGTGCTTCTTCTTACTCTCCCTCAGTAAAGGATCTTAGTTCCATTAAGCATTGTTGGAAAGTATATTGGAGATAGTATATTTAAAATTAATTTAAAAGGTAAAGGGTTTTTAATGCCTTTTAATATAAGCAAACATTGATTTTATTAAAATGCCTTCAGATATTACAATACAATGACTTATTTATCACTCCAAGTCTGTATCATGAGTATAACTTCCTTTCCAAGTATACTGATTTTGTGTATTTTGGAAGTGGAGAGAGAACCAAAGCAGTCTACCAGAATTCTTCCTCACCATCCTTCTTAAATAGAATCAGGTCTATCATGCCAACAGAGACTATTTCAAAACAGTAGAAATTATTATTTTTTTTAAAGGGATAGGATTAACCAATTAGATGTTTCTTAAACAACAAAGAATGTCATATTTTTCTAAGCTGTGTTTGACATAAAATGTCAAATATTTATAATAAAATATTAAAGTTAAGTACAGTGAAATGTGTGAAATACTGAAAGGATTATCAACCTTGTTGGAGTCCTTGTATAGCATAGGAACGTCTATATTCATTGATAACATGAAAAACTTAACATTTCTCTTTAGATTGAAAGCCCAAATAGAATTGATTTAAAATTTAAAGCACTTCTAGTAAGAAATTTCAGCACTGTATAAGTTAAACATGGAGTGAAAACCATATTTATTACTTTTTTTCTCATGTTTTTCTGTTAAGAACTTTCTTAGACTCTGAGGTGTTTAATTGAACTCAACAAATATCTGCAAAAATTTAATTTTAATTTTTGGGCTGTTTAGCTCTTACAGTGAAGCCCATTCTGAGTGCTATATTAAATGTATAGCAGTAATTATATGTATTTCCTTAGCTTGTGATATGAGGTATCTTGCATTTCAATATATTATTCTTATACTCAAGATCATCTGACTTCAAATGAGGAACTCTATTTCAGAGCACCGCTTGAATATAAAGACTATCATCCACCTGGGGATTAGAACTAGGCTGATTGTCAGTTATGCAACCTGGTATTAGTGCCCTTGTTATTTTCCATGGAATAAAAAGGCAACATGAAAGAGAGTCTTTGCTACTAGTATCTAGCTTTTATACAGCTGCCCTTGCATTTGTCATAGTGCAAGAGAAGAGAAATACAGATTGTAAGGTGAAATCCATAGAAGATTCAAAATCACTGTGGCCAGTAGATAGAGGCATGACAGCCATGCTGTTAAGAAGAGACACTGGAGTCCAGTGTACTTGGATTCTATCTGTTGATAAATAGCTGTATGACTTGGATAGTTACTTAACCTCTTTGGGCTTCAGTTTCATTGTCCTCATGTAAAAGGAAAGTTGTTAGAGGTTTAAGTAAATATGTGTATGTGTTTGTGTACATATATATGTGTATATATATACACTTAAGGTATATATATATCATATATGATATGTATGTATCTTTAATATATATCATATATGAACCTTAAGATATACATTACTTAAAATTAAATACATATATACTTGAGATATATATATAATATATATTCATTTAGGATATACGTGGCTATGTACATATATTCACTTACAATTATACATATATGATAACAGAACAGTTCTTGGCACGTGGTAAGCACTACTTAAATATTAACTATTATTTTATTGCCTTATCATTTCTATATCTGAACTACTAATGAGTAACACAGTTGATTGACCTGATCATTCTTTCCTTTCCCTGCTTTTTCTTTAAAGGTTCAAAGTTGCAGCAAAATGTTACTTTTAAGAAGTTGAGTAAACAACAGAATGAGAAGCCCTAAAGCAAGGTTCTGAGTTAATAGACAGGATAATCACTTCCTGAACACGGATGAACTGAGCTCTTTGTAGAACTAGCAGGGGGACTGTTAATGGGCTTTTGTTTTAGAGAGGATGGATTGAGGGAGAGGCCTGATGAGAGCCCTTACAACATCTGCCTCTCTCCTTGCCTTGCCTATTACTGAAACAGTAGCCTTGCAAATAAGTATAATCTCATATAAATCAAAACACTAGACTGTGAGCTCTATCAGGACAGAGATTTTGTCTATGTTGGGTCACTGCTGTCTCTACAGGGTCCAGGCAAGCGCCGGACAAATAGCAGGTTCACAATAACTATTTCTTGAATGAATTGAAAGAATGAAAAATCTTGACCTTTCCTTTAAATAGGATTAACATTAAAAGCAAAACAAACAAAATAGCAAGCTTTCCTACTTCCTGATGGATTTCTGACCCCGAGAATGCTGGTAAGCAGATTAAGCAGGGTTGAGGAGCAGCATGTGAATGACAGCAGTGTGAATACGTACATTTAGCAAGTATTCCAGAAGCCACGGATTTGGTTAAGGCTTCACAGGAATGTGTGGTGTGGAGAGGTGCCACACTGAACTCGGATTCATGCACATGTGACACATTTGAATTACAAATATTTTGTCCAGCATCTAACTTTAGTGTCTATACTTATACTTTTTCTCTCCCCAGGTTTTCACAAACCTTTTTCACAAAGTGATACTTTTACTCTCTGCAAACATTTAGCTTACTTTAGCTTTCTACTCAGCCTTTGACTGGCTAACACCATCAGTGCGACAGGATCTATTTCACAGGTGGGATTTATCATATAGCATTACTTATAATTTAGTTCACGACCTCGGATTGTAGATTAAAATAATATAACATTCTTAGAGCTATGCCTGACTTCAATCTAAATACATGTTCATTTTTACTGTCATAGCAAACATTTTTTTGAAAACAGAAAGAAGTCCCTTTTTATAGCATAGGCAAGCTAATAATTTGAATAGGAATATATGTTCATTTATGTACACCATAAGTTTTCCTAATTTTCTTTGTAATGAAAACTGAGAAGGTATTAGTCATCCTTGGATGAGCCATACTCAGTTCTACTTGTCTTTTCTAAATATAATGAAAACACAGCAAACAAATTTAAAGTACATTATTAATTGATTAGATATGATTTCTTAAAATGGTTTACATCATCTCTTTTAACTTCCATCTCTTCCAAGCTTCCAGACATTCATAACGAGTCACCAAAAAGCTATCATTGATTTATAATGCACATTACTACATCGGGCTTGGCCCAAGAAATCTGTATGGGCCCCAAAGAAAACAGAAAAATGTTTACAACTGAGCCATGGCAGAAATAGGCTGAAAACACATATCTGTATTCTCCAAAAACAATTAGGGCTAATGTAATTAAGGTGAATATTCCGGTTCATTTTATCCCATGGAACTGTTTCTGCTCTTGAAGCCCCATGTAGGAAAGAGTCTTTATGGTTAGAACACTACTGAGGGTGGTGTAATTTTGCTTGGCCCTTGTACATGTAAAGTAAACATTTTACATTATTGCACAGGGACAAAAATTTACAGCCAAAGATGACACAGGATCTGGTTAAAGTTAACACACTTGGCGTTTAAGGCTAACCCACATAGGAAAGCAATCATTCCCAGGATGGAGATCAAATATCTTAACACAGTGTTACCTGTCTGAGTTGCTAGAAAAGATTTCTTATCTAAAAATTGATTCGTAGGATGTGTTTTCAAAGTTGTCAGTTTCTTTTCATTTGTGTGCTAGACAGAGGCACTTTAAGAGCTATTAACTGTAGTCTCAGGAGTACAAGACTGGGTTTCAGCAGTCATTGGTAAATATGGCAAGGAATTAAAATGACCTTGGATTAAAAAGAAAGTAAACAAACCATTAAATCAGAAAATTTCACCAAATCTTGTAAAAATCACTGGTCTCTGAGTTGAAGAACTTCCTCACTTAAAAAAAAAGAAAAAAGAAAAAAGAAAAATCAGTGGCTATCCTCCCACCCAAATAAGTGAATTCTACAGCTTTTCGATGTTAAGGTATGATGGTTTTGCTGTTTGGGCTAGTGAGGGTTTTAAAATATTGAGGAGTTAAGTACTTTGAGTTATGTTTCCAGCAATATTTCAAAGTATTGTAGTATTATGCATAAGTTCCAAATAGAAAAACTAAAATATCGAATAAAACAGGTTGAAAAAGTTTAATAAAATGTATAAAAATTAAAAGGCTAAAAAACAAAACCAAAACCAAAAAAACCTCACCGCGTTTTAAGTGTGTAAAAATAAATCACATTCATTCATGGAAATCCAGTGACTGTGGTTTTTTTTTTTTTTTGGTCTTAGTTAGTTGGTACGTACTGCACCTGCCACAACACGTTGGAAAGTAGGTCCTGGTACACACTAAGGAATATCCAACCAGGTAAATACATCAGAGTGATAAGGCCCATGAAATTGAGCGGATAGTGAGAATAGTCCCAGGAACAAGCGCCCCAAGTGCGGAGTCCCAGACCCCAGGACAACTCCCACGCGTAGATGAAGATCACGTAGAAGGGCACTCGCTTCCAGGTACCCCAGCCCCGACTGTAGTGGAGGTGGAAGTAGAGCTTTTCCACTACGAAACTGCAGCTGCCGTACATAAAGAAGGACCAGAGAGACGTGTGGCCTTTGCTTGTCCCGTCCCCCTGCCCCAGCAGGTTAAAGAAGAATGTGAAGAATATCTCATCCAAAAAGCCGTGCATTCCGAAGAAAAGAAAGCGGAGCAGGTCCGGCAGCCCCTGGCTGGGGGCTCCCGCGGCGCCCCTGGGGCCGCGAGGTCTCCGCCGCCGGCCGCCGGCTGCCGCAGGGACCCGGGCGCCTGCAGGGGCGGGGGGCGCGCCCCGCAGCAGCTGTTGCTGCTGCTGCTGCTGCTGCTGCCGCCGCTGGTACCGCAAGCGCAGGAAGCGCTTCAGGAACACTTGGCAGTGGTAGAGCGCCAGCACGTACTGCAGCGCCAGGTCCAGCGCCCCCGGCGCCGCTGCGCCCCCCGGCCCGCCGCCCTGGCTGAGCAACGCGCCCGCCAGGGTCTGCAGCCCCACGTGGGCCGAGGGGTAGAGGAGGAAATTGAAGACGAAGGCGCTTGGGCAGCGCCGCTGCTGCAGGTAGACCTTCTCCAGGGCAAAGTGGGTGAGCGAGTGCAGAAGGCAGTGGTAGGGCGAGGAGAAGCCCAGCATCCGGAGGTCGGGGCTGCGAACGAAGCGCCGCGCCGCAGACAGGAGCACGTCCAGGGTGATCCCGTGCATCCCGTAGAAGTAGAGGCGCATCCAGGCGGGCAGCGCGGCGCCCTCGGCCGGCGCTTCAGCAGTGGACAGCGGCTCGGGGCGGCTGACGGCTGCCTCGCCTCCCCGCCCGCCGGGGGCCCCAGAAACCCTCGCCGCGCCGCCCCTCCGCGTGGGACCCTCGTCGTCCGCGTCCCTGCGGGCCATCGGCTCAGAGGCTGCCCGGGCGCCCGAGCCCGCGCCACCGCCGCCGCCGCCGCTGCCGGGTGCGCGGAGCTGCGGGGCCGAGGGCCCGAGCCCCGCGCCGCCTCCCGGACGCTGCCGGCCCCCGGGGGGCGCGCGGGGAGCTCCGTCCCGGCCGCGGCCGGGCGGCGGCCGGAGCTGCTGCGATTGGGGGACGCGCGGGCCGCCCGGCTCGCGGAGTCCCCCCGCCGCGGCCCCGCCGCGCCCTCGCCTCCAGTCCCGGGCGAGGTGCCGCCGGCCAGCGCCCGCGCTCACGCTGCGCGGCCTATCGGGCGCCGAGGCCCGGCGAGGTGCAGTGGCGCCGGGGCTGAGGGGAGAAATGCAGAGTCTGGTGCAAACCTCATCTCCTCGGCGGCGCAGCCCCGCCGCCTCTGCTGCAGGTTCTAGAAGCGTAACGTGAGCAGCGACGCCCCTTCCCCCGGCCCTCCCCATGCCCCTCTCAGCCCCTGTCGACCTCTCCCGCCTTCGCAGCTCCCCCCTCCCCGCCCCAGCCCTCCGCGCCGAGTCCCTCGGGGGTCCACTGGGGAAGGTCCGGCCCTGCCTCCCCGACCCGGTCCCCGCCCGGGCCGGAGGCGTTTGCTGGGGCGGAGGCTCCGAGTGGAGAAACACCCAACAGGTGTGACTGCGAGCTAGTGGGCATCCCTTTTATCGAGGAACCAGGGCGAGGGCCTGGCTGGCGGAGACGAATGGCCGAGTGCCACCGACCAGAGGCTGGGCCCGAGACCGAACTATGGTGCTGTATACTTAATGTCCTTATTCAAAGCCAGCTGTGTCCCAGTCACAGAGAATAAACCGGAGACTGCAGGCCGGCCCGCCCCTGGGTTTCCCTGCTTCGGAAGTGTTGCCGCGGGGCCTGGTCCTCTTTGTCAATCTCTCTGCCTGGCCAGTCGGCTTGCCGCGGCTTGTTCGCTCCGGGCCGGGGACCAAGATTCAGAGTCCCCCAGAAGTTATGAAATGATTGGAGGCCAGCTGGGTCGGGCATTGCTTTATCTGAAATCAAGAATAGTACCTTTGCTCACACTGGCACACCCCAGTGGCCACTTTTTCTCCTTGCAGAAGAACTAGGTCATCCCAAAAATGGAGAGTGGAAAAGAGAGCGGGGACTTTTTTTTTTTTTTTTTTTTAGGTGGAGAGGGTGAGGGACTCCAGAAGTTTGGTGTGTTGGGCTCCACTGTTTTTCTCCAATTTTGAATCAGGCTTAGAATTGGAGACAACCCTAGAGGTAAGTTATACTGACACCGCTCCCCCGCCAAAAAAAAAAAAAAAAAAAAACCCCCAAAACCCATAGATCATGTCTAGGCGCAAACTAGATAACAGATCTAGTTTGTAAGTTCAGATGTTTCCTGGGTGGAAAGCTTTCTGAGGATTTTTTTTTCCTTCGGGAAAATAAATATTCTGAGGCAGTTCCTCCATTTTTAAAGCAACTTCCTCTCCACTCTCTCCCCTTCATTTCAACCCCTTATATTACAATCAATCTGTGGTTACTAAATTGTCGGTGAGTTAGGGAAGAGAGAGAAATAAGAGTGTGGTGAGGAGAAAGATTGTTAAGGTGATATCAACGCTTGGATAAGGCCAAGTTCTTATTTATTTATTTATTTTTAAAAGCTTTGTTAGAATGTGGTTCATTTGTAGATTTCCTTTAGCAACTGTCAAAAGTCAGTGTGTGGACGTTGTCATGCTACGGACAGAAGCATCAGGCATCAGGCTCATCAAACCTGTTGTAAAACAGACAGGGTTAGTTGCCCAAGGGCATGAGCAAGAACGATGAAGAGAAATAATAATGCAGACATTTTCATGAGCACCTACTATATACAAGATGTTATGTGCACTGGGGAAAGAAAGGGTTATAAGATGCACAATTTAAGAAGTGTATAGTCTAATGGATATGACAACAATCTACCATACCTGTGTAAAGCTTACTTATTTATGATCCTTATTAATAACTAATTATGACTGGCTAGTAGTACACACCCGATAAAACGTTCCTTTGAGTTATTATTTTACTAAATAAATAATTTAGGGCCCAATTTATCAGATAATAAACAAATGCTTTCTGTTTCTATAATTGCTATTCAGACCAGGAAACACTTCATCATAATAGTGTAAATATAGTGATTCAAACATGCATACAGTAATTTGCTAGATTAAACCTGAATTATTTTCAGATAATAAATTAAAGTTCAAGGACCCAAGCCTTCTATTTCTTCTAACTTTTTTTAAAGATGCAAAGAAAACCTTGAAACGTCTAATTTTGTAATCCAGTCTAGTTCATCCCAGGGAGTATAGGAAAATCTTTTGAACAAAGCGAAAAATTAGAGCTTTTTTTTCTGTATTTTAAATCTCAGCATTTAAAAAATTTCTATTATATCAGTATGATATCAGTAAATAGGACATATATAAACTTTATATTAGTATAATATTAGTATATAAATTATATCAGCATAATAGGATGTATATAAAATTTATACATGTGTAATACATACACATATACGAAACATGCTTACTTTTTTTTTAAATTTTTTTTAATTTTTGGCTGTGTTGGGTCTTCGTTTCTGTGGGAGGGCTTTCTCTAGTTGCGGCGAGCGGGGGCCACTCTTCATCGCAGTGCGCGGGCCTCTCACTGTTGCGGCCTCTCTTGTTGCGGAGCACAAGCTCCAGACGCGCAGGCTCAGTAGTTATGGCTCACGGGCCCAGTTGCTCTGCGGCAAGTGGGATCTTCCCAGACCAGGGCTCGAACCCGTGTCCCCTGCATTGGCAGGCAGATTCTCAACCGCTGCGCCACCAGGGAAGCCCAACATGCTTACTTTTTAAAAAATTAATTAATTTGAAATTTTTGGCTGCGTTGGGTCTTTGTTGCTGCATATGGGCTTCCTCTAGTTGCTGGGAGCGGGGGTTGCTCTTTGTTGAGGTGTGCGGGCTTCTCATTGCAGTGGCTTCTCTTGTTGCGGAACATGGGCTCTAGGTGTGTGGCCTTCAGTAGTTGTGGCACATGGGCTCAGTAGTTGTGGCTCGCGGGCTCTAGAACATAGGCTCAGTAGTTGTGGCGCACGGGCTTAGTTGCTCTGCGGCATGTGAGATCTTCCCGGACCAGGGCTCGAACCTGTGTCCCCTACATTGGCAGGCGGATTCTTAACCACTGTGCCACCAGGAAAGCCCCATGCTTACTTTTTAAATGAGGGGATATATAATAAAAAGTTTGGATCTTACCACCGTGGTCATTGTAGTGCTCTACCAAGTGACTTAGACTACTAAAAATCTTCTCATTCTTCAAAGACACTTTTAAAATCTGTTTTTCATTTATCCTAGGAGAAGTGATGAAAAACATAAATCAATAGTTTTAAAACTGGAGTAGAAAGTGCATCTATTACTTGTTATTCTTTCCATGTTTCTTTTATATTTCACTGTGACCTCTACTTAGTCACACTACTTTCAGAATGGGAAACACTAACTTAAAAGAAAAAGCAAAAGGTAAAAAGAAAAGTTTTTTAAAAGGCATGAGACAAAGTGCAAGAAAAATATTCATTGTATAAATTACCTTTAATTCTTTTCACTCATTGCCTCATTTTTAAAAATCAGTATCTTCTACCATTCTGAAAAGTTAGCCCAACAATGGTGACAGTCTTTGTTTCCGCCTTATCTTCACATTGTTCCTTTTGTTTGAAATGCTTCATTGCTATGCTTCCAAAAAAAATTCTTCTTGCTTTTAAAACTGCAGATTGGCTTTAATGATCCACGATGATTTTATAATTAAAAATCCTTGCGTCAGGGTCTCTATGATCATAAAATGTTTAAAAACATTTCTGTGTTGGTCTTTGCTGCTGCAAGCAGGAGGTTGCAAAGACATATCTGTAAACCCAACAACTCTGGGGGAGTCGTTGGGTGAGAGGATGAGGGGAGTTTAAAAGTAGGAGACAGGAATCTACAATGAAATAACATCAGTTTGAGATTCCTTAGGTTAAGGAGCAGTCATTCAAAGAATATTTGGAACATTGTTCTTCCATGGAAAACACAGGCTTCTTTGACCTCAGGGGCTATGAAATTGTCTGAGTAACTAGGTCTGTAGCGATGTAATGGTTCACGTGGAGCCAACACTGACCTTACTGGTCTGGCCATATGGGTACAACTCCTAGAGCCACGGAGAGATTTGAGAATTAGGAGATGCGTCCTTTGGAGGACTGTGATATCTTTAGTGAATTGTTGCCTAGTGGCCACAGGTTCAAGGTTGTAGTCTTTTAGATGTATGGAATGTCTGAGACCTTTAATTACATACCAGAAGAGCAAAAGACAAGTGTATGGAGAACACAGCATGATGAAAACAGCTTAAGAGAAGTTCAACAAGGCAAGGCATGAATGTAATGATAAACAGTAAAAGGCAGCAGCCATATTAGCAGTAGAAGTAAAAGTCTTTCTACATATGGATCAAATCACACACACACACACCTCTTATATACTGTAATCATCAAACCAAGGAAGACATCCGTCCAAGAAGGCTTGCAATTTTTGAATGCTGGCTCTCTAAAAACACCACCAACATTACCTGTTGCTAAAGCAAAGCTGAGTTTGTTGCTTTCCATGGCAAGAGAGCCCTCTATCTTGACAAAGTCTTAATAGCATCTTGGAGTGGGGAGGGCACTGTTGGGTTATTTATGAGATTTCTGGAGTCTGGTTGAAGATGGGTCTTTCAATATAAGGGCTTTATTAGAATTGGGTAACAATTTTGATATAATTGTTTAGGATTGGTGGACACAGCAAGATGAAGGTTTGAGGTGAGGGTTTCAAAAAGTGTTGAGAATGAATAGTAAACTTTTATCTCCCTGGACCAGAGCTTCCTGGAATAGTAAAATCATGCTAATGAAGACAGTCAAATAATTAAGTCACACCATGTAGACAATAAGCCGTAGGGGTGTATGGTCTTGGGTTTGCACAATCTCATGGTGAGGAATCCAAGGGGAGATTAATTTGAATAAGGACAGGTAAAGAGAATGAAGAAGCAGGATTGACACTGAGTTTAGCTAAAATGATGCCCATCCCCAGTGTGTGTAAATGGCGAGGGGAGGGGAGGGAGACTGACAGTTCAATAAAACCAGCTCTGTATTGTATATTTGTAAAACATTTGTGTGCATATGTCTACAGTTTCATTTATTTTACATAATCTCTTCTCTCTTAATTAATTTCTTTTGTTGTATACTAAAGTTCCAAATTAAAGAAATTTTTCTATACGTTGCTTAAACAGAGGTGACTATTAGTGATTGTTGCCAAATGCAGAAAGATCGAAGAGCAGTGCGTAAACTTTTTTGAATATAACTGTTAGGGAATCATCATGGAAATCTGCCCTGTTGTTCCTATTGTATGTCTTTACAAAGCTGCTTCTTTTAAACTATAGTCCTTTTATTCCTCTTTTCTGATAATCTGATTAATGGGGAGTCACATTGGTATCAGGAAAGTTTCCTTTTGTACTTCCTCCTGGTGGCTTTTTTATGTCCTTTTATATTGTTAATTTTAATTTCAGCCCTTCTCTTCTGTCCCTGGGATTTCTTGGAGCTCCTAGTTTTCACCAGGAAAGCTGAAGTTTGTTTCTGAGATCTCATTGAGTGAAGGCTCACAAGAAACAGACTTTGAATAAATTCTTTTAATTCATAAAGCTTGGGAAAAAAAAGAAGTAAATTGTTTTTATAAAGCTTGCTTAAACAATAAAATTTCACCTTGAGCAATGTTCAAATCAGAAATACTCCCTTTGTGTAATCTTTGTCTGCCTGCATGTGCCTCACCTTGAGTGCCCCAAGGAGACTATTTTCCCCACCCGTTAATTCCATTTTTTTCTCATAGGAAGTTAGCTTCTTTTGATCATAATATTCCCTTATATTGGTTAGGGGTTTATTGGTAACATAGATGATCACAGTTAATGGATACTACCTCTTGAATACCTACTTATCAGCTGTGAGCTTCACATGTATTATCAGTAATTCGTACAGTGGTTCTCTTATTTTTTTAACATATATTGAAACTAAGGCTCAGAAAAGTTGCTTGTTCAATGTCTCAGCTAATAAGCCAAAAGCCAAGCTGTGAAGCTGTTTCCACTTGACACTAAATTTCGTTTGCCTTATACTGTCTTACCCACTATGTTTTCATATTGAAGTCACTTGAATGAGTTGAAGTCGCAGACTTAATAAGAAAAGAAATCAATTTTGTTTATAATTCCAGTGAGTATTAATTTAACAATCCCTAATTCCTCCCTAGTTACTCTCTCCCTTTTGTTACCATGCTTTTTGTTTTAATCATCTATCTACACAGTCATTTTATATCTTTTTTTTTCTCTCTGTACATTTACTTATTTATTTTACCCATCTTTCCTTCCGGTTCCTTTACAAATTAGTAAATGGCTATTTATTTGGACAAATGTGGCTATGTGGAATGGGTTGCTATCTGGTACCAATGTGAGAATGGAAGAAGATGGGGTTAGACAATAGGAAAATGAGTATGGAAGGCAAACGTATTCCTGTGGATTGTTAGTACACGTTTCTAGACATCGAAGTTCAGCAAAACGGCTCCCTGCTGTTCTAGCTGTTAACACCCCTATTTGTGGTTACCATGGTTTGAAAGCCTTGGCTTGGTTCAGTGCAGTGATTTAAATAGATTTGCATGTGTCCATTTATTTAACCAAGTCCATTTATACCTGGTGGATCTCCAAAACCAAAGTGCAGATTATATTTTAATATTTTCAATATAGAAAAAAAAATAGCAGTCAAAAAATACGTTGTTTGCTAACCTGGAGACTTTGGGAAAAGATCTATCCAATTTTTCAAAGCCTCGTTTGGCAGTGGGGTGCAGTAGGAGGGTAGCTGAATAAACACCTCAGTCAAAGAATTCCAGTTCTGCGGTGGAAATCAAGTGTCACGAGTGCTTGGACCCTGTTCCGCTTCTTACATTTACTGCACCTACTGCATTCGAGGTATCCTGCTGTGAACCAAGGACGCAAAGCTGAGTACCACGTGGATCTTATCCTCACTGAGATCAAGGTTTCGGCTACAAGGTTCATTTTTAATTATCATGAGCGAGATGGTAAATTCTGGACAGAAAGAAATGTATACAGCACAGTGGGTATGGGGCTCTGGAGGGATCTGGTTTGTTGCGTCTGCCAGGACTACCAGGTCCCGTGTGCACTAGCAAGAACCCAAGTACCGACTTCCGTGATACACAGAGCAGGACAGAACTCTGCTGGTTGTTTGCCTTCAGCTCTTGTCCCACCAGTCAAGAGATAGATTAGTAGGTAAGAGGTAGGTAGGGGTGAGTGGAATTTATTGGCTGTTTCGGTGAAACTACATTAACACCAGAAGGTAAGGTCTTTCCTCTTGCATCACAGAGTGTTGTGAAATTACTTCATTACCAGGAGTAAAGGTAGTAGTATACATTTTATAGTTTAACACCTAGTTATGGCTCATCTTAACATTTTTTTTTCAGTCATTATCTCATTTTGTCCTCAATCTTGTGACTACGGAGCTATTTTTATAATTCATACTTAACAAGTAAAACCAGAAAATGTGAATTGATTGCCAAAACTCACTTTGTTAGTGGCAGCGCTGTTTCTCAGGTAGGATTTGAAAGCTCCTTCTTCCAGACCACACTGCCTCTCTGACAAAAGGTCTCTTCCCCACAGGAGGATTCTAAGTGCCTACCTTGGCTATGAAACAAGCTCACTGATCGGGGCTCTGAAGAGGGGAGCCATTTTCACTTCAATTCCAGAGGACAGGTGAAGGAAGCTTGAATGGTCTCATTAGCCTATAGCCTGGATTTCTTCGACCTTCAGGTGAGGGTGCAGCTCCCAGGACCCAGCATATTCATCGCCTTCCTTAGCTAAACTGCTGGCTCTGTTTCTGGTCACTAGTGACTGCCTGGTGGTTTTCTTCCTTTAGCTGTAGTTGTTTGGCTTGACCTGTGTGGTCATGTTTCTTCTGTGATTAGTCATGCTGGTGACATATTGCTATCTTCTGGCTATGACTGCCATAAATAACTCTTGCCTTAAAGAATAGATATTTCTTATATTTATCTCATATCTAAATTTTATTTAATTTAAAATAGCTAAATATAAACATATTTAAATATATTTTTCTTCATTCAGCAAACAGTTATGGAACAATTCTGAGCAATATTTTGTGCTATGTCCCAGACATACAAAAATGAATATGGCAAAGTCTATGTCCTCTTGGAGTTTAAAGTATAGCTTATTACAAAAGATATAGTTGCCTATTGAAGAAATTGGATATAAAAGTAAAAAGTAAAACAAGTACCTATCACCCATGATACCACAACCCTTACATAATTACTGTTAATATTTTGCTATGTAGCCTTTCAACATATTATACTATCACCAGAAGGAGGTTATATCATGCATTCCTTTTGTAATTTGTAATTTGCTTTGTCACTTACTGATGATTAGGGTGTATCTTTCCATGTGATAGTCTGCTACATCATTGGTAATGATGACAAAGGATTCCTTTGTATAGATATTCCGTAATTTGTTTAGCCAATCCAATTTTGGGCTGCTTAGTTTGCTTCAAAAAACTTTTGCTGTCATGAGCTTCTATGTGACAAGCATCCTCTTCATTATCTTTTTCGTGTAGCCATGTTTATTTACCTAGGACACATTCCTTAAGGTTCAATTGGAGGATCAAAATTATGCACATTTTAAGGCTTTGTTTATTGCTACTAAGTGGGCCTCCAGAAACCTTGCTGGAAACTTTGAAAACTTCTGTGGAATAAATATTTCCCTCTGATGAGACTAAGAAGTCATGACTGGTGGGGGGTTCGGCTTTACGGTAGAATCTTGTGTTGAGAATGTATGTTTGGGGTGTACAATACCATGGGTTCTACCGAGTGGATGGTAATAAAGATAATCTTCGAAAAAATCTAATATGAGTAAATGAAATATAAATGCATTATTTTGGATGACATACTCTTACTTCCATCTCTCCATGTATAAAAATCCTTTGCCTATCTCTCCCTCTGAAAGAGATCCTTCCTTCCCTCTCTCCCTTTCCATTTTGTACACATACAAACATCTCTGTGCCAGATGTAGCACAGCTAAAGTATGATCTTTACTCTCAAGCAGCTCACTGTCTAGTGAAGGAGGTAGATAAATAGAGACCATACAACTGAATAATAACTATTATGACAGAAGAAAAGCACTAAGTGTATTTGCTCACCCAGGAGGGGGACCTGACTCTAATTGGGAGAAGGGTCTTCCTGTTCTCCCAGTATACTAACCTTGACTCCTTAATATCTCTTAACCCTCATATTCATCAGTTATTAGGCCTTGCCTATTTTTACTCTTCAATGTCTCTTGTAAACATTTTCGTAATTTATTGTCTCCTTTCCAATTCCACGCTATCACCCTCATCCAGAATTCTACCACCTCGGCCAGGACTATTCCAATAACCCACTAACTGACATACCCGGCATAAGTTTCTTTACCCTCCTGCAATCTACCTTGGATATGGCTATCAGCGTAACCTCCCTAAACCACTACTTTGAAGATCTCATTACCCTGGTCAAAAACCTTCAAATGATTCCTGTGACTTATAGGAGAAAACTTATGTACCTTCGCTTGATCATCAAGGGCAAATAGCGACCTACTTTTCCAACCTTGTTTCTTCCACTCACCTTCAATAACCTCCCTGAGACCCCCATCCTACTTCAGCAAATCCCATCCATTCTCCAAAGCCTGTTCATGTTGATACCATCCTTAAAGCTGAGCCTGACTGCACCTGCCTGAGGTATTTCAGTTGTTGATATGTCACCATAAAGTTTTATCATATACCGCTTTAATTGTTACCCTGAATTTTTCAAGACATCTCATGTTTATGTTTTGCCATTTTGAAAACTCATTTGAGTCACGAATACTGTTGACATTCTTGGAGCTCCTAGCATAGAAACTTAGAGAGCTCATGCAACATCTGTGGATTCTGATATTGACTTAAATGAACTGCTATTTTGACAATTCTCAAACTTCCTTGATTAGATTATATGTAAATAAAATCTAGTCATGTTGATATGAACTAGGTCATGTGTCTCTCTCCTACCCTTCCACATTTTAATTTAATGATCAGAGATAAAAACATCTAATTAGGCTCTGGACAAACTCTTCTTCCATTTCTTCATTCTTTCCTAAGGAATTCTAGGGAGGGGCCCACCTCTTTCTTTCTCAGTACAAGGCTTTACAAATCCCTCTATCATGTAACTCTCTTACCGAGAAATCTTTTTGTGGGAAATTATGGTGGGGGAGGGGAGCAGAAAGGAAGTAGGAAGGGGAAACATATGGAAACATACAGAGCGAGCATGACAGTGTCTGGTCCCTCCCACCTTTCCTCATTCTCACATATGAGGCAAACATAATTATTGCAGCATTCTTTCCTACTAAGTCCAGACTTTGTCTTAGAATCCTGACAACAGAGTGATCTAGGAAGACATCACCACTACAGGAGTTGGTGGGAAAAATGAATCTTACTTGGCAGGAAAAATGAATCTTACTTGGCATTCCCATTCTAGAATGTATATGGGGCATTTATCTCTCTTTAAGCAAATTAGATATACGGAAATCAGCATTTATACACTTATACTCTCATGATTCGGATAATTGTTTATTCTATAAAAGTTCTCTCCATTGTAAGCGAATCCTCACAGTAGAATTTTTTGAGATCACAAGTTTTCCTAGTACATTACATGTATTGTTTGAGTTACACACAACTATTTTTTTTATTTTTTAAATTGTACAATTTTCTTTTTTTTAAAATTTATTTTATTTATTTTACTTTTGGCTGTGTTGGGTCTTCCTTGCTGTGCGCAGGCTTTCTCTAGGGGGCTACTCTTTGTTGCCTTGCGCGGACTTACTGCAGTGGCTTCTCTTGTTCTGCAGCACGGACTCTAGGGGCACGGGCTTCAGTAGGTGTGGCACGCGGTCTCAGTAGTTGTGACGCACGGGCTTAGTTGCTCCGCGGGCATGTGGGATCTCCCCGGCTTGAACCCGTGTCCCCTGCATTGGCAGGCGAATTCTTAACCACTGCGCCATCAGGGAAGCCCAGTGTATTTGTAATTTTGATAGTTATTGCCAAATTGTTCTCCCAAGAAAGTACATCAATTGCACTCCCACCAGCAATTATGAAAGGGACTATTTCCACACAATTTTGCCAGTGATGTTTTATTACACTTTTTTGATGTTTGCCAATCTGATATGTGAAAATAGTATCTCATTGTAGTTTTAATTTTCAATTATCGTATTATGAGTGCAGTAGGGCATTATGTTAAACATAGAAGAACTATTTGTCTTTCCTTTCCTATGAACTATCTGTTCATATCCTTTTCCATTGGGTTAATAGGTCTTTTAAAATTTATTGGCAGCAGTTCTTATTTATTAGAGAAATTCATTCTTTGCACAATGCACAAGACTTTTGGGTCTAAATTTCATGTTCCCACCACTATATTAAACAAATAAATAAAACATCATTTCTAATGATAGTGTCACCAGAACTTGCAAATCTTTCACATTATTTCTATTTGCATGTAATGATACTCCCTTTTGTTTCTCACCCCACAAGGTTATTTCTTCCCTGTAATTAACTTACAGTGTTGATGAATGTCACCTTCTGTCTAATTTTCCTTATTTCTGAAGCATCTTTTGGGGACCTTCCAAAATTCTACCAAGAATAATTTTACCTGTAAGAATACTCCTTCTTACCAAGAGGCATTTCCCTTTTCTGAAAATTTTTACCCAAATATCTGGAAACAAATTAACTTATACATTTTAGAATTTCACAGTAGCATAGATCTCTTTCCCAAATCTAAGCATTTTGGACACCCAGATTTTTCTGGGTATGTGCGATAGCAAGCTGTATTCCCTGAGCTCACGCCTCCTCACACCTAACTGGTGGCAACTATCCTGTTCCTGCTCTGAATTTACCTCCATAGGGTGGTCTACCCCTCCTGTCTGCTGGTCCATTGAGTCTGTCCCAGAAAGAAACTGTTGCACCACTTTTTCCCATGCCCTCCTTGTCCACAGAAGAATTTTAGTGGATTATGGTTAACCAAATACAAATTCTGAAAACATAAAGAACAGATTGTAATTGACAACCCCTTTGTTTTCAAGTTATTCATGTGGCTTTTCAGCAATAACACAAAGCTCTCTTTGTCTTTGGAAAACAGAAAGAACCTCTTAACTCACCAAGTATTTAAATCTACTCAATATGATGGGTGGGCTAATGCGTGAATCCTGACCTGGTACAAAGGAAGTGCTGTGAAAAACTCATTCTCGAGCCATATATGCTGCTAAATTTGCCACCATAAACAGTACTGAGGTAAAAAACTGAGAGGGATTAAAGAATGTTCAAAGATTCACAGTGGGAAAAATTCATGTAGTTGGGAACTTAACTATAAAGAAAGGCATTAGGACCCAGGGTTATTTAGTCTGCAAAAGAGAAGTCTCCAGCGTCCTTTAATAATGTGTTTCTGGGTCATAAAATAAACATGGAAAGGATGGTTACATGTTCTTTATCTGGGGATAAGGGAAAATGAACACATAAAATATGAGGAAAAATATAGGCTAGAAACAAAATAACACTTTGAATATATTCCATATTTAAAAATAAGGATGTGCCCTTTTCTCTACATATAGTATAATTTAATAAAAAGTTAAAAAAAGAAGTTCTGATTTTTGTCTGTGTGGGATGCCTCTGGAATAGTCAGAGAGCTAGATGGTTTTCTGAAGCTTAGTGGTAATGAGTGTGGCTCTGCCATCAGATTGCTTGGACTAAATCCTAGCTCTGCTGCTTTCTTTTTGGATAACTTTGGGTAAACCTCTCTCCTCGCTTGTCCCAGCCTCACTTTTCACTTCTAAAATAAGGATGATAGCGTTGTTATGAGGATTAGGTGAGATAACGTACGTGTCCTAGTTTTGATTTGGTTTTGTTTTAAAAGGCAGTACATTCAAATATTAGTGGTCTAAACAAGAGGCAAATTATTTTTCTCTTATGAATAATTTCCAGTAGATTTCTGGGGTTATGTGGTGCTACATAGTTCCTGGTACCCAGGTCCTAGCTCATGTGGTTACCCTACTATGTATCATTTTCGTTCCTAAGTATATGTCTATTCTAGCGATCTAGTTATTGTCTGCATTCTAGCCATCAGGAAGGATGAAGAAAAGGCTCTTGAAAACACTTCCATTCCCAGCCCTTTGGTTACAATTTAGTTGCATGATGACTCCTACCAACAAGGGAGATTGGGAAGCTTAGTCTTTTTCCCAAGCAGCTGGGTACTGATTTGTACCCAGCCACAAATCAGTGGTTCTCTTAGTATAGATGATAGGGGAATATAGTTGGGGAGGAAGAGAAAGAGGGCAGATATTTCAAAATAGCTAACAACTTCTGCTATAGGGTACAAAATGCTTAACACAGAATCTAACAACAAATAAAAGCTCTTATGACTGCTATCATTTCAAACTCAGATTTATATGTATAGGATTCAATCAGCTCTTTTCACCTGGGTGTTCCGCAGGCACTACCAACTCAACATTTCAAAAAATGAAGTCCTTATGTCACTCTTTATCGTCTCTCATTATTACCCACTCAGAGGAAATCTGCTCTGCCATTCTTGTTCTTAGTCTTGGATAATGGCTTCACCACCCATCTACCTTGGAGTCTCTCTCTACTACTTCTTTTTCTTCACTCACTCTATCTTAGTTTCAAAGACGTGTCAGTTCTTCTTGGGAAATGTCCCTCAGATACAGACTCTTTTCTCTACTCTCACTATTCATTATCTTAACTTCACAAGTCTTTAGAATGTGGTTTACAAGGCCTTTCATAGTCTGACTCCAATTTATTTTTTAACCCACACATCTTGTACTCCAGCTACTCTGTGTTAAAAACATAAAACAAATATTTATATTTTAATTTTTCTATGCAAAATTTGAACAAAATATTTATTTGTTTAATAAAGGGTTTAATTTTTTAACAAAGATAGTGATTAAAAACCTACACGAGCAACCAGTTTTATATACTACAGTCAATGCAAAATCAGAAGGTATTTTCTGAATGGGGCATCTCTATATGTGTCTCAACAAGTGAAAAAGTTGCCAAGAAATAAAAACCATGTACATTCTTTTTCACTTATATTCACTTCATTTACAATCTTCCCTCCAAAGCCTACAGACTCACAGGAAAGTGAGAACATTTCAGAGTTACCTGCTTCTGCTCCAACTTTACCCCCCATACTCTGTTAAAGATTTGTGAATGACCCATTAAAAAAAATAAACTTGCTTTGTAAGCAGTTGAGCCCTAGCTATTTGGTTGTTGTAAGTTCTTAATCATTTTTCTTTCTAGTCTGTTAAATATTCAGACTCTTTTCCTTCACTGGGATTCAAACGTTCATAAGACTTTGAATCCAGAATTTGGAATCTGAATTTTGTGCCTGTGTCTTATCTCTTTAACCCAACGGTCCATTCGAAAAGTCATTTTCGTCAACTTAGAGGACCCAGTGCAGACTCTGGCTATATATATCTAACTAGATGAGGATAAAAGCTAGGGCACTTTAGTGGTTAGAAGTTTAGGCTCTGGAGTTGGAAGGCTATAATTCTAGCTTCATCATCACCTGGTCATGTGACCTTGGGCAAGTCCCTTAGTACCTTGGTGCCTCTCTAAAATGGGGGTTAGACTAGTTTTATACCTATTTCAGAGTTTTTTCTTTTTTTTAAGATTAAATGGGTTAATGTTTGCCAGGCTCTTAGACCAATACCTGGTTTATAGCAGATACACAATAAATGATAGCTTTCTAACAATGCCATTGTTCAAGCTACTGCTTTTTGTCTGTAGTGTTTGTTTCTCCAGGCTTAATAGTCTCTCACTCAGGTGCTTAATCTTTGAGCTCTATTTTAGATTGCCACATAAAACACAGAATATTCATAAAGCACTATCAATTGGTAATATTATTATTCCTTAAATTGTAGATGCAGAAATAACTCAAAATTGTTAGAAATTTTCCCAAGGTCTTAGAGTATCTAAAAGTTAGAGCTGAGATTTGAACCTAGATCTGTCTGCCTCCCAATGCTGAACCTTTTCTACATTATCAGACACTTGGAAATTAAGGCTTGAATTTAGTTTGAAATTCCAATGGCTGTATTTTCAGGGGATTAAAGACAAAATGTCAGTTAGTGCTGAAATTTATATCTGTTGAATTCATGAATGCTTTAATTTATTCAGTATCCCTCTTCCCCCCAAACAGGCATAACCAAAAGCTTATAAATCTAACCAAACTGACATTAAATTATTTCCTTTCTGAACAATGGCCAACCTTTTCCCTGACAACAACAACAAAAATCTTTCATTCTCTGATTTCTCATTCTTTGTTTTTATACAGTACAATGTGGTTGTTGTTATTATTTTTATTGAGAATCCAGGTCTATCGATAATCAATTACATTTATTGTGTATATATTATGTCATAATGTGCTAAATTACCCACAAATAATTTTATTTAACCCACTCAATAATCCAGAAAAATAGTGGTTCTCAATAGGGACAATTTTGCTCTCCAGTGGGCAAGTCTGGAAAGAATTCTGATTGTTCCAACTGAGGGATGTATTGGCATCTAGGGAGTAGAGGCTGGGATGCTGATAAACATCCTACAATGCACAGGATAGCTTCTTCCAACAAAGAACTAACTGGTACAAAATGCTGATAATGCAGAAGTAGAGGAACTCTGCTATAAAGTCTTATGACCTCTGTATTATAGAAGAAGAAAGCTCAGAGAGGCTAAGTAACTTGCCCAAAGTTATAGCCTATCAATGTCAGAGCCAGGCCAAGAACCTAGATATATCTAGCTCAAAGTCCATGTTTTTCCCCATAGAGAGGCAAAGATAATTTCAGTTCAGAGAAGGCAAAGATTAGTACATATACACCCAAACCATAAATTTACCTTAAGTGATAATTAAATGAAGACACATCATTATCAAATGAAGTCTTTAGCAAAAGCTTCTGACCTTGCTGTGATACCTGAGATTAATGTCTAGAGTAGGTGATATAGAGAAATAAAACTGTAATCATGTTAGAAAAAGGGGAATCACTTTTTTTCCCCCCATTTAATCACTTCTTTTTTGTTTCAGAAAATGCTGTCACTGGATGTTAAAATGATGTCAAGTGGATGAAAAAAGGCATAGGCAATCAGATAAAATTATTCAGGTTTCTGGGGAAAAGGATCATCAAATAATGCTCCATCATGGCTTCACTAAGAATAGACACTTCATAATGGAACCAAAATTGATACCAAGAAAGACTTGATATTATAGTGGTAAACTGCCTGAAATGCTAAACAGTCTTATAAATAAGTTAGTTGCCATTTAGAAAATACAGCTAGCGCATTTGGCTTATTCAAAAACAGGACTGCCTGCTTGCAAGGCTTATTTTAAAGGAATCGCTTTGCATTTTATTCCCTATCCAGCTAACTATAGCATACTAGGGGATATATTTATAATCTTATATATGTTCTCATGTAAGCACTTTATAGAGACTGAACTTAAATATTTTAGAATTTTGTCCATGAAGAGGAAATCATACTTCCTCTACCATATCCATAGTAATTCCATTTAGTATTTCCATAATAGCAAGTGGCAGATGAATATATATGAAAAGTGAAGGACAGGTCAGATGTTATCCCTATATTTTAGAACTTCCGGGGCAGGTGGGATGGTGACATTTCTATCTGCAGGGCGGGGTGTAGCTTTGAAGATGATGTATTTAGACCTAGAAGACTTCAAATGTAATTCCCTGATCCACCTAGACCAGTTTCTAGTGCCCCGACCAAGTATTTCTAGAACACCTGATAACTCATTTTTCAGAGCATTTGCCAACATCTTTGTTTTTTATTTCTGGCGTCACTGCGCAGCTTGTGGGATCTTAGTTCCCTGACTAGGGATTGAACCCACGCGCTCAGCAGTGAAAGCACAGAGTCTTAACCACTGGACCACCAAGGAATTCCCTATTTTTGTTTATTTCTTTTGGACTGTAAGCTTTGTGGGGACAGGGTTTGTGCTAACTTTTGTAGTATTTGATATTTCCTTACTGAATTTTTAATGGAGTTTTCCTTTTAGGTACACGTAGTTAAAAGAGATCTGCAGATAATACAAACGAACACCAAATGGGGAGGAAATAGATATAAGTATTTGTGTACACAGAGAAATGGAAGCTGAGAGAACAGAAGAGAAAGGACATAGATTGAAATCAGAAGTGGAATAAGAAGCTAAGGATAGATTTCCAAGAAGCATTCATAGTGAACAGGCCACTAGAAAACAAGGGACCCTATTTGAAGGTACTTCTGAACCCACCATAGTTCATAGAATAAGAGGTGAGCAGGGAACTCAACACTTTTTCTTCCCTCTGCCTAGACTGTGTAGTTCTCATCTACTCTGGTTGAAACGTACTCAAGAAAAAGAGAGGACTTTGTGATTATTTTGATTATTGCTTCCCTGTTTGTCGGAGGAGGTCACTGAGAGGGTGTGACCACAAGTTGACCTGTGATCTGGACCCTGGTGATTGGAGGCTCCTCACCCTCACCCTTGTCCTTGGAATGTACGTTCTGCCTACGGTTCCCACAGCGGGAGCTATTTTCAAGGACACAGCCTTGAGACAGTAATGTGCTGTTGAGACCATCTGGACTGGATACATGACTGAACTTTGTTAAGAACTCTATGCAAACTTTTAAGATTCTGGCAGGTGCCTGTGGAGATCTACTCATCTTGTGGCTGCCCAAGACAAGCCTTGTACATAAATTCTCTTGCTTATTAAACCCACCATTAACTAATCTGGAATGATCTGTCTCCTTCCTTGGTCTCTTCTTGCCCTCTGTGTACGGGGACTAGTTTGCAAACCAACACTGTGCCTTTCCATTTTGGAATGAATAGACACCTAAAATGTAAACAGTTGTTCCTGGGCAGAGTTTGATAGCGTTTTGTATTTCTAACAATACAATTTTTTTTTTTTTTGGCTGTGCTGGGTCTTCATTTCTGTGCGAGGGCTTTCTCCAGTTGTGGCAAGTGGGGGCCACTCTTCATCGCGGTGCGCGGGCCTCTCACTATCGCGGCCTCTCTTGTTGCGGAGCACAGGCTCCAGACGCGCAGGCTCAGTAATTGTGGCTCACGGGCCCAGTTGCTCCGCGGCATGTGGGATCTTCCCAGACCAGGGCTCGAACCCGTGTCCCCTGCATTGGCAGGCAGATTCTCAACCACTGCGCCACCAGGGAAGCCCAATACAATTTTTTTAAACTTCCTTATTCCTCAAGGAAATTTTGCTTAAACAGGTTTTGGGTACATTTTGGCTTGTTGGAAAATATTTTAAATTTATTTCATACAAACTTGATCTTTTATTTATAACATATTATTAGAATAAAGTATTAGAATAATACTTTGAAAAATAAAAGTGTGATGAGTACAAGGAACTAAAATACGGTAAGCCTCCACTATAGCTCACTTGCAAAATCAGGTCACTGAGGAAATATGGACTTGGAACTCCTGAAATACGTGAGCAGGGAGAAGTCTCTGAAAGGTGAACTGTAATGGGTAATTGGAATCTCTCCATCTTAACCTGCTCAGTGTATTAGAGCACCTTGAGAAGTTGTTTTCACTGACCGATTGTCGTCTGAGTGTAGAGAGAACTTAATGAGTCCAAGTAAATGTGGCCACAGCAAAATTCTGTAAAAGAATAGAGTCCACGGGGTTAAACCCATTGCCATTGCTGAGTTTTATGTGGTACAAGAGCTTGTGACTGGGTAATTCTCCCCGTTGACCTTTGGTGTGACAGACTGCTTTTCTCTGCTCCAAGCCACAGACTTGCCGTTGGCCATTCTGGATATCAGACTCTTGTCAATCTCCTGTTGCTTGAGAGCTTGAGAAAACCCTGTGCTCTGGAGTGAGGAAGTGACTTGGCCAGGGTTTCCCAATTGATTGGTTGCTCATGTAAGTCTCCAGTTCAGATGTCTGGCCCCTCAGTTTAGTTCTCTGGCTCCTACACTGTGCTGGTTCTATAATGCGCCAAAGAATGAGTAACAGAATGAGAGAGGAATGTATAGATTCATTCTCACTCTAAGGATTACAAGACAGAGTATCTGCTTCCTGGTGGGCTACAGAAAAAACTGTCTTAAAACAAAACAATGAAACCAACCTGTCTGAGATTTTGAGTAGAGATCCACATTAAGATTTAAAATCCAATGAACCTTTTTGGTGACATTTTAGAAATATCCTGAAATAACAGACTAAGCACACACTAATAGCATGATAAAGTTTAGTTCACATAATTTAAAGGCTGATAGAAAAAAAGGTAGTGGTATAGCTAAGAAATTTAGAAAATTTACTGGGTCTTTTGTGTGTGTGTGTGTTTGTATGTGTGTTTCATCAATCTGAACAGAAAAATAAAACCCTAACATATAACTTCAGAAAAAATAGCCCTAGAAATATTTTGAAATGTTGAAATTTATAGCCTTCTATTACTGAGGGTGGCTCAGTGTCATCTCTGAAGATACTGAGGTGTAACTAAGATTTAGAAAATGAAATGTACAAAACACTAGGAGTAAGTAGAAAGAAGCCAGTGAATCTATTCTATTTCATCCTACAAAACAAAAAAAAAGCAAAGGGTTTGTTCCACTGTCCTTTTAAAAAGTTCTGATGGAAAAGTTGAAAGGAAAATAATAGTCTAAGATAGGAAAACACCGGGACTTCCCTGGTGGCACAGTGGTTAAGAATCCGCCTGCCAATGCAGGGGACACGGGTTCGAGCCCTGGTCAGGGAAGATCCCACATGCCTCAGAACAACTAAGCTCGTGCGCCACAACTACCGAGCCTGCGCTCTAGAGCCCGCGAGCCATGACTACTGAGCCTGCGTGCCACAACTACTGAAGCCCGTGCGCCTAGAGCCCGTGCTCCGTAACAAGGGAAGCCACTGCAATGAGAAGCCCGCACACAGCAACAAAGAGTAGCTCCCACTCACCGCAACTAGAGAAAGCCCGTGCGCAGCGACAAAGACCAACGCTGCCAAAAATAAATAAATTAAATTTAATTTAAAAAAAAAGATAGGAAAACACCAAAAGGAGTTAGTCCATGTATTAGTTTTGTATTGTTGCTATAACAAATTACCACAAACATGGTGACAGAAAACAAAAATTTATATCTTACAGTTCTGTAGGAAAGAAGCATGACATGAGTCTTGCTGGGCTGAAATCAACGTGTCAACAGGACTGAACTCCTTTCTGGAGTCTCCAGGGGAGAACCAGTTTCTTTGACTTTTCCAGTTTCTTGAGCTGCCCACATGTGTTGGGTATCTTCCTCCATCTTCCAAGCCAGCAAGATTGTTTCTTTCTGACTATTATTCCATAGTCACATCTCCCTCTGACTCTCTTCTGCCTCTCCCTTCTACTTTTAAGCACCTTAGGATTACATTAAGCCCACCTGGATAAACCAGGATAATCTCCCCATCTCAAGGTCCTTAACCTTAATCACATCCAAAGTCCCTTCCTGCCATGTAACATTACATATTCACAGGCCGTGTTCATCATTGTGTGGCCATTATTCTGCCTACCGCACTCCACGTAGTTAATATTACCAAACGTTACACAAAAATTTTAACTGGGCCTCTTGTAGTACATTTAAAAATTATTTCAAATTAATATATGCACATGGTTAAAAAAATAAAATGGTATTGAAGGGTTTACCCTCACCCTCAACATCACTCTCTAGAACAGGGGTCCCCAACCTCCAGGCCATGGACCAGTACCGGTCTGTGGCCTGTTAGGAACCAGGCCTCACAGTGAGAGGTGAGTGGCAGGTGAGCGAATGAAGCTTCATCTGTATTTACAGCCGCTCCCCATCACTTACGTTACTGCCTGAGCTCCGCCTCCTGTCAGATCAGTGGTGGCATTAGGTTCTTACAAGAGCGTGAACCCTACCGTGAACTGCGCATGCGAGGCATCTAGGTTGCACGCTCCTTATGAGAATCTAATGCCAGGTGATCTGAAGTGGAGCTGAGGCAGTGATGCTAGCGCTGGGGAGCGGCTGCAAACACAGATTATCATTAGCAGAGAGGTTTGACTGCACAGAGACCATAATCAATTGCTTGCAGACTCATATCAAAACCCTATCAGTGAGTGGCAAGTGACAATTAAGCTGCATCTTACGGAGTAGACTGGACATAAGCAACACACTTCGGGTGTCACTGTCTCCCATCACCCCCAGATGGGACCGTCTAGTTGCAGGAAAACAAGCTCAGGGCTCCCATTGATTCTGCATTATGGTGAGTTGTATAATTACTTCGTTATATATTATAATGTAATAATAATAGAAATAAAGTGCACAATAAATGTAATGCACTTGAATCATCCTGAAACCATCCCCACTGCCCCCTGGTCCGTGGAAAAATTGTCTTCCACAAAACCGGTCCCTGGTGCTAAAAAGGTTGGGGACCGTGCTCTAGAAGTTACCCCTTTTACAACTTCAGTTCTTAGTTATTGTGGTGGTTGGCTCCACATCTCCAAACAAATCCTGTATAATGCTGTTCCTTGACTTAACCTCAACACTTTCTAGCGACGGCTTGCTCTGAGGGATGAGGATTTACCTCCCACTACTCTCCCACCTGTCACCACTCCTCAAGTAACTTTCTAAGAAAGGGTGTATGGAGGTAAATTTGTCAGTGCTTTTAGACTTAAAAGTTCTTTATCATTCCCTCCCACTTGATTTGACTGGGTAGAGAATCCTAAGTTGAAAAAAAGCTTCCCACAGAACCTCGAAGGCATCACTCTACTATTTTGTGTTGCTAATAAAACAAACACAAAAGCATCAGTGCTTCTGATTCTAATTTCTGTGTATGCAGTCTTCTTTTCCCAAACTTCTCTGGAGCCTTTTAATATCTTTTAACCCTTGGAGTTCTGAAGTTTTATAATAATGTGCCCGGGTATGGTTCCTTTTAAATTCATCCTATTGGTAGCAGGTAGACCCTACCAGGTTGGAGCTATGTGTCTCCTTTCATTTCTGGAGAATTTTCTTGTTTTAATTCTTTGATAATTCCCTCTCTTCTCTTTAGAATTCCTAATAATTGGACTTCTTATGTTGATTCTTGATTTTGATGATTTTTCTCATTTTCCTCTCTTTGTTTTCTTTTGCTTTTAACCTCTTGGAGAGTGCCTGTGCTTTGTCTTTCAAATTCTGAAATCATTTTTTGATTTGGGAAATCATTCAATTAATTCCTGAATGCACTCTCTTGTTTGTTTGGTTGTTCTTTTTTCATAACTTTGTGTTCTTGGTCTTTGGATACAGTATTTTCTACCTGAGGACACTAAAGTTTTACCTAAAGCTCTCTTCTGCTTCTTTAATACTCTCTCTTTGTTTAGGGGACAATTTTCTATTCATCTTGGTCTTCCTCTGTTACCTGCAGCCTCTGCTCTATTTTCTGGTGCTCACTCCTTGTCCATTTATGTTTACAACTGAGAGAATTACAAGGTTGATGGTGTGCATTGTATGTGAAAGAGATTTGTTGGCTGGAAATCTTACAATATAGTGAGAATGAGGTGAGCCAGTTGCCTTTTCTTTTGGCAAATACTAAGAGGAAGGCTGTGCTTTCTGACATCAGTGTGAAATGTCTGACTATGGGTTACCCTAGAAGAGAAGATGGGTGTCTGATTGTTTTATATACAGGTCTTCAATGAATTTCCTATTTTCAGCTCCATTTTCTCCTGCCCTTTCTTCTGCCTGCAGTCTCTAATCTGAAGCATCTCAAGATTTCCGCTGGGCAGGGTGTTTTCCATATCTGTTGCAGCTCCCTTCTCTTTTATTTTGGGCTACAGCTTTGGCAGAAAATATTCTTTCCGAGTTTCCATATTCCAGAAATGTGTTGAAGTACTTTTTTTAGATTGTCTTTCTCTTGTTCTTTTTAATTATTGTGTTTTTATGATTTTAGATAATACTTTATTATAATCTTATCGAGGTCCCCAGAGGAATAGAAGTTGAATAAGTGAATAAATGGACTCTGAGTGAAAAATTGTTGCCTGCCGTATCAGTAAACTAAGGATGTTGCAGCCATTAAGTCATCACATTACAGCCGCCCCTGACGTGAGTCCCAAGGAAACTGAGGATGGAGACAGGATGCCCCCTCATCTAGCAGTCAGCCACTCCACCCACCCCCAGTGATGCACCCTGAGGAGACTCAGGAAAAGAAAGCATGGGATATGGCCTCAGATAGCTGAGGTGCATATCAAAGGAAGATTTCAATGAGTCCAGACTTTTGCATCTCCCCATACATAGAAAAGTGCTAAATTCATTAACTTGAGATGTCTGGTTTTCTTCCATTAACAGGAATTTTTTGATGTTCCGACTACCTGGTTTTTGTTGCAAAAACTCCTATATATTCTGGCTCTTCCTTTACCTCTTTGGAAAAGTCCTTTAGAGCTATCTGAGAGGTCTAGTGCTGGGCTTGAAGTCCTCAGAATATCTGCTGAATAAATTATAATTCTCAGCTTTTAGGTTGTGCATTTTTTTCAGTTGACAGGTTTAATCTTCCATTTTGTATTAAAATATAAATAATATACAATGTTTGGTTGAAATTGGTGGAGGAACGTATTGGACCATGTAGTAAAAAATTCATTTATGATTCTGTTGATCCCTCACCTGTCTCAATTAGCTTAGATCTCTGTCACTTGGATTTTATCTGGAAAGGAGAAAAAAGGCATAAGAATACATATAAATGCTGTCCTTAAGTGATGCAGAGCCATTAAAATTCACAGGTAGCACCTAGTTTTTCAGTCCTGCTATTCCCCTCGCTTTCAGTCAAATCAGAACTTTTTAGACACATCTAAGAATATAAAAATCTCCTCTGATTTGGATTCTTTTGCATTTTAAAACTCTTTTTTTCTACAGAAACTTCTCAGATTTTTGTAAAATAGCCTCCATTTTGGTGTCTTGGTTACAGTTTGATGAGGGGAGAAAAACCACTACGAATGATATAGAATGGATTTATTGTAGCAGTTAGATTGTACAAAGTTGTGGGAGACTCTGGAGGCACAAAGGTCCAAAAAGTGATGGTTGGAAGATCAGAAGAAAGTCACTAATCATCATGAAGGGGAACTGGTGAAGTAATTTCTCGAAGGCCCCTCTACATATGGTGGTGGGCCTGAAGTCACTGTAGGTCAGCAGGACAAGTTGGTGGGAGAGAAATTTGGACCTGAAGTAGGGGAAGGAGAATGGAAAATGGGACCCATGGGGACAAAATGGAACCTGAGGAGGTAAATTGGAACACATGCCAGCAAAGGGAACCCTGTTTGACTCTCCTAGCATCTAAGTCTGGCAACATGGGTAACCTAAAGAAGAAACTGATGCCTTTCACATCTGTTGCACACGTGCCTGGTCTAGGACTCAGAAAATAAAAAGGAAGAGAGCTGGTGGGAGCTGGAGTTGCTATGGACCTGCTGCTGTTCCTTGTCAGGGAGGTGAGCAAGCAGGTGAGGACAAGGTACATGAGCTATAGCAGTGCCTGGGGCACAATCTTAGGCTCTAAGCAATTATCAACTAGACACATTGAGTTTGCTGTTTCTGTTGATGTCCTCATGTACATGTTGGTAGGAAGCTGGAGGTTGTACCCAGAGACTGTATTATTAGAATCATAAGTTTTTTTTTAATTAATTAATTAATTAATTTTTGGCTGCGTTGGGTCTTTGTTGCTGCATGCGGGCTTTCTCTAGTTGTGGCGAGCGGGAGCTACTCTTCGTTGCGGTGCGCGGGATTCTCATTGCAGTGGCTTCTCTTGTTGCAGAGCATGGGCTCTAGGCGTGTGGGCTTCAGTAGTTGAGACATGCGGGCTCTAGAGCACAGGCTCAGTAGTTGCGGCGCATGGGCTTAGTTGCTCCACGACATGTGGGATCTTCCCGGACCAGGGCTCGAACTCGTGTCCCCTGCATTGTCAGGCGGATTCTTAACCACTGCACCACCAGGGAAGCCCTAGGATCCTCAGGTTTTGAAATAGAAGAGTTCTATGGTTAATAAGATTCAGAAAATGCAAGATTAAGATCCCAAGACTTTAGGAGATTAAGGAACTGTGAATCTAGGACTTTAGGCTGTTGGATAAATCATCTAAGTGGACATTGAAGTCATACAATATGATGACTGATATTTTGAAAGACTAGTGCCAAAACCACCTAGGTATTGACTAATGGCAGTAGATGGCAGAGAATAAGGGCTGGATAACATGTCTCAAAGGACAAGAGGTTTGTTTGCTTTTATTAGAGGAAGAGGGAGAATAAACTATTTAAAACTAACGTGATGTGCTAGGGGAATGCCATTTCTTCTCTAGTAGATAAGCTTATGTTGTTTTTCTTTGGAAATATGAACTTTATATGTTTTTGGAAGAGCTATCAATTTTGGTGTCCAGTCTCTCAAATCAGTGGCATGTTTATCATGTCCCAGGCTGGACCAGTAGTATAGTATTCTCCATAGATAGTGACTGGACCAAAGAATAGTTTTGTGACACACACTATTTCAACTAGAGTCCTACATTGTAGACATAATTCTTGAAAAGAGGAGAAAGATGATGTAATCTTGTGGTTATCAGTAGCTGTCTTGCCCACTGTCTAGAAGAAGATGGCAATAGAATCATGAGAAAATTAATTCAAGCTGGCACAAGTGGAAATAATGGCTGAAGGTTGGAGGGATATTTCTGATATCGTTTGTGTCTTTGAGAATACCTCTCTTCAGTTATGTAAGTTCATATGTCCCTTTTTTTAACCTTAAGCTAGATTCGAGTTTGGGCCTCTATTACTACCAACCAAAAGGCTATTAACTAATATACTCCTTCCTACACCTCACCACTAGGGCCTTGGACTATGTGAGTTGTGAGAGAACAAAGAGGACTGTAGATGGTTAAGAATCTGCCTGCCGGGCTTCCCTGGTGGCGCAGTGGTTGAGAATCTGCCTGCCAATGCAGGGGACACGGGTTCGAGCCCTGGTCTGGGAAGATCCCACATGCCACGGAGCGACTAGGCCCGTGAGCCACAATTACTGAGCCTGCGCATCTGGAGTCTGTGCTCTGCAGCAAGAGAGGCCGCGATAATAAGAGGCCCGCGCACCGCAATGAAGAGTGGCCCCCACTTGCCGCAACTAGAGAAAGCCCTCGCGCAGAAACGAAGATCCAACACAGCCATAAATAAATAAATAAATAAATAAAATTAAAAAAAAAAAAAAAAAGAATCTGCCTGCCAATGCAGGGGACACGGGTTCGATCCTTGGTCCGGGAAGACTCCACATGCTGCGGAGCAACTAAGCCCGTGCGTCACAACTACTGAGCCCGCACACCTAGAGCCCATGCTCTGCAACAAGAGAAGCCACCGCAATGAGAAACCTGCCCGCAGCAACGAAGAGTAGCTCCCGCTCGCCGCAACTAGAGGAAGCCGGCACGCAGCAAGCAAGACCCAACGCAGCCAAAAATAAACAAATAAAATAAATTAAAAAAAAAAAGAAAAGACGACTGTAGAGAGAGGGATCCTCCAGGGAAAGTGAAGTTTCTATTAAAGAGTACAGAGTGCTTATTTACAGTGGGATGGAGCTTTAGAGGCCATGATGGAAAAGGTTGGAAGCCTGGGAAGTGTGAGAAGGAGGGTGAAAGGAGAGGAAGTAGAGAATAACTAGGGGCTAAAGTAAACAGTAGTCCCCTCTTATCTGTGGTTTTGCTTTCCAGGGTTTCAGCAACCTGCAGTCAACTGAAGTCCAAAAATATTAAATGGAAAATTCTAGAAATAAACAGTACGTTTTAAATTGCACGCCATTCTGAGCAGCATGATGAAATCTCACATCGCCCCGGGGACGTGAGTCATCCTGTGTCCAGAGTATCCCGCCCATTAGTGTTAGTCGAGTAGTAGCCCCCTCAGTTATCAGATTGACGGTCGTGGAATCCCAGAGTTTATGTTCAAGTAGCTCTTATTTTACTTAATAATGGTCCCAAATCGCAAGAGTGGTGATGCCGGCAATTCCTATATGCCAAAGAGAAGCAGTAAAGTGCTTCCTTTAATTGAAAAGGTAGAAGTCATCAACTCAATAAGAAAGGGAAAAAAATCATATGCTGACGTCACTAAGATCTACAGTAAGAACAAGGCTTCCATCCGTGAAAGTGTGAAGAAGGAAAAAGAAATTTGTGCTAGTTTTGCTGTCACATCTCAAACTGCAAAAGTTGTGGCCACAGTGTGTGATAAGTGCTTAGTTAAGATGGAAAAGGCATTACATTTGTACAATAAGATATTTTGAGAGAGATAGAGAAAGAGACCACATTCACATAACTGTTATTATATTACATTGTTATAATTGTTTTATTATTATTGTTGTTAATCTCTTAGTGTGCCTAATTTATAAATTAAGCTTTATCATAGATATGTATGTATAGAAAAAACATAGTATATACAGGGTTTGGTTCTATCCACTGTAGGCATCCACTGGGAGTCTTGAAATGTATCCGTTGAGGATAAGGCAGGGATTAATCTACGAAAGTTCTTTAGAAGAATTAAAGTATTGTATACATAAGGTATAAAATTATCTTAAAGTCATGACTTTAGTGACAGCATATATACATTTTTTTAAATTAAATATGCCACTTATCTGACCTATTTAAACTAGTCAGATTCATAGAAACAGAACATAGAATGGTGGTTACCAGGGCCCCTTGTAGGATGGGGAAGTAGGAGTTATTTAATGGGTTATAGAGTTTCAGTTTTGCAAGACGAAAAAGTTCTGGAGATCTTTTGTACAACAATGTGAATATACTTAACACTACTGAACTGTACACTTTAAAATGGTTAAGATGGTAAATTTTATATTACAGGTTTTTTTTAACCACAATTTTAAAAAAATGAGTTAATTAGTTTAGTTAACACAAGTTCTTACATAACACTATGAAGGGTTAAGCTGTTGAAGAGTACCTGGAAATAAAATAATCAGTCTCACACACGCACACAAAAAGAAACAATGAGAAGAATCTATATTTTCAGAGCAGGCATAATGTTTGTTACTAAACATTGAGTTTTAGGTATAGTTTCTGCTTCAGGGAACTAAACTGTAAATTAGAGATGGAGACAGATCAAAGGTCAGGAAGGAGACTGGAGAGAAAATATCACAGTTAATAACTAGCTGATACCTTAGTAAAACAATATAGGACAGACCATTGGAAACCAAGAAGTTGGACTCACTCTGGAATCTCAATGAAAGAGAAAGGAATGAATGGTTGAATGAAAAAAAAAAAAAGCAGCTCCTGAGCAGAAAATGATTGCATCTTCAGTGTAATTGTTTCCATGAGAGGAGTCCCTTGGCAAACTCTAGGAGGAAATTTGGGGTGTGATGTCCTAGAAGTGAAGAGTGTCTGATTGCTAAGCTTGCTCAGAGAATATATATATATATATATTTTTTGTTTGTACCCTTAAAATAAACTCAAGAAATTTCTAGACTGAGCTAGATCTACTTCTGGAGGTCCATCTCCCTGTTTTACAGAATGTTAAAGAACCTTGACTTGCTGTGATCTGACTTTGATTTGTTCAAGTTCACACAACTAATAAATGGCATAGTTAAATCCTAAATCTCTGGACGTTATTCCTAGTACTTTCCCTAAATGTGAGTCTATCTGCCATGCTGTATGACTGGAAATCATTGTCTGTTCATCTTCGTACCACCAGCCCCACCATCATCATCATTAGCAGCAGCAGCAGCAACATCATAATCATTTGCTATTAAAAAAATAGCCAGCAAAAGATAGGACAGGGGTTATTAAAGCTATAAGTAACCTCAGCACAAAATTAGGTAATAATCTGTCTTTTACTTTTCATATATTCTTGGATTAGAAGAAGGCATATTATAAGAGAAATGGTACTATCCAAAACGATGAGTGTAGAATATCACTTTAAGAATTTATCCCAGGGAATTCCCTGGTGGTCCAGTTGTTAGGACTCGGTGCGCTTGTTGCCAGGGCCGGGGTTCAATCCCTGGCTGGGGAACAAAGATCCCACAAGCCGCGCAGTGCAGCCAAAAAAAAAAAAAAAAGAATTTATCCTAGAGATTCTCACAAACGTGTGTCCCAATATGACCCAGTTCTAAATACCTTCTTACTCTATATGTTATTTTGATTCTTGGAAAATATGTCACATATTACTGAACTGCCAGATTAGAAACAGGCATGAGACATGTTGAGTGATAATGCAGCCTTTCCACCTCGAAGTTCACTCTCTTTTTATGAGCAGAAATTTAAATATTCTTACATGACTTTCTGTCCTTCTTTTCTCTTTCTTGGTACCTCTACCCTCTCCTCCTAAGAACCCAAGTTGCTCAAGTTTAGGTTGGAGAAGCAAAACCATTCCCCCTTTTTTTTTATAAAAGCATTCCATTTATTATGTTGTCTCTGAATTAACCTATTAGGTCGGGTGACCATATAATTTATAGCTTAAACCGAGACATTTTGCATGAAATGGGGGCATTATCAAGATTGCACAGTATAACTGACATAAACAGGCGTTGTCCTGGACACAGTGGACCGTATGGTCACTCTATTTGTACAGCAAGACAAGGTTTAGTCTATCTCTGAGAGCATCTTTTCAGATAGAATCTAATCATCTATAAACTTATGAAACAGAGTGATGCGATAATGTGCAGAATTCTTGGAGGTAGAATGTTCAAATAGTTGGGACTGGGTCTGTGAACTGAGTTGTGAGATTTTCAGAGCTACCATTGCTTCATAAAGAGCTAGATGAAATTAAAATGGAGATGATTGTTTAAGCTTTTTTAATATTTGTTTCAAATGAGCATTTAGATGTTTGCTTATTAATATTGCTATTGTATTTTTGTATAGCAAATAGGGAAACAATTTAGAAACATGCTTAAGCATAAATAAGCAAGTGATACTTCTGATTCTGGTGTGGATTCATATCAGAATACCTGCAAATAATTTCTGAAGTTGACATTCATTATATATACCTAAACTTTCAGATATTCAAATATATTTAAAATCAGATTATTCAAAAATCAGGTTATATGGGAATTATCCTTGGAAATGATAATTCAGAAATTATCTTTTGCCTTTGAACCTACAAATAGAATAAATTAGGTTTTGCTAGTAATTCCTAAATTTAAATCTTGTTGAATAGGAGACCATATATTTTCAAGCTGCTATAGTGTGACATATTTTTTTTTATCCACTATGAAGCCAAAAAAATTACAATTTAATCTTCAGTGCTTAATGTGATACTTTAATTTAGGGCATCCTTGATTGGTATGCAGGGAAGAAAGCCTTTTCAGATTCAGAAAGAAGTGTCAGTTACTATTTTTTGTAGATGTGCCAAAAAGTTTGAAGAACAGAGCCTTTTATATTTAGTATAAAATCACATTAACACCTTGTCAGTAATCTAAACCCTTTCGAACAGAGCCCTGAATTGGAATTATGTGGAAAAGGCTTCTAAGTTCTCTGAGTAATTGCCACAAAACCTCTGTACTGAATCTGTGCCCTTAACAATTATTGATTCCACAAGACTGAGTTTATTGACTTTTAATTTGATGTGTCTGTGTATACTGTACATGAGGTTAAGAAGCTTTATCTGTTTTTTCCATAAGTAGAAATTTAGAATAAAAAACTAGAAGGAAGGCACGAACAGCAGATAAGAAAGGAGACAGATTCAATCTACATGCATTTTTTTTTAACATTTTTTTTTAACATCTTTATTGGAGTATAACTGCTTTACAAGGGTGTGTTAGCTTCTGCTGTATAACAAAGTGAATCAGCTATACATATACATACATCCCCATATCTCCTCCCTCTTGCGTCTCCCTCCCACCCTCCCTATCCCACCCCTCTAGGTGGACACAAAGCACCGAATTGATCTCCCTGTGCTATGTGGCTACTTCCCACTAGGTATCTATTTTACCTTTGGTAGTCAATCTACATACATTCTTAATGAGATCTATTCTCAATGAAGACTTTAAATCAACAAGAAAAATTTAAATGATACCCACTAACTACTGCTTAATAAGGATATATGTAATTTCTTTCCAAAAGAATTCCATAAAAATCAGTATAAACGTTTTAAAAAGTTGTTGGCATTTAAGCGGTAGGCTTTGCTTTTCAGTAAAATGCACTGCCATTGGACACTTCATTTTTCCATAAAGCTAAATAAATGAAATAGTTTTACAATATAGGCTAGGTGAAAGGTAACATAAAAGTATGCATATTATGTGATATATGAGTATATAAATATCTATCTTGATATAATTACCCCCAAAGCAGGCCTTTTTGGACTTGAGTACTTGAGACTCTGAATCTGATGAGGGAGAGAGTGGGAAGATACAGAAGAATTCTGGTTTCCTTGGCCCCAGTTTACAGTTGCTGCCTATCTGAAGTGATATGCCATGTCATTCTGTATTACATAATTTCAGAGGTGCTGATTCAATGTCATGTGCAAGTACATTTCCTCAGGAAGTTGATGAGGTTGAACTGCAGAATGGCTGTAGGTATGTGGAGGAAATGGCGGACTAGCTGTTAAAAGGTAGTAACGAGACTGATGATTCGCCTAGGATTCAGTTATTAAGAAAAGCAATACTTTCTCCAGAAGCAAAGAAAATAAGAAAACTGCTTGGTAAGGAGTAACATATTACTATACTATCCTCCCCAGTCTCCTACTAATCCATGTATTATGAAAATTGTGGTGTTAAAAACATTCATCTTTGGGACCATGAAGAGAACAAGACTGAACTACCTCCAGCCTGCAGCTAACACTGCCAGGATTCCATACTCCACACCGAACACTTTCCGGTTGACAAACTTCTTTTCCCACTCAAATTCTGAATGAATCATTGAGTTGTTGGTATAACCTCTGAGTCATTTTGCTAGCATGGAAATATGCTGTTCGGAGTTGTTTATATTCTCTCCCACGATTTCTTTTGGAGAGGTAAGAAAGCTGGATCTGGCTAGGGGGAAATCTGTGGCCAGAGATCCGTTTCCTTCTGCTGAAGTTAAGTGTCTTGTACTAGGATCATTCCTTGGCTAAAATCTTATTGCTATTGAGATTTTAACAGATTGTTAACAAATGCCATCTACACATAAGAAGAAACATCTTTCCTTATTTCAGACACGTCAGGCCTTGGGGACCGTTATGTGTGTATAATAAACGCCGGACTTCAATCTCTGGTGTGGAGATGGTGGTTATTCATTGACCAGCCAAAGCTCTCAGACTTGTTTCATATCGTAGGTCACACAATAGGTGACGTGACCTCCCTGTTTTTATTTTTTTTTTCGAATTTATTTATTTATTTATTTGGCTGCATTGGGTCTTATTGCTGCGCATGGGCTTTCTCTAGTTGCAGTGAGCTGGAGCTACTCTTCTTTGCGGTGCATGGGCTTCTCATTGCGGTGGCTTCTCTTGTTGTGGAGCACGGGCTCTAGGCATGTGGGCTTCAGTAGTTGTGGCACACGGGCTCAGTAGTTGTGGCTCGTGGGCTCTAGAGCACAGGCTCAGTAGTTGTGGCACATGGGCTTAGTTGCTCCGTGGCATGTGGGATCTTCCCAGACCAGGGATCGAACCCTTGTCCCCTGCATTGTCAGGAGGATTCTTAACCACTACACCACCAGGGAAGTCCCTCCCTGTTTTTCTTGGTGAGGTTCTTGCCATTATTTGTCTTACCTCTTCAGGACACATAAAAAGAGTAGAGTGGGGGTGACGAGGTGGGGTGCGAAAGAGGTTGTAATGATACAAAACAGCATGTTCTACTCTCACCTGAATCTTAATATGGGTGGAGTGATCTAGAGATGGGTTGGTAGAAGAGCTTTCAAATACCAAAGTCTCAACTCACATCTTTCAAATGATAAAGTACTCCTTTGTAGATAATTGATTTATTTATTTGGTAAGGCAGAGGCCATTATTGCTAATAATAACCTCCTTCTCACTTGCTTTCATTTCATTACCATTTCTTGAGCGGGGAGAAAGGAGTATAGTTACAGTTAGTATGCTGGGAATTTCACACGTCTTACCCATGATGAAACCCTTAAGTGACTTACTGTTATATTACTCAGCCTGAGATGTCCTTCACTCCTTCCCTGTCCGGAAAAAGAAATCTGCTTATCCTTTAAAGCAGGGATCAAGTGTCACTTTCTTTTTACTAACAGCTCTCATCCCCCAACCCAGCTGAACTTTGCTCTCACTTCTCAGCTGTTTATAGCAAGTTATGCTGCCAGTTGATGTTTATCACATTATGTTTGGGTTAGTTATATGCAAATCTCTCCCTCTTACTAGAGGGTGAGCCCTTCAAAGGTCAAGGCTCTGTTTTCTCCATTTGTATATCACCAGGGCCTCCTGGAATATCTAGTGCTTAGTAATGCCCAGTAGATGTTAGTGCTGGAACCAGAACTGGTGTCCAGTCCAGTATTAACATGACACCAAGTTATTTCTGAAACAGAAAACAACGAACCAATCAACAGCAAAAAAGAACAAGTAACTATAGTCTCTATTACTTGCCTAATTACCTACATCCTTTACTCAACTCAAACGTTGTTTTGTGTGTGAGTGAATGGGGCAAGACAAGGTGGTACATGTTTCTGAGTTTATTTTCTGATTGACGGTTTCTCAGACTTCAGTATAAGTCACTTAAGTCATGGACACCTACATCATGATACTGTGAAACTTTTAAATGTAAAAAAAAATAGAAGTTTCAGTTGAAAGGTGTGAGCTCTTGGGACATTACTGAGATAAGCAGAATAAATAATGAATGTTGAAGGTACTGTATTTCTGTCAAAACCTTGGCCAGAAGAGTGAGAAGGATTTTCTATCTGTCTTTGTAGAAAGCTGTTTTATTTCTTCTTCTCCTCCCCTCACCCCTCTTCTTTTGCTCCTCTTTCACATCTTCCTTCTCCTTGTCTCCATGTCTGTTTTATGTGCTTGTTTTTCCCCCTTTTTATTCCTAGAAGTTTATTTTTAAGAAGTTGGCAATGGTGGTGGCAAGTCAGTGAATCAAAGAAGAAGATGATTATAGGGAAATTAGTGCAATCTAGGCCACGACTATAGGAAGAAACTATTTCTCACTTGGTTTTATTTTTCTGTCTTTCAAAAATGCATTTATTTATGTTGACTACATAATATGGTCACATGGTTCTAAATTCAAAACTAGAGAAGGGAATAGAGAGAAAAATCTTCCTCTCACATCTATCCTCTAGCCACTATCCTCTAGCCCCTGGACAGAAAACAAGATCAAGTTTCTTCTGTGTCCTTTCAGAGCTATTTTCTATATATACAAGTAAATACACACACACACACACAAACACAGATATTCTTTTTCTCCTCTTGTACATAAATGGAAGCAAATATTTTGCACCTTAATTTTTCTGCACATTACTTATTTTTATTTAATGTTGCAAGGTATTCCATCATGTGAATGTACTGAATATATATTTAACCAGTTACTTATTGTTAGATACTTAGGGTATTACCAATGTTATGTTGGTACAAGTTACACCAAATAAATTACCTTGTACAAATGTCATTTCACACATGTACAAGTACTTCTGTATTCAAAGATGAAGAACATCTAGGTCAAAGGGAACGTATGTCAATAATTTTGATGAGTATTGCCAAATTGCCATCTTCTCACACTTATGAATGATGGTTTTTTAAACCTTTTGATAATTTCCAGTCTGATTCACAGGGTTTCTTTGAAGTATGAGTATAATTCCTTTCCTGTTAAATATTCCATTAGCTAGTTATTAAGACAAAAAAACATTTGTTTTTGTGCCTTTATGATGTTTATTGAATTTTAGTAATCAATTGAAAGAACTAAATCTTTGTTGGAGACTGTGTCCAAAGAACTGTTTGAAAAGTAAAAATGATAGGATTCAGCTTGTTGTTTAATTACATGATATTGAACCACTGATTGGAGGGTTTTGTTTTAATGACTTGGCAAAATTAACTTATCATTTAGACTTAGATTGAAGTTCTTAATTTCATAGTAGTCCAAAAAATATTGTTTTATATGTTTATTTTCACAGTTTACTTTCTACCAATTCAACAAACATTAACAACCTAAAATGTGCTAGATACTACAAGATTGGGAGATTCAAAGACACATATGACAGTCCCCCAAATCAGGATCTCACAGTCTAATAAATGGCATGTTAACAGGCTTCTAAAACTTGCTTTAGTCAGGGGATATCGAAAGCACTTGCTTTTAATTTTAAAGAGGCTATTAAGAAATCAATGTCATAAAGAGGATGAAGAAAATCTCAACCAGGAAACTCTCTTTGTTTCAATCAACCAATTGATAATTGTTCTCTCCTTGGCATTAATGCAAATTGGATTACCCTTTTCAGTAGAGCAACATGAAATGTAAGCTATAAAACTTCCCACTCCTTTTGACCCCTTAATTACTACAATTAGGCAATTTGCTTATAATTTGGAAATAGTTAGTTGATTTAGCTTGATAATGAAATTATCTAATTTTTAAAGACAAAACAACTAATTGAAAGATCAATGTTTTCAATTATCATGTTGTAGCCTTGCTCTGACCCTACATCATCCTATTTATGAATTGTATAATCAGATTATGAACAGAATCAATGAACACTTGAAATTTATATATTAATGTAGATCGCATGTTAATGGTCTGCTTAACTTAATGAAGTTTTTGTGCAATCTCTACCTCTTGATTATGCAACATTAGGTGTTAACTTCTTACTCTATGACCAGTTTCTTCCATACTACTTGGTATCAATTTTGTCCCACAATTATATTGTAACTAGAAATTACAGTCTTATGATTTTGATTGTCTGCCATTGTTAATGTCTTGCCACTTTGATTTTAGTACCGTGATCTATTAGGACCAGTTCAGCCTTCTTATTTCACAATTCATGCATTGAACAAATAATAATTAGGACCTATTATATACCTAAATGATGTCTGTATATTAAGATAATAGTTGAATATCACAGTTGACCACAGGTTTGAGAATGAATGAGTTTTACAATTATTGGGAAGAGCAGTCTAGGCAGAGATAATAAATATTAAGGCTGGAAAAAGAGCTTGGCATTTTCTGGGAAAAAGATGAGAGTAAATTATTTATCTGGATACGCACAGCTAGTTAGTGTTAGAAGTCATAGGTCTCACTTTGTGTAATGTCATCAAACACGTCAGATAGAATGTAGAAGAAATTCATCACTCATTCACTCCTTCATTTATTTAATATACTCCACTGGAAACACAAAAATCACAGCAGCAAAACCACTGCCTTGGCATCTGGTATTTTCAGTAGTTAAATTAACTTTTTAAAAAGTTTATGTTTTTTTTTAAAAATTAATTAATTAATTAATTAATTTTTGGCTGTGTTGGGTCTTCGTTTCTGTGCGAGGGCTTTCTCTAGTTGCGGCGAGCGGGGGCCACTCTTCATCGCGGTGCGCGGGCCTCTCACTATTGCGGCCTCTCTTGTTGCAGAGCACAAGCTCCAGACGCGCAGGCTCAGTAGTTGTGGCTCACGGGCCTAGTTGCTCTGCGGCATGTGGGATCTTCCCAGACCAGGGCTCGAACCCGTGTCGCCTGCATTGGCAGGCAGATTCTCAACCACTGCGCCACCAGGGAAGCCCAAAGTTTATGTTTTTAATCATTTTCTTGATATTAAAACTTTCACTTCCTGAAGGGTAAAACACAAGATGAAATATTTGAATTTCGAATAGTATTTTTCCTCAGTACAAAGAAGATTCCAATTGCCAATAGGTCACAAACTCACTTTTAAAATGATTAATGTATAAATTGGATATCATGCTATCTATTGCACTTTTTCTTAGCCCCAGTTGAACCAGAGGTGGACACCAGACCCGTGAGGGGCCAATCAGTTGTTTTGGAGTAAGAAGCCTGATGAAAGGAATTTAAACTGAAAGATTCAGTAGAGTGGGTGAGAGCCATTGCATATCAAAGCAACAAGCTAGTTGAAATTTTGGTGGGTAGTAGAGAAAATACATAAAACATAGAAAGCCAATTTTCCAGAAGAAGCAAGAAAATATAGCAAACATGCAGAGGAGCAGCTCTAAGACCATGTGGCTCATTGAGAAATAGAGTTTTGTGCTTCCAGATTTTCCAGTCCTTATGTGCAGGATTGCTGTTCGTGCAGGCAAGAGGGACTCCTGCCCTGGACTCCTTAAAGCACCTGGGCGCCACAAATTACAAACTCACACAAGAAAAATCAATTTGCTGAAGAACTCAAGGGCACCTTTGTCATTTGGCAGCCAGCACTCCATACTGCCACAGCAGGGTCCCACATTCTAAACCTCCATTCTTGTGACTAACACAATTTAGTCCTAAGGGAAATGCTTCTCCGTATCACATGCCTGATGTCCTTGAAACCAAAAGCAGCTGTGCCTGTTGTGGTTGTGCCTCTTTGATGGCAGAGACTGGCATTGTTTTAGAGTGCAGGGCGGGCTTGGTCAAGTAGAAGCTCTTGGGTAAGCGAAAAGACTAACTTACTTGTCAAACTCATGCTTCTCTCAGCCAGCATGAGTACAATACATTTTTGCACAATAAAATGTGATTTACAGTAGTGCAGGATGTATACTTTTTTTTTTGTTTCTCTTCAAATACTCTAATTTGTGACTCCAGAGGAATTCACAAGTTGTATAGTATTTAGAATACTGGTGCAGAGTGGGAAAGCATCATTTTACAATAATAAACAATTCACATTATTTATAAATATACAAATGTGCATTGTAACATGCAAGATGCTGATTCCTTATATAACTGAGAGGTTCTAGATATTGTTCAAAGAAATGAAGAAAATTGAAACATAAATTTTATAGACTGATATTATAAAATTACTATATTTTGTAATGTTTTCTGTGGAATGATAATTTTCATATGCAATCCCACTAAATTTTGAATTATGGCATATAAAATTCTTGGTTCATTTATGAGTTATTTATACTTCCTGTTGCCACTGCCTCATAAAAACAAAGTTTGTCCAAATTGACTTATAGAAATATATTATTTAAGAACTGTAGTAACTCAAGAGTGGTTGTCTAATTTAGCATTACCATTGATAAAACACAAATTAAGTGAACATTTTGACTATAACAATATAATCAGCAATTTTGCTGAAATGAAAGCAATAATTAATTTTATGGAATGTATTATTTATTTCTTATATATATCTTTATTTCATTAGTCATCCAAATATCTACTTATCAGCAGAACACCCAGATATGTACAATAATAAATGTATTTATCTGTGATATTTAGCAATTTGGTATCTTGACTTATCACTTTTAAATATTTGGTCATATGGTATGTAAGTCTCCATTGTACGTTTGTGCCATGTGCTACAGATATTGGGGGTAGGCCTATTTCTGGGACCTGCTTTTACTTTTTTTCTGGTTGAAATTTCTTTTGTGTCATTTCTATGAGATTCCTATTGTATCCTTTTAATAATACCCCATTGACTTGAGCTAATTTGAGGGGATTTCACTTTTTTGCACTAAAGAGTCCTATCTAAGACAATCACAGAGGCACATGTCATTTCCCATGTAGAAGAAAAATAAATGGATTCTCATTTGAATTAAAAATCATGTAAACCATAGTTTACCAAATTCTGATTTTCTATATTCTGAAACTTTTAGAAATCAGGACTTTTGAAAAGATCCTGCCAAGTTTATCAGTATATGTACTTCTGTTTCTCTAAATATATATATATTTTTTTTTGGCTGTGTTGGGTCTTCATCGCTGCGCGCGGGCTTTCTCCAGTTGCGGCGAGCGGGGGCCACTCTTTGTCGCGGTGCGCAGGCCCCTCATTGCGGCGGGTTCTCTTATTGTGGAACACGGGCTCTAGGGTGTGCGAGCTTCAGTAGTTGTGGCACGTGGGCTCAGTAGTTGTGGCTCACGGGCTCTAGAGCACAGGCTCAGTAGTTGTGGCGCACGGGCCCAGCCGCTCCGCGGCATGTGGGATCCTCCCGGACCAGGGCTCGAACCCGCGTCCCCCGCGTTGGCAGGCGGATTCGTAACCACTGTGCCACCAGGGAAGGCCTGTTTCTCTAAATATTTAGATGGACTTTGAGTGTACTATAGGAGTGAAACAGGCACAAAAAATAAAAATTTTACGTTGAGTTAAGCTCCATCTTTTTAATAGATGAAAACACAGATTGATGCATTAAGTATATTAAGGACCAAAATGATGTTAATGGCGTTTGACTAGTACTTCAGACAGAAAACTAAACAGTAGTAGAAAAGAACTTCATGTAAAATATTAATGTTATTCAAAAAAGAAGTCTCAACTCTGTTTTCTTTTCTTTCTTTTTTTTTAATGTAAGCACTAATTTCAAGGTGAAAATCCAAGAGAAGCATTTCCTTTATTTATTCTCCTGGTTAAAACCAGATTATTCACTGTTTGGAAAATGTTCTCTAATTTAGAGTCAGAGAATTCTTAGACATGAAAAGATCTTTTTACAATTCTCTAAGTCCACCTCCTCCTCTTATAGACGAGAAAATTGAGGCCTATATTGCTATACGGATTTGTCCAAAGTTATCCAAACCATAAATGGCAGCTAAAAGTATCCTTGTGTTCAGATTATTAGTCCAGTATTCTTTCCTTTAAAGAACACTCTTTCTGTAGTTTCTTTAAATAAAAGAAAATTTTAAAAAAGGAAGTCATTATAATACAGAAGAAAGAGGGTTGATGACCAATTTTAGAATCTATTGCTGACCTTGTTATTCATGAGGGCATTACTCTGAGATAGAGAAGGGGAAGTTTAAACAAAGGTCTCTGGCATTAAATTCAGATGTAAACATATTTTGATTCCACCTAATTCTATGCATTTATTCAGATTGACAGATATTCAGATCTTGTTGTTTCGTGCCTGAATGTGTGGAGAGTCATTCTTGGTATGAAAAGGAGACAGAATTGTTGAAGTTCCATAAAGTTTCATTTTCTCATTGAGTCACTATTTCAACCTCTTTTTTTCCCCTTCCTCCTCAGGGGACTTAACCATTTTCCTGAACTGTTTTATCACTTCCTTCTCTTGAAGGTGAATCTTTGCACTTAAATGCTTTGAAGCCAATCTACCTGTACCTTTTCAGGGCCCTTTTTTTTTTTTTTTAAATACTTTCTACTTGTCTCTCTCTAGAAGGTCTTTCCCATCACCATTTAAATGTGCTTATGTTTCTCTTACCGTTAAATGCAAGCAGGCAACCAATCTCCCTGATCCCCCAAATGGATATTGTCATCCATCTATCGTCATTCTCTCCTACTCCTCAGGGCCTAGGTATTTTTTTTTTAATAAAGTTATTTATTTTATTTTTTGCTGCGTTGGGTCTTTGTTGGCGCACGTGGGCTTCCTCTAGTTGCGGCGAGCGGGCTTCTTTTTTTTTTTTTTTTAATTTTTTATAGCTACTTTTATTTTTATTTATTTATTTATTTTTGGCTGTGCTGGGTCTTCGGTTCGTGCGAGGGCTTTCTCCAGTTGCGGCAAGCGGGGGCCACTCTTCATCGCGGTGCGGAGACCGCTCTTCATCGCGGTGCGCGGGCCTTTCTCTATCGCGGCCCCTCCCGTTGCGGGGCACAGGCTCCAGACGCGCAGGCTCAGTAGTTGTGGCTCACGGGCCCAGCTGCTCCGTGGCATGTGGGATCTTCCCAGACCAGGGCTCGAACCCGTGTCCCCTGCGTTAGCAGGCAGATTCCCAACCACTGCGCCACCAGGGAAGCCCGCGAGCGGGCTTCTAATTACGGTGACTTCTCATTGTGGAGCACGGGCTCTAGGCACATGGGCTTCAGTAGCTGTGGCACGTGGGCTCAGTAGCTGTGGCTCGTGGGCTCTAGAGCGCAGGCTCAGTATTTGTGGCACATGCGCTTAGTTGCTCTGCGGCATGTGGGATCTTCCCAGACCAGGGCTCGAACCTGTGTCCCCTGCATTGGCAGGAGGATTCTTAACCACTGTGCCACCAGGGAAGCCCCAGGGCCAAGCTGTTTTAAAGATAAATGCCTAGTCCCTGTTTCCACTCGCTCCTGCCCAAACTCACACCTTAGTGCATTTCATCTCAACTTGACCCTCCCTTACTCATCTAGCTCTAACCCTTGTCCCAAATTCCATCACAGAAATTGCTCTCTACTGTTACCACCGACTGCCTACTTGCTAAAACCTAAAGGATACTTTTAAGTCTTTATGTTGCTTGATCTATAGAACCACAGAATGTCACATCTGGAAAAAAATCATCTACACCGCCCACTCCAGCTCCCCCCACCCCCCCGCAGTGATGGACGTGAAAACTGGAGATGTGAAAACTCAAGGTGTTCTCCTTTCCACTCTGAGCAATATTTCCATAGTCAAGGGAAAGAAATGAAATGTCATGTTGCCAAAAGAGTCTTCACTGTTCATCTGACCATCGCTCTACCAGGATAACTCGTTGAAAATTCGTGATGCTGAAAGTGAAATGCTTTCAACAAGAGGTCAGAGTAAAAATGACTTGTGTTTTGCATGTCTAATGAGTCTCATTTGCGAACTTCATGATAGCAAGTCTTTTTAAAAAGTGTCATTAATTCTAGAATTTCAAAGTTATTTATTTTACAAAGGAGGATCGATACTAAGAGCCAAGAAAGGTTTGACAAGAGCAAAATCCTACTTTTAGTACTAGTGACTTTTTAAAGTGGGTAGTGCTGATACATCTGCATGAGTGAATTTCAATTATCACACAGTAAAGAAGTAAAAGATGTCTCTTGTTGCAGATGTGATCTATCAACCAGCTGGATAGGTTTCTGCTAGGAGAGGAAGAAGCTGTCTTCTCTGCTTCCTTCCTCCCTCCTCATAGAAAAGTGAGATGTTATCTTTAACCTTTTACTCTCTCCAGCCTGGATCTTTTTCCTGTTCAAACTCGAGTACTTTTAAGTGTCACATCCATCTGCAGTTCCTCAGCTTTGGGAATTAGGTCAGCATTTAAATATAGAGAAACTCATTATTTAAAAACTTGAGGAGCTTTGGAGCCATGTCAAGCCTCATCTCCATGAAGCATTCTGACTAATTCTTACTAACGCTATTTGAATAATATTACTACTTGAAATGTCCTCTGCACTTGTGCATTCAGTCATCAAATGTCTGCTCATATGTTGCCTAGGAGCTATTTTCTAGTTTTTCTTTTATTCAGGTATGTTTCTTTTCCCATTCAGGAGGTCATTTTCATGAAGAATTTGGAGTCCTTCTAACTAGATGAATGAATACTGGCAATTTACTTACCTTTCCTAAATCTTAATCTCCTCAGCTCTCCAATGGGAATACTACTACCGGTTTACAGAATGGTCATGAGGATTGTATGTTCCCAGCATGCTTGGCACATGGCAGGCATCTAACATTGACTTCCTTTCTTATCATCCTTGTTTCCACTCTTCCCGCCATTTCTTCTTCATGGAACCTATAGCCAAGTCACCTTCGGTAGATAGTTTTTACATTCTCATTGAGTGAATGGGTATTACTACCGGCAGATTAGAGTGAAGGCTTATTTTGCAAGGTAACGTTGAAAACTGTGTGTGACTTGGGATGAGTGATTCTATATGGTTCAGCTGGCTAGGGATATTTTGCAACCTTTTCAGATAATACAATGAATTATTAATCCAAGTTAGAGAGTGGTAGCTGGAGACCTGGATTTGTGCCCAGAGAACTGCTCTGCCACGTTATAGGCATATGGTCACCTGGCTGGGACAATGACATGGCCAGTGATCTAATTTCTTCATGAAAGATTAGAAAGCTGTATTATTCTTCTCAAATGTGCCCAGATACTAATATTTTGTTGGTTAAAATCAATGTCATTTTCTCAAAAATCTTTTTCTACTTAATAAAGTAGAAGATCGTATAAAAGTTGTATGATCTAAATCATAAGAATACACATTTTCACCATTGAGGTTAATTCAGTTATTTTCAGACTAAATGGAAAAAATAAAAGGGAGTCTCAAAACATTTTTAAAAATATTCTCAGGTTGAAACTCACACCAGTTGCTTGCCACAAGGTTCCGTGATCACAGGCTGGGGATTAATCTATGACGGCCACACTGAAACCACATGCATGTGGGAAATTTTTTCTGGTCTCTTCCTGAGCACGTTGACCTGGTTAATGGGTCAGATTTGTGAGCGGCCACTTTGGACTCCTGGGGGATCAGGTAAAGGACTGGTGAGCTTCAGTGAGGAAGGAGTAAGCTGGACCACAGCAGGGGAAAGCTTAGGTGAGGGCTTGGGAGAGAAAGAAAAAACAGACAAGACTGATTTTGCTCAGGCACAGTTATAGTAAATGCCTGGTCCCTTCGTCAGAGGAGTTCCAGCTGCTGGGAACTGGCATATGGGGCTGTACTAGCAGAATGGGAGCGAAACTTATCTGAGAGGCAGGAATTATGGCTTGATCTGGGCTCTGCTTTAACCAGCTGTGTGATTTCAAATAAGCCACTATTCTGGATAAGGCCTCCATTTCCTCAGTTACAAAATAATGGAGTCAGATCACTTAAGCCATCTGTTCTACTGGTAATGTTCTGTGATTCTAAGATTAGCTAATTCTTATACCATATTCTCTATGTAATAAGAACTTTTTTCAAATCCTGAGGTAACGCTGAGGACATACCCACTGTTGTTTTCTGAAGATTAATCAAATTTACTTTCAACTCTGGTTTTGTATTTCCAAGTTGACTAGTAGCTCTGTGTCAGTTTGACTTGTATCTGTCTCTTCACTGATGAGAAGTGATCTGAGGACATTAAACATGATTTATATATATTTTCAGAAACACACTACATATCTTTAAAACCTCCACCTTTGGTAATTAGAAAATGCATATCCACAGTACTATTAACACACATAAATTCTATGTAAATTCAATATTCTTTTAAAAAACTTGCTAAGTCATTTTTACTGTGTTATATTACATTTTCTTTTAACCTTATAACTCTTGTTTTTACCAAACCTGTTGATAGACTAGTAAGTGGTACAATATCTTTTTCCTATCTTTTGGTTATTAAGTTCCTTGTTCTTTCTATTTGTTTGGTTTCATTAAATAAATATACTGATATTAAGAATTTATATGCAATCCCTTGGCTGCTCATATGATATGATTCCACATTAAAAATTATCCCTGAATTGAACAAGAAAATTCAGAAAATACATCAAATATTATCTTAGAGATGAAATACATTATTAAAGTATGTAATTGAATCAAAAGAGATCTCAAATAGATATAGAAACCTACATGAAGTGAACATATGGAAGATGCTAGAGGAAAATGCTACAGTTTCCCAGGCTAGAAGAAACACCAGCAGCTGGTTATGCCATTGGCACAGATGGAAAGAAATGGAAAGAAATGACATATCTTTTTCTAATAGATTAAAATATTCAAAGGCATGGAAAGTTCCAGTAGATTAAGAAACTGTATAACACATTACCTAAACCTGGTTAGAAATTATTACAGAGCTTTGACAAGGAAAATGCAAAAAGAATAAGTCTTAAAGAGTTACAGAACCATTTAACCAAGTTTCCTGGCCCTGTAGAAGATATTTCTTTTGACTATATTCCTGAACAGAAGTGATATATGAGGATTGTAACTGAAATTGAGCTCTACCAAGGGAGTGTGTGTGAGAGTAGGGCAGAGTTTTCAGGAGTTCAGTCCTCTTTTCTCTGTGGAGTTAAGAAAAGAAATTGCAAGTGACCTGAAATTCAATGAGACAATGTGACCATTTCAGTGAAAAAGTTCATCTGGTTCACAATGGAAAATAACTGAAATGGGAAGTTTGCTGAAACAGGCAACATTTATAATCACCCAAAATATTTAAAAAAGGCAAAAAGAAGAGTCTTCTAAATAATTCTAAGAAAAAAGATGTAGCCAGAAAAATCAGGGCAATTCTTTGCCTGTTCCTTCTCAAGATCAGGAAAGTTGTATTACAGCTAAGAAGGTGACCAGGAAGGACTGTTGGAAAGTGTGGAGGGGGAAGAACTGCTGAGGCCTCTGCTCCTTTCCTCACCCAGGATTTTACAGCCTGAAAGACAGGTGGAGAAGGACAGGGAACCAGTTAGCTCAGCTGACACCCACCTTTAGAAATAGAAATAATAAGATACAATAATTTTGAAACACTTCTAGTCTCTTCCCAGGTCAGAGATTAGAGCTTTAGGTGTCAGAAAAGGAAGTTCCAACGTGTTTAGGAATCATCGATTAGAGATTTAAAAATAAACAAAAACTGGCTTCCCTGGTGGCGCAGTAGTTAAGAATCCGCCCTGCCAATGTGGGGGACACGGGTTCGAGCCCTGGTCCAGGAAGATCCCACATGCCGCGGAGCAACTAAGCCCATGTGCCACAACTACTGAGCCTGCGCTCTAGAGCCTGTGAGCCACAACTACTGAGCTCGCGTGCAACAACTACTGAAGCCCGCACGCCTAGAGCCCGTGCTCCGCAACAAGAGAAGCCACCGGAACAAGGAGCCCGCACACCGCAATGAAGAGTAGCCCCCGCTCGCCACAACTAGAGAAAAGCCCGCGCGCAACAAGGAAGACCCAACTCAGCCAAAAATAAATAAATAAACAAAAAGATTTCAAGTCTGTTTAATGTAATGAATTTATATGCAAAACCGATTTAAAAATATCTTTTCAGTGTAACTTAAATGTTAGCCTTAGTAAGTACAGGCGCTGGGAGGTAAACCAGATATTTGGGTCTGAAAGCCATACTCGTGACACTGCTTACCTTTAACTGACCATCCCTTAAATATTAATATTCCTCAGGGTTCTCTGCTGGGCCCTATTTTATTCTTTCTCTCCACACTCTTTCTGGGAAATCCCATGCAGACCCGTGCTTCACAGGCTGACTACCTTCAAATCTATCTCATGAGCCTTAAACACTCAGACACATACTTGACAACTCCTCATGGATGTCCTACAGGCAACTGGAACGTAACACATGTAAAATAAACTCATCATTTAACCCTTCCAAACTCGTCACTAAAACATAAAACTCTTTCTACGCTGCAGTGTGGGAACTCTGCTTATCAGTGTTTTTTTTGTTTGTTTACATTTAAATTTATTTATTTATTTTTATTTTTGGCTGCGTTGGGTCTTCGTTGCTGCGCACGGGCTTGCTCTAGTTGCCGTGAGCAGGGGCTACTCTTCGTTGCGGTGCGCGGGCTTCTCATTGCAGAGCACCGGCTTCAGTAGTTGTGGCGCATGGGCTTAGTTGCTCCGTGGTACGTGGGATATTCCTGGACCAGGGCGCGAACCCATGTTCCCTGCATTGCCAGGCAGATTCTTAACCAATGCGCCACCAGGGAAGCCCTATCAGTGTTTTATTTCTCCTCCTTGTCCCATACCTTCCTTTCCAAGTTATATTTCCCAGATTCTCATGCTTTTAAATTTAGTTTTTACTTTTCTATTGTTTTTATGTTTTGGAAGCTACCTTAAGTCTATTACTAAACACCAATAAATGAATGAACTAATAAATAAAAAAAGAATGAAACCTATACTCCATGTGGCAGCAAATGATAGCATGCCCACGAGTTAGCATGATCTCTCCAGGAGATGGCGCTCACGGTATATTTTTGCTTTTAGGTTTTTACGTTGAGAAAAATCTCACAATTTCCTTACACAGATAATTAATTCAAAGCAATATGATGTTCCATGTCTTATCATCTTTTGATAGTCCTCTGGGCTAACAAGATTTTACCTAATGATTTTGTCTTCTTATTTTACAGCTGAAGGTAGGGTTTGGGGGTGAAATTGTTAGAAGGAACAAAATTTATGATAGGGGAGAAATAGTGATATGAGGTAAGAGCAAGCATATACCTCGACACCTTTGATTCTAAAATTCCAATAAACAGAAAGTCATAATTTCATTATTATAGGGTGGGAAACATACAAGTTCGAAAGCAGAAGGGAAGATGAGAGATTTGGGGAGAGAGAGCTAACAACTGAACATATATCTAAGGTTATCGGAAACAATAAAGAGGAAAAACTTTATTTCAGAGGCAGTTACATAGTGCAGTCCTGGCACTCCACTTATAAGATGTGTGATCATGGGTAAGTTCTTCTCTCTCTCTCTGGCCTTTAGATTACTTCTCTTTGGAATAATGAAATGGAGCTAGATAATGTCTATGGATACCACAGTTCTAAAATTCTGTGATTGCCAAACAGAACTACAGAGTAAGGGGGAAAAGTAATTGCATGTTCAACTGGAGAAAGATACAGGCTAAGAGAGCTTTAATAGTCTTAGGAAAAGTTAACTTACAGGTCCTTGCATAGAACTAGTTTGTTGATGGATGGTAGTTCTGGGTCACTATTTTCAACCATAGTTGCATCCTCGGTTCACTGGGGAGAATTTTTAAATTATAGCAGTGGATGGGTCCCACCCACCCAGGCCAACTAAACAGAATCTCTGAAGGTGGACAGAGCCCTCAGTATTTGTTAAAAGTGCTCCAGGACATTCTATTGCACAAACAAGACTAAGAATCACTGATCTAGATAATCAAAAAGACTATTAAAGCTAAAAACCTTTAAAGAGGATAAACAATGTTCTTAACGCTAATGAAAGGTGTAGGCATAATCCTGGAGGGGAAAAGATGCAAATGGAAAAATAAGAACATAAAAGAGGAAAGAGAAAGTAGAAGATATGAGGCATAAATCTGGGGAAAAAATACAGAAGAATAGAGGGTCAAGTGGCAGGGATATGGACAAACTCAAGTTGTCATTGCTTTTGGAAAATTTAATCAAATGAAGAAAATTGCTCTGTAAAAAAAAAAAAAAGAAAATGGTACTTCCCTGGTGGTTCAGTGGCTAAGACTCTGCACTCCCAGTGCAGGGGGCCCCGGTTCGATCCCTCGTCAGGGAGCTAGATTCCACATGCAACTAAGAGTCCACATGCCACAACTAAAGATTCTGCAGGCCACAAAGAAGATCCCACACGTATTAACAAAGATCCTGCATGCCGTAGCTAAGACCCTGTGCAGCCAGATAAATAAATATTTAAAAAAAAAAGAAAGAAAAGAAAAAAAACATTTTTCTTCGCCTTCCATTCCAAACCTTCCATTCTGTTATCACTGAAGGGAAATTAAAGCAGGAAATGTTGTGAGTAAGAAGTAACACAATCATGGTTTTATAACCTACATCATGTTATCTGGAATCTCTTCTCTCTTCTTTCCAGATGGAAAAGACTAAGTTTAAGGCATTTCTGTGCAGACAGAGTGCTCTGATATCTGCCTGTCTCTTTGTTATTGAACTTTTTGTTGAATTAGATTTCATGGGACTTTACGGTTATCGACTTGATTTTAGTGTTTTGTTGCAAATAAGTCTGCAAGTTTTTTGAGTAATAGGATCATTCCTATATGCCCTTCTATCAGATTGCTTGGCTTGATTCTGGGTGGAGACAAATTGTTTGCTGCTTGGTTCATTGGACTTGGAAGCATTAAAAAAAAAAGAAAAAAAGTCATGTTATGTATGTGTTTCTTTCCTGTAAACATATTAAGATTGCTATTGTTGGGAAATCTCACATTCTAGAAAGTTTTTACCTGAATGAGAATGCAGAGGAAAACTATACTGGTCTCTCAGAGAAAACAAGATAAAATAAAAATCCAATTTAAGCTATACACACATTCATACACATACACCCACACACAGTTTTGTATATAATTTTAGGGATTCATTATGGTATTGAAGTCCATCCATGGATTTCTACTGGGCCCTGGGTCTCAGGATATGTCCATGAGGGATCTGGACTGGACTTGTAAACAAGTTTAGTTGCTGTCTTTGATTTGTTAAATGAACATACACTTAAATGGCTTTGTATGTATGAATGAATTTCTCTTGAAAGACACAGAAGTAGACTTGGACACACACACAAAAAAATTCCCGTTTTTGGGTAGGATTACTCAGCATCATAAAGCTGTCAGTTCTCCCTAAGTTAATTTAAAATTTTAAAGCAATTCAATAAAAATACCAGCAAACATTTTTTTATTGAACTAGACAAATTGATTCTAAACTTCATATAAAAAATTTAATGAATAGCCAGGAAAACACTGAAAAGGTAAAACTATGAGAGCGACTAGCTTTACCAGACATAAAAACACACCATGAAATCACTATAATTAAATCAGTATGATACTGGCTCATGAATAGGCAAACAGGCTAGAGCAATAGAACACGGGGGAAAAAAAATCCCAAAATAGACACAGCACATATGGAAATTTAGTATAATATAAAAGTGGTATCTCAAATCACTATAGGAAAAATGAGCTTTATAGTAAGTGGTCTTGAGACAACTGGGTAATAATTTGGAGAAAAAATAAAATTAGATACATACCTCATACTATATATAAGAATAAACTCCTATAATAACCTAAACATACTGTACATAAGAATAAATGGAACAGGGATATAAATGAAAAAAGAAAAAAACCATACATGTAATAGAGGAGAACATAGGTAGATTCCTCTTTAACTTCATTGTATGGAAAGGCTTTAACCTATATTTAAAATTTACAGACAATAAATAAATTGATACATTTGACTACATAAAAATAATTTGCATGCAAAGCAAACTGTTAACGAATCAAAAGACTGTTGAGGGTTTTGCATGTAAGGAACTTGGAAGTTGCCCTTATGTTCTAAGGAGTAAAAAGCTGAACAGACTGAAAAATCAACAACTCTTTTTGAATCCTTAGAAGTGAGGACACAAGGGAAACAGCTGCTCCCAAAATTGAAGAGGCAGTCGGGTGAGTACAAGGACTTGCTGCTTACTGAACAGAAATTCATGAGACTCAGTTTTCTTAATAAGGCCTGCCCTCGGGAGAAACTAGTTAACCAGAGCCTACCGCAGTATTATCAGAGCCTAACTGACCTGGGGAAGAGAAATACCCAATGCTAGTCCACTCTAGCCATCTCTTCCCACCTAAGGGAGGAGAAAGAAACCCTGAGAAGCACTTGTGAAGTTCACAGTCCAGAGGCACAGGCTTACAAAAAGGCTGAGACCTAAAGATAGGATGCTTCTCCTTCCTGCACACTTTACCACCTCATTCCTAAAAACCTATTTATAGCAATTCTTTTTATCGATGCATTATGTCCGGCTTCAAAAAAAAAAAAAAATTACAAGGCATACCAAAAGGCAAAAAAATATAGTTTGGTGAGAACCAGTCATGGCAGGGATCAGAACCAGTTATGGCAGGGATGTTGGAATTATCAGATGGAGAATTAAAACAATTATGACTAATATGCTAAGGGCTCTAGTGGATACAGTAGACAGCGTATAAGAAAAGATGGGCAATTTGAGCAGAGAAATGGAAATCCTAAGAAAGAACCAAAAAAAAAAAAAAAAAAGCTAAAACATTGAAGAGAGATTTAAAACAAAAAGGTCTATGATGGGTCTATGATGAACTTATTGGTAGACTGGACATGGCTGAGGAAAGACTCTCTGAGCTTGAAGATATCTCCATAGGAATCTCCAAAACTGAAAAGCAAAGAAAACAAAGATTGATAAGAGATAGAACAGAATATTCAAGGACTGTGGGACAACTTCCCAAAGTGTAATGTTCATGTAATGGGAATACCAGAAAGAAAAGAAAGAGAAAAAGGAACAGAAAATATATTTGAAACAGAATGACTGATAATTTCTCCATTTTAATATCACACATCAAACCACAGATCCAGGAAGCTCAGAGAACACCAAGCAAGATAAATGCAAAAATCTGCAGCTAGGCATATCATATTCAAACTAGAGAAAATCAAAGATAAAGAAAAAATCTTGAGAGAAGCCAGAGGGAAAAACACCTTCCCTATAGAGAAATGAAGATAAGACTTATACCTGATTTCTTCTTAGAAACTGCACACAAGAAGAGAGTATAGTGAAATATTAGAGTATTGACAGAAAAAAATCCACCAACATAGAATTCTGTACCCTGAAAAATTATCCTTGAAAAATAAAGGAAAAGTAAAGACTTTTGGACAAACAAAAATTGGGGGAATTTGTCGCTAGTAGACTTGCCTTGCAAGAAATCTTAAAAGAAAACTTTTTTTTTTTTTTTTTTTGCACAGATTTTAGGATCCTAGTTCCCCAACCAGGGATTTAACCCGTGCCTTCAGCAGTGAAAGAGTGGAGTTCTAACCACTGGACTGCCAGGGAATTCCCAAGAAAATCTTAACAACTACACTTCAATTAAAAAAAAAAAGACTTCACTTCACTCTACAGTAGATACTAATACAACATTGTAAAGCAACCATACTGCAATAAAAAAAATTAAAAAAAAAAGAAAAAAAGAAAATCTTTAGAGAGAAGTAAAATGAAACTGGTAAAAAACTTGGATCTACATAAAGAAAGGAAGAGCATCAAAGAAGGAATAATTGAGGGTAAAATAAAAACTTCTATTTTTCTTATTCTTGTTGATTTAACAAGTAACAGTTTGTTCAAAATAATAATAGCAACAATGTATTCAATTATGTACATATGTATATACATCTATAGCCACTTATGTACGCTTATATATAAGTGAAATAAATGACAACAATGATACAAGGGACTAGAGAGAAAAATTAGGATTACTTCATTGTTATAAGGTACTCACATTGCCCATGAAGCGGTACAGTGTTATTTAAAGTGGACTTTGATTAATCATAAATGTATGATGCAAACTCTAGAGAAACTACTAAAAAAATTAAAATTGAGGTATAGCTGATATGCAAAGAAAGGTGAGAAAACTGAGTGATATAAAATGCTCACTTAAAACCACAAAAGGCAGAAAAAGAATGAAAGACAAAAATAGGAACAAAGAACAAGTGCAACAAACAGAAAATAGTAACAAATACAGTAGATATTAATCCAAGTATATCAATAATCACTTTGAACATAAGTAGACTAGATGCAACGATTAAAAGAGATTGTGAGAGGGAATAAAAAACAAGACCCAACTATATGTTGTCTACAAGAAACCCACTTTAAATATAATGACACATATAAATTAAAAGTAAATGGATGGAGAAAAACATACTCCTGATTTTGATAATTGTAGAATGGTTATATAAGATGCTAACTTCTGAGAAATTGGATGAAGGACATATTGTAGATGTAGTATTTCTGCAACTATTTTTTATAAGTATGAGATTATTTCAAATTGAAGAAATAAAATCTAAAAGTAATTAATAAAATATCGATTAAAATGAGCTGTATGACATGAAAAATCTCTTTAATACATTCCTTCTTAAAATTTATTAAAATGTGCTAAAATTTAAAAGAGTTCAATTTTAAAATATTCTTTTAATTCTAAATGATATAATATAGAAGATATAACATTGCAGTTTCAAGTACTTACCTTCAAATAAAAAAACTAAAAAAGTGAATTTTTGAAACACATTCAGTTAACAAGTTGAGAACAAAAGATAAACATGTTCAGAAAAAATTTGAGAGACTTGTTAAATTTTGGAAAAGCAAGTTTTTGTCTTCTAAAAGTATCCAGGTAAATATCAGTGAATTACGTGGCATAATAAATGTTTCAAAAGTGGTAGTTTTCTTTAGGACAGAAAGTAATATTTTATAAAACATTTAAATTATGGTTTGAACAACTCTACTTAGGCTCTTTCAAAGGCTGGTTTCAATTGAACATAGTTGTTCAAACGGTCCCAATTCAAAAAATATTGCAGTTAAAATAAGCCAATTTAGCTCTGACAAACATTGATTTCAAACTTACACTAGTGTCAAAGTTGTTGATTTTAACAGTAGATTGCCAAATTGATGCGATTACTTGGTCAATGTAAACCACTTACAAAAAAAGAAAACGTAGGTACCTTTGCTGAGAGAACACCTTTAAAAAAAAACTGTCAAACACAGGATTTTCATTTTCATCTGGCATGATATTTGGAAGCCATGTGGGAATTTTTTGGATTATCAGGTATAAAGTTGTTCTGAATGGCTTTGCCTATAACTAGATTTTATTAGCTCTGTTCTGACTTCTGCAACACAGATTTGCAGACATAGTGCACTACAACTGGCAACCAATAGCGAATTCTTTCTTCTGCTTCTCCCTGTAATTATAGATGTACAGTTGACCTTCGAACAACATGGGTTTGAACTGTGTGTGTCCACTTATATGCAGATTTTTTTCATAAATGTAGTACCTGCAAATAAATATGAATTTCTTTTTCACATTACCTTTTCATTTTGATGTCTAGTGTTAGTAATACATATAACATCTACAGTGTTTTGTATCATATAAGACAATATTGATATAGGTACAGACAGACGATTCATCTTGGAAACAGATGGCATAAATTTATGGTATTGATAAATACAGTTCAGTACTGTAAATGTATTTTCTCTTCCTTACGATTTTCTTTATAACATTTTCTTTTCTCTAGCTTAATTTATTGTAAGAGCACAGTGTATAATACATAATAACATACAAAATATGTGTTAATCAACTGTTTAGGCTATTGGTAAGGCTTCTGGTCAACAGTAAGCTGTTAGTAGTAGCAGTTAAGTTTTGGGAGAGTCAAAAGTTATATGCTGATTTTCAGCTGCACAAGGGTGGGTGCCCCTAACCTCCATGTTGTTCAAGGGTCAACTGTAGTTATAATTATAGGTGATCATTGGAAACTTAACAAATGGTGGTTTTATTTATCGTAGATGCACACTTAGCCCTCTATATACATGCAGTAGTCTTAAAGGTTAATATCCTTGTTATTTTTCCTTCTCTCCTCCTTTGGGCCTCAAGTGTAACTGCTTTAACTATTTCATGTCTGGGTATTTTAGACTTTAAACACTGTCTTTAATGTATGACCTCACTTTCTCCTGCCCTTCGGACCAGGCATTTCTACTTGTACTCTGTCTTTACTCTTTAGTTCTGTGTAAAAAACTCCTGCTTGGATTCATTTCATTGGCTATCTTAGAATTTCTTCAGATTGCAAACCTGTGATACTAAACTGGTTCCTTGAAATCCAAGTTGGTCTACCTGAGCAATGATGAGGGGAGATTCTGACAAGTGGGGTGATTTTAGAACCACCTAAACAGGACTTTTTAGAGCATGGATATCAGATGGGGGAAAAAATGTATCCTCATTCCATGTGAGCCTCTTCACTTGCACAGCCTCTGATTGTGTAACCAGCTTAAAGGGATAGCCTTAGTACTGCTGTATCAGCCCACACAAAGTAAGAGGCCCTATAAAA